>NW_023339696.1:6050309-6087034 GCF_004916995.1 Morone saxatilis
CATGATAACCAGATAATCAGTGTGATTCACTTCACCTGTCAGTGCTCATTATGTTATGGCTGATCGGTGTAAAATGAAATTATTTATGGTATAAAAAGAAAAAAAAAGTTTGTCTTCACAAATTTGTATCCTCTTTTAGGACATTTATCTTTTACTGTGAAACATTGGATGAACAATCTGAGGCTTCATGGAAGGCAACCCACAGTGTCTGTAGTTATAAAAGGCTCATTCTAAGGTAAACATTAAGGTGATTTATACATGAATGATAGTTATGAATATTATATTACATTTCTGCCAATAGATCATCCTAAATAACAATGTCAAATACTAATCCTGGATATTCCATCTGGATACTGGATCTTTGAATGGAAAAACTCCAATAAAATACAAATACCCCAAAATGACACTGAAGTACAGTACTTCTCATTCTGGGTAGACGACATCTGAGATTACAAAAATACTTTTGATAATACAACTCTATACTAGGTAGAAATGCTTTGACTTTTCCCTTGAGGTTAATGGAGGCAATGCTGTTGGGCCGAATCACAGAGCATCATACTGAGTGCTGTGGTCACAAATGGGGCAAGCATATGCACGACCTCTGTCAGATTTATAAAGCCTAGTGCATAACGGTTGTGACTTTGACATTGTTTTGGGGTGTGGTGAACAAGAATGTACATCCTTGTAGCTAATAAGTAAGGACCTTGGGGCTGGTCAGCATGGATTAACCCCAGTAATCGAATTCAGTTTTTTCTTGGGGTTCAGTTCCCATGTGGCCTCCAATGTGATGTATAATGATCCAATCTAGAATCGAGCCCATAAGGGTTGTAGGTATTTGTTCATCTGCAGGCCTCTCTACTCAATATTGAGATGCCCCTGCTTCTAATCTGCATAAATTTAATTTCAAATTTCATGTGCTGCTATAAACCTACAATGGCAGGACTCCCAGCCCCTCAGCCGCATTCTGCACTTCATAAAACAGTCCTTTTATCTGTTGCTGATCTGTGTTAGATTTCACACTGGCATTAAAAAGAACAAAATTCTGGAGTGAAATGAATTAATAACAATGGAATGGGCATAATTATTTGATTTGTTCACAAAAGTAAATTAAATCTGCTTCAATTTTTTTAATTCAGCTCCGGTTTTATGTAATTTTCTCCTATTGTCCAAAGGTAAACCATCATGATAGTGCTGACCTTTGATAGAAAAATAGAGGAAGTTATAGTTTAGTGTGGCACTATTAATTTTTACTGTGTCTAGCTGTTAGTAACCAAACTAGCGTGAAGCTTGGAGAGTTGTTATGGCTGGCTAACACTCGCACGCTCCCAGCTAGATGTTATGTTACCATTTATCTGCCCAGCTGCAGAAGCTCGCCAGCTAAAGTAGCCCTTCAGGTAGTCATTACATCACCAAGCTTCCAGCACCACAAACACACATTAACACACACACACACACACACCTGCTTAAAGATAACACATCTTTACATGCGGGTGAAACAGACGAAGCGTGTACTCAGGCTATATGCAGATGAGAAGCTTTTATGCCTCACAAACGCACACAGGTGTCTTTCACGTGTCAACATGTATTGAATGTATTGAGCTGCATGGATGAGTGCACTTTGTACCACGGACAGATTTACTTCTGAAGCTGTCTGTGATGCTGCTCCATACTGGTGTGTGTGTGTGTGTGTGTGTGTGTACATAAAGTGGTCTGCTGGTGTTTGTGTGTGATTATGTAACTGTTTCCTCTGCTCCTGTTGTGTTTATGAATGCACAGATATTTTCCCCTCTCCAATACCCTAATTAGAATGATTACTTTGGCACACAGCTAGAAAGAGGGATAAAAAACATTTCCCCCAAAAAAGTCTCTTTCATCCTTTTCTCCCTCTTTATAACCATGGCAGCCTCTCTTTCACTTTCTTTGTGTATCTCTGTACTTTTCTTAGCTTGATTTCAATAATATATTGAGAATAATGCATATTTCAGTGGCTTTGTGCAATACACTCGTGACGCACACTCGTGTCTGCACATGTACAGTATAGAATTGCCTGTGCTGCTGCTAGGGGGAAGCCCCTTGAAGTAAGAAATGCAGGGTCTCCCCCTACTCACATATGTCAGTAGGCCTAATGAGAAGACCACAGCTCCCTAGAGACAGGGAGGGACAGATATAGATACATTGAACTAAGATGGCTCAAAGTACAAGGTGAGATGGAGCGGAGAGAAACCAAGATAATGCTGAAATGGAGAACTAATTCCTCCACTTTTCTTCATTACTTTGGAGACGACTTTGATGTCTTTCTTGTGTTTCTGGCCTGCACATCTCAAGAGATCACTTGTCAATCAAACAGTGCGGGCAGGACGTAGACGTGATTATCCTTGAAGCTTCTGTCAAATAAGTTTTTCTTTGTGTGTTCAGCCATTTTTGCTCTCACTGCTCATACCATTATGTAATGCATTGTACATTTTCTAATATTTAACGAAATGGAAACCAAACGTGACACACCTAATCATTCATTACGTGAATTTTTTTTTTTTTCCAAACTACAGTGCAATGTTTAAGAAAAAAAAAACAGATAACTTCTCATCTCATCAGTGTCTATGTCTGATTGGATCCTCGTTTTTCAGATTCATGAAAAAAAAACCTATTACTTTGTGCGTGTCCAACGGCTTCCCCCTTTCTTCCACTGTATAGTGAGATCAAGTGATGGTCGCTGATGAGAAGTAGATGAGAAAAGCAGGAAGAAAAGGCTGGATGATGAAAGCGTGGGAGTCAGAGTGGAGGAAAGGATGGATGATGATGGGATGGGGGGATGGGGAAGTGGTTGGGAAAGCCAGGGAGTGGAAGGCAGAGAGTGCAGGCTGACGGAGGACTATTGAATATCTGTGGGAAGCACACACGTTCCTATTGATTTATACTGGTGGCAATACTGCATGCATAGTATAAATTAAATAAAAATAATGTGTGAAGAGAGATGTTTTCTTTTATAAAGCCATAACATTGTGTACATGTAATTGTTTTGAAGTCCGCAGTTAAGTTGCAAGTTCAGGAGTGACTTTGTTGTGCAAGAAAAGAGAGGCGAGCAGAGAAAATCAGATACTTTTCCTCCCTGAGGCAGAATGTGCTGCTGAGGGTTGGTATAGCGACAACAATTTAGTAAGAGATGCCTTGAGCAAATTCATACCAGGCTTTCAGGCTTTGTACACACAGCTGAGAGTGGAGTGAAACTGGAGCCAAAATGAGCAAGAGCCTCATGGGAGACATTTTGGGGCCAAGCCTATGGTAATGAGGATATGAGCTCCAACTCCGAACATGATGAAGGAGGGGCGGGAGGGGCGGGTGGTTGGTGGGGGGGCAGACAGGTGGGAGAGAGACAGGTGTCAGAGGGGTATGTGCGGAGCTCTCGGTCAGCTCGCTGCACACAGTTGAGAGTGAATGCACGCACACAAACACACACAGAGCATTTAAGTCCTGTAATTACTTCCGCAACTTGTCCTGATGGGTATTACTTTAGATAATGTCCAATTCCACAGGCAGATAACGGGAAAGCATGATTCAGCGTGGCTGAGGGCTCAAGCATACCGTTTGTATTAGTCACTGCTACATGAACTAAAATTAGAAAGAGACCATCGCTTTAGTTATGTTACATGACCATCAAAATACAGACTGTCTTCCTTTCTAACAGATTGTTCACCCCTTCTGAGCAAAACCTGAGTGACTCCATTGTCCCTTCAGTTTCACTACTTCAAACGACTCCCTAATTGGCTTTCGGGGACACGGCTCCACTGCCAAGGGAAGGAGAACATCAACCTTTTGGCAAATTATTATTTTGATCTGCTTAGCCTTGTGCAACGACAAGGTTGGCAGCAGCCTCACATCCGCGTGCCCAGCATTTATTCAGTTTGTTCCAGCGTAGCTGATGCTTTAGAGTGATCTGTGAACGGTGCAAGATTGCTTCAGGGCAATCCTGTTCAATAAAAGACCAAGTTAGTGGCAGCGTGGTTACAACAAATCTTATTGTAACATGCTGCATTAATCAAAGAGCACAGCTGCCAAAAGGTTGGTTGACTAAACCTTTTCTAACCCGGCGGAGAGTCCGTCATCCTGAAGATCTTGACTTGGGAATTGTTATGTGGGCATTTAATGAATTTGGGGTTTAGAGCCATTTGGTGTCTTGACAAAGTGTTCAAGGAACTGAGTACTGGCATTTCAAATTAGGGGAGATGGACTTGTGGCTTGGGAAGCCCTGAAGTTGCATATCTGGTCTGATTCAGCTAACATTACTACTTAGCCTTTGGTTTTAATAAAGACAAGAAAGTAGAATAAGTTATTGGAGCACAAAAACATCTAGCAGTGAAGTTGCAGATTGCAACCAACTGAATACAGCTCGCAGTGTAGGAGAAACATGGCAGAGTGTAGATAGAAACTACTTATTCTAAAGTTATAAAAACACACAATTCTTATTTTCAGGCTTTTTTCTGCCAGTAGATGCTCTTAAATGTTACACACTGGATCTTTAACTTAACACTATTTCATTTGCACATTAACATTCATAAATATCACATCCTGTACCAGGTTTAATAAATCACTATTGTTATATGAACAACCAAACTAGAATGCTCCAGACACATGGACAGGGACTGTAGAGCTGTTATTAACACACAATACCTCATAAGAATTCAGTTATTTGATCTTTTTATTATTTATTGATAAAAATGTCAAATATATAGTTATTTTGCTTCAGTAAGTTAACTCAGACTACCTAATGTATTCATGTTTTAGTGGCTAGAGTGGCTATGTGGGCTCATATTTCTTCTGTGCCGTGACTTTTAGCTGGAGTCTTCCACCGTTCCCTCTCCTTAGATTCTAGTGGGAACAAAAGCAGCACTGGTAGTTTAAAACAGTTTTATTGGTTTTCCTGTGTTAGTCTGGAGTGCCAGAGTGAGCGATTCACCAGGAACACATGGATGACTTCCCTGCCACAATCTGCCACAGACTCGCTGCGTCTGAAAGACATGCAACTTTTCCTGTGACCGTGATGTTTGACTGATGGGATTCTCATCCTATCAGCTGTCGGATCTAAACGAACCCTGAGGGATTTGATTCCAGTCTCCACTATTCCTGATGTCAATTAATGTCAAGTTTCTGGCAGATCTGTCTCATGGTGTTGCTGTCAGCAGGGTTGGCCCTTACAGAATAGCACTAAAATGCCCCGCCCCCACTATAAAACCTCCGTCCAACATGCGGCCTCGTCCACTCTCTGCTGTTCTGCCTCTCTCTCCCTTTGTCACACTAAAACACTCTTCATTAAATATAGTGTATGTATTTGTGATGGATCACCCAGGCCACATGGGAGCTTGAATTGATCATCAAATCAACTCGTCTATAAAGACGTTGACGGCACAGAAGCAGCAGTTGTCTGGTTGCGTACAGCTACTGAACCATGACAAATGTGCTGAACACAATATGAATGATAATATTGATCAGTAAATGCATAAACAATTTTAAATAAATGCATTGTATTCTGTGTGTGGCTGTGTCTGCCTGCAAGCCTCTAGTGATGTAGAGGCTTGCAGGCAGGCATTTTTGTGCGTTTTCTCTCATTTTGTTTTAAAATCTTGCCAAAAAAAATATGCAAGTTTTTCACTGGATACATGTGCCTAAAAAGTTTTCAGACTTCCTCAGGCGTCTGTGGTTTTTGGCCCATACTGTCCTTTTCTGGCTTGCCAGGTGACCTCCTGCTGACCCCCCTCACATATGAATCCCAGATATAAATCATAAACTGACTCTGGACCTGCTCAGCTGTGGCGGTATCATAACACCCAGAACGGATATGCAACTCAGGTCCAGATTGGAGTCCACTGGCACAGCAGCCTGGTTCCTGAGCGGATTAAGGATCCAGACTGGATCCGACTAACCCAGATGTGGTGATATAAAATAAAATAGGTTGAATATTGAGCCGTAAGTTGCTTGTCTGACCATGCAGATCAGGAGTGGGCATGGATCTGTTACTCAAGTGATTTTATTGCATAAATATTTTAGCATAGCAGCATGGCATAACAAAGCTTTGTCACAAAATCATTTTGAGTGTATGGCAGTGTAACTGCTAATGAAGTATTCTTCATTAGCAGTTTCTTTTTGTGTACGGGGAAAGAGTGTTTTGGCCCAAGTGTCCTGTAATTACAACTGTGGCCACTGCTCAAAACCTCCTTGCAGACATACATTACTTTGACCCCTGTCTGTGACACACATCTCAAGGTGTAGTTAAAAAACGCAAAGCCGTCCATTTAACCCAACAAATACCAACTGTTAACCTCTGGGGAAATATATATGTAGACATATGACCTATAGACACAATTAACCTCCCTTACTTTAGCTCCCTTTGTACAATTTAATGTTTCTCTACAGAAGCACTTAATCTTACTGTGGGCTACATATTAATGGAATATCATGGAAACAATAATAATAATAATAATAATAATGGTCCCTCGTGTTCCCGTCCCTTACACCCACGCAAGGTATGGGCTAATATATGATTCATACCCTTCCTATTATCTGCTGCTGACATGCAGTAGTGATGCACGAAACATCGCGGGGCGTGCGCGCCCAGATTGGCTCTCAGTGGCTTTTTCGCGCGCGCGTGTGTGTCTCCAACCGCGCGCTACGTCCCTATAGCCGGGCATCACGTCACGTGTCAGGGCTCCCGGGTCCTGGGCCAAGTTTTTTCCGTGTCAGATCGTCCACGGAGCTTCAAAGCAAGGCGACCCACACGGTCCGAACACTCCTGCGCGCATCTCCGCTCCACGCTGCGTAACCACCACCTCAGCGAGGATGGACGGATGGATGGATGCGTGTATGTGGATAGAGGCTCCCGTTTAACCGAACGCGCAATTGAAGACCACTTCAAGTGATTCTTCGGTTACTTCCAGTGATTTTTTTTTTTTTTTAAACTGCTCTCGGATTACCTTTTGATCTGTGAAAAACAATAGAAGTAAGGAGGGCTTTTTTTTGTTGTTGTTGTTGGGGGAGACAGAAGAGAGGAAAGAAAGGAAGGAAAGCTCCGGGTTGCTGAGAAAGGCTGGGTGCGCTAGAAACACGGAAAGTCACGGATCATGCTTATGGGAACTTCCGATTCCGTCTCGATAAGGTATTTAAAAAGAATAAAGTTGTTGTTGTTTGCCTGTGATGTTTTAATATCGATCGCGTCTAGAATTGAGTCCACTTTTTATTGAACAAAAACACACAGGTGATGGGCGCTCCATTCCCTCAGCCGTTTTTTTTTAATTCTCTTTGTACTTTTCAGCAGCTATTCTGAGGAGAGCATGTTTAACATTTTTCCCCCTTTGTCACACAATCCCTTGAGGAGCGCATACAACTGCCTTCAGATGCGCTTTTCTTATAAAACGGCAAAACGATGGACAACAAAGCCCATTAATAAAGCCCTTAAAACAAAAAAAGTCTGTTAGCTGGATTATGAAGACTGATGTTTTTCCCTCGATGTTATTCCACTTATTATAATAATCAGGATTAGTGTGGCAGTTATTGTGTGTATTTTGTTTTTTTCTTTTTGCGCATTCCCTGCCCACCATTGCGTGGTGTGGGCTAAAATCCTCTAGTAGACCAGAGACAGAGCAGTCCATCTGTTCAATCACATAGCAACAGGAAGAGCGAGGAGAAAAATAAATCCCCACTATTCCCATAATATCACAATATAACACTGTGAAGTTTATTACTTTATTGTAATGGGCATCTTTTTGTGACTCCAACTATATGGAGTCACTGAAGCAGCCAATAATAGTAATAGTAATGATAGTGAGTTTGCTGTATTCATTTATCTCATATATCATCATATCATTTATTTGATGTTCCAACAGGGATTTCTTCATTTTGTGGGATCATTCTATCATAGGGATAGTTCATTTTTAAGTGGAGAGAGACACACACAGAAAAGGAAGTGTTGACAAAGAGCTTTTTGAAATAAATGCTCGTGAAAAGCCTCAGGTGCTGCCAGGTTAGTAAACGAATATTGAAAATCTGTGTCTGGATTGATTGGAAGCAAGTACTTTTGCTGCTGAGGGATCGGAGGAGGAAATGGTCTGAGTGTTTATTTGGCTCATTGCGTGATTTGTCTCCAGTTGCTCTTTGCTGAGTTTTGCTGAGTCTTTGCTCTTCCTTTTCTGTCACTGTTTCTCTGCGTCTTCCGCAAATGTTCGTCCCTCCATACCTCCGTCTCTGCCGTCCATCTTCCCTCCCCTTCCCGCTTTCCACCTCTCTCTAACCTCTCTTCCTCTGACCTCCCTTCAGAGTGGCTCTGCCTGATGCTCTATCATGACTGATGGCGAGGGGAGAGCGCGCTTTCAGTACGCAGAGTGCCCGGAGGTGCAGGAGCAGGAGGTGGTGCAGGAGCAGGTGAGGCTCGCTATACCGACGCCCTATAGGAAGGACGACCCGGGTCAGGATGTTGACCCTGGAGGAAGCCATGACGAGGAGGAAGAGGAGGAGGAGGAGGTGGAGAGGAAGGGGAGGGGCAGTAGTGGAGGAGAATGGAGTGCTGAGGTTCAGGAGCATGAAGACCAGGAGCCGGAGCTGGAAGTGGAAGTTGGACCAACATTGGGAGTTCGTATCAGGGCTCCTATTCGTGATCCAGACTGTGTCTCTGAGGAGGAGGAGCAGCAGCCGTACCCGGCCCTGGCCCCCGTGGCCTTCTTCTGCTTAAAGCAAACAACAAGGCCTCGCAACTGGTGTCTTCGTGTCGTCTGTAACCCATATCCTTTCATATGCTGGAAACCTAACTCAGTGTGACACCTGGTAAGACCAAATATGTCCTCATTCCCGTATGTGTTGACTATTGCCAAGCTTATGCACATCGCTTGGTTAAAAGGTATGTCATTAATCGGCTTTTCAGCCCAAAACACACGTCAAAACTTGATGGTTTAGTCAGCTGTTGCTGCTTCCTTAAGGCTTGATGCTAGCTATATTAAAGTGGCAACTTGCTTGTTCCTTTGAGACTAAACATGCACACTGTGGCTCCACACTGGTGAAATCTGATAGGTCATTTGTCCAACCACTGTGGTTAAACCTCCTTAGGATACCGTTGTTTGGGCATATGGGATTACTAATGAAGTGCGTGGCTGTATTTGTAAGACTAATAGGTCACCGTTGTCTTGAGCTCGTGTTCATTGAGAAAAGAGTCGGTGTTACTTTCGCTGAGTTTCTCTCCTGCATTGGCTTGAGATTTGGATTGTTTGTCTGGTAGCTCACCTGGAAGAGCTGGCCCCCCATGTACCAAGGTTGAGTCCTCGCTGCGGCGACCATGGGTTTGAGTCAGACCTGTGGCCCTTTTAAAAAAAGTAGATCCAGATACATATTCAGGCAAAATTGGGACAAATCTTTTATGTGCTTGCACAGCACATGTTTGCACCGAGGCATCATCGTCATTAATGTAAGTGAGAGCTCTCTGTCCATATTGATGTTTTCAGAGTCTGAAGGGAATCGTGCTCTTTTCTGGTCACGTTTGGTAACATCCTCCCACTGATTATGTATGAATGTCAGCTGTCTTAACCTTTTCCATGCATTGTTTCTGGGATTACTTTAATTCTGGTTTTGGTGTGCTTAATTATTTCAGAGTAACCTGCCCTGTATGTTTGAGTATTAATCGTTTGTACAGGTTAAATGCTATCTTTGAGCGTACAGTATCCCTCTGCTTACATTGTTCTGGCAGCCATTTTGTGCTAAAAAATCATTCATTTTAATTTGATGCAGGGATGCCAAATAGTCCAAATGAAATCAGTTTTTAGTGGCTCATTTCTGTTTTGGTTTCTATTATTACCCCTCAGCTGAACATCCTGCCTGGATAATTTTCATCTGTGGGATGTCTTAACACACTGGAGCACGGACAAAAAAAGAACATAATGTGCACCCAAATCCAAGCACTATGAAAAGAACTTGAAGATGAACCACTGCAATGTTTTTCATTGCTTATGCGGGGGAGGTGAGTGGTGTAAAAACAAAATCAGGACCCGAGTCATATTTGTTTGCTAAATACATTGCTGTGTACCTGGAATCTAATCCGGGTACTGAGATTATAAAGACACAAGCAAAATTATAAAATGCAAACGTGTTCTTCTCCTCTTATCTTCCATTTGGCTTCTAGGATTGTGAGTAGGTTATAAATGGTGGCTGAATTGCTGCATCCAGCCCTGCATGGTGCTATGGTATCTTTTGTGTGTGTGTGTGTGTGTGTGTGTGTTTTTGTACAAGCCTATGGCAGTCGCAGCCTGGAGGTGGAAGTGTATCTTTTTGGAGGCGAATCTTGACATGTTGTTTTAAGGAAAGGAGGAAATGGAGACAGATAGATAAATAGTTAGATAGGCACAGTTGTTTCATGATATGTATAGATGGATTTACTTCTCACAAAAGATTTCTAGCTCTAAGAAGGGGAGTTGATGATTCATACCAAATTCAGACAGACACTGTGATGTGGGTCAAACCCACGTTGATGGGCTGTCTGAATAGGCCAATTTGCGGCCTGCCAACTTTCCTTAATGACCCATCTCGCGACAAGAGTAGAATATGGATCTGATGCTACCTTGCTTTGGTGAACTGCTGTTCCTATCAGGGATGCAACAAGAGTAAATGTTATGTACATTTCTAGTATGAAAAGAATATCTGAGTGATCATGTTCTGTGCAATCCCCAATGACATGCTGGGTCTTTTACTAAAAAGACATATCGGACATGGTAACCTTTTGCCCACAGAATTGGGGAAGGTTGGGGATATCAGAGGATACATTAAAACTTTTTCAATGTTAATGGAGGTTAGGAAAACAGGGGACAGGGAAGTATGCTTCCAACATTAAAGGGGCACTCCAGTTATTTATTATTTTCCTTGTATACATTTGGGGGACTTACTAGAGAAAGCCCAACTGCTACTAGATTTTTGATAGGGATGCACCAATAGCACTTTATTTCAGACCAAATACAAGTACTGACATTTAGGTACTTGCCGACACAAGTACCAATATGAGTACTTAAGAATACCGTTACAGTTCTAATAATGACATTTTACTTTTATCAGATGTTCCTCACTTTCTATAACAAATGAAATGCTGCTAATGTTGTTATAAAAGTTGCTTACATTGCCTCTCCTCCGTCTACCTTCTCAACTAACAAGAGGTTATGTAAACTTCACGCTGCCGTAAAGTGGTATAATATATGGTATCAGAGTAGTTTCATGATTACAATTATACCATATTGAGTATATGGGACTGACCCAATACTGGTATTGGTTTCGGTGCATCCGTAATTTATTATGCAAATGCAACATAGATATTTAGGAGTTAAAAAAATCTGATATGGATATAACTGTAAAAAGCTAATATCTGCTTTATATAAATATTTATATATAAGCCATACTATAAATACAACCAAATAGTCTTTCAACAAAAAATAGGCAAGGCAAAAAAATACAAGAAAAACAATACAATTTTAAACATAAATAAAAAGAATAAAAAAATAAACACCAGGCAAAAATTTTTTGAAAACCACTGATTAAAACGTAAAAACTAAAGCTATAACATTACTCCAAATTAAAAGCTTAGATTAAAAAGAAAAGTCTTCAATTGTTGCCCTTGTCTTTCAAACTCCACGCCCCCAGTTTATAATACAGGTTTTCTGTCAAAAAAATTTAATCCAGCTCACGGTAACCCTGATGATGTAATCAGAACAGCTTCCTCCAGAGCCTCAGAAGACACTGTACATCTGTTTCCACAGACTAAATAAAACTGGTCTTTATGTTTAAAATGTTTTTGTGTGTTTTGAGGGTTGGCTGATGAGAAGACTCTTGTATTGGTAACCTTAAGGAAAGGCTTAGTGGTTTCTTTCTGTATCTTAAAACTGGGTGCAGACTGCTATGTCAACCAATCATCTATTCCAATCAGCTATCCCTAAGCAGTAAGCATCTCTACCAGCTTCAAAGTTTCTGTTTCCAAAAGGGAATTTCCCTTTGGGGAATAATACCACAGTGTTATATCCGTATTGCTCAATGTGGCTGCTAAAGAACCCAGACACGGAAATGAAAGATATGCTCTCTTACAGAACAGAGGTACTTGGTGAAATTAAAATATTACACTGTTCAGGGAGGCTGCCCCTGTAGTATGAGCAGTTGCATCAAAATTAGAAAATAATTTAAAGGGAATAGAATTGGCAGACCTGTGCAGGCATTTTGGAAATCATACAAATACACATCTTGTTGGCTGTTTTTAAATGAATACAGAATAAAGTGGCAGGGATTGTGGCCAAGTCTATTTCTTCTCATGCCGCATCCATGCTAGAACTGAGGGTATATTAGGACTTTAATCCAAATCTATCTTTATCTTTATAAAGTTTGGACACAGAATTCTTGAATTGCCTTTTTTGAACCCCTTTTCACACGTTTTCATGTGAAAGCAAAGCATTTCACTTGTTTAATGTGAGGTATTGTTCCAGACCAAAGAAGATTTTGAGTAAACCCTGGTTTTAACATTTACATGTTACACGCGCGCGCATGTAAATCCTTTGAGAAGATGAAGATGAAGTTACAGTTACAATAGGAATTTTGTTTGAAATAAAAGCGAATTAGAGCAAGCAGAAGAGGACAGGAGCTGGATAAAGTCTAAAAAGGATCCAACATTATCCAGTTGGACATGCAGGCTTAGACACATCGGACATATGGCTTGGCAGCCTGCTGTTTGGCAGATGTTGACGTTGCATTACATTATGTCTGTTTTGTTCACAGCACTGTAGCAGGGATATACTGCAGTGGCTGCTGTGGTACACTCAGATGCTCCTATGGTCAGCACATGTGCTTTTCCTTCCTTCCTTGTGTCCTAATGGAATTTCGGATGGTTCTGATGGTAAAAGATGTGTTATTGTTTGTTGACAGTGAGGACTGTTTGCACCAAAATAGCAAGGCTAATGAATAACACACACACTATCACATGCTTGGCCTTACATTGCAACTGCTTGTTTAAGATTGGAACCAGGTTATGTCACAAGAGCTGATCTCTCTGGACAGCTCTCTGTGTTTTATTCCTCAGTGTAAGTTGAGTGTGTGTGTGTGTGTGTGTGTGTGCAGGACCCACTGTGTAAGCATTGCAGAGTTGGTGGTCCACAGTGGTCTATGTAAATATTATTCACAGCTTAAATGCTCTGCCACTCAACCACACAAAGGCATGCACACACTGGATAAAGTGTGAGTCTGGAGAGGAGAGACAGAAAGATAAAGAAAGTTAAATGGCTTGACTGCCCTTTTATTTTCATTTCTTGAAACACTAATCTTTTTTACAGCCGTACCTTTAACTCACATGCTGCAGATTGGAGAAACCAGACATCAAACTGTTGTGAACAATATTGTATTGTAAAAAATTCTGACACCTCACAGTCCGTCTCTGGCTGCTGCAAAAATCTGTTTTTCTCGCATGTGACAGTAATAAACAACGATTCTCATTCATCATGTTTGTTCTGCTCATCATTATCAATCAGCTGACCTTCTTTCTTGCCTGTACATGAACATCTTAGGATGTGCAAAAGGCAGCAAGCTATTGAAGTTATTTATTTTATTTACTGCTTTGCTTTTGACTTGTCTGCCATATAATACAAAGAAAAGATGAAACTGGCATGCATTTTTCTTTAAATTGCCTTTCATTTTAAACCCTAGACACAAAGGCCGATGACTACCTTAAGATGAAAGCCACACTTTTCAATAAGGAAGCTTTAGTGGTTCTTTGTATTTGTGGGTCAATTTTGAGATATTTTGCTGTTGATGCATTCAAGCTTTGAGAAAGATAATAAATATGTCTTTGCTCCTTGTTTGTCTCACACATCAAGTGCTTTTTTGTATGTGATCACATGGATCATGGACAAAAAAGATTGAGCTGACTAGGGATTATTCATCTTAAAATAGTTGTTAATCTAATGAAGTCTAAGGCTGAAGTGATTAGTTGATTAATAGAGCAGCCGATTTACCGAAAATTAATTTGCAGTTATGGATTAATTTGTAATTTATGTTTTTCAGTAATTGTGAAGATTTCTAGCTTTAGTTTGTCTTATATGATGGTTTGAAATGTGGTTTGGACAAAACAAGAAATCTAAAGGCATTACCTACAGCCCTGGAAACTTTTGATTTTCTTTTTTTTTATTTCCACAATGTATTCGTCAGATTAATTGACACTGGATTATCACTAGTTTACTTCTGACATGATATAGAAATAGAAAACCAATGGTTGCTTGTTTAGCACTATTGAAAAGCAGTTGGTAGTCCACAGCTTAAAACATGCTAAAACCAGCCGCGTGTGGTCCTTTAAGAAAGTCCTAAGAAGGACTCTATCCAGTAGATAATGTATCACAGTCCATTATACCTTAATCGTCTTCTCAGTGCTAATACCTCCTCCGATGCTGTCACAACACCGAATGTTTATGAGTCGCTGGTTAGATGGTGCGATAGAATAACAAGCTGATTCAGGCTGATTAGATCAGATTCGGGGGGCCAGACAAGGTTAATCCATTACAGATGAGTGGATTCATCATGCTATCTGTCTCCATTAGTCATCCTATACTCTAAACATGTTGAGAGGGCCTCTTGTACTTCCTTCATAAATGAATACAGATGAGGTTGCACTCACGTACACACAGAACAGCGGTTGGTGCTGTCTTATTGGAAGGATCAGAGGGGTTTGTTTAACCCTTACATGAGGTGTTGGTGGGTTGGACCATTGAGCAGTTGTATGAAATTGGAGACAGAGTCTAAGCTGTGTGACATGGGGGGACAGCCAATCCTAGTTAAAATCTCCAGCATGAAGAATCTCATTAAATTATAGCCTGGGATAAGTGTTGACTTCAGGATGATAAGAGGCCTCACTGTTTGCTGTGGGGGTTGAGTGGGGGGGAGTGGCTTTAACAACGTACAGTACAGCAGTGATAAAATGACCCATAATAAGCTCTGTCTTCAGGGCAAGAAGTTTGAATTGT
Organism: Morone saxatilis; assembly: GCF_004916995.1. Classification (NCBI taxonomy): domain Eukaryota; kingdom Metazoa; phylum Chordata; class Actinopteri; family Moronidae; genus Morone; species Morone saxatilis. Next base: position 6,065,312 of record NW_023339696.1, read on the forward strand.
CAACTTCCTCTAACTCCCACAGGGATGCCATTTCAAAGGTCTCTTTCTCTTAGTGTGTGTGTTCATGTCTTAAAATGACTTCATTGCTGCAGTATGAAGGATAAAGAGAGTTGGCCTTGATGTCAGCAGGTTGTCCTTCTCCTGCTGCCACTCAGACAGGCATCCTGAGGTGTGTTTGTGTGTGTGTGTGTTTGTATAAGCACACAGACAGGCTTCTGTGCATTTCTCTCCCTCTCTGCCAGTCTCAGTGCTCATCTCGCTGTATTTATATTGAGCAGTGCATCTGTGTGTGTGTGTGTGTGTGTGTTTGGTGACTCATTTTATTTGGCCTGTGCTCATGATAACAGCAGATTGGGGGTCATGAGGTGTAGACAGAGGGATCCTGTCTCTCTGACGTATGAAATCTTGGCACACCCTGCACAGTGTGTGTGGTTGAGTGTATCTCTGTGCTTGTATGTGTTCAGTATATGAGTCTAACTCTTGTTTTCTGTAATGGAGGACTAAAAAAGCAGCCGTGCGTAAACCTACAGACCTTCAATTTTAGGGAAGCAAAGCATTTATGGGCTCTCTCTTGCATAAATGCTCTCTCTGGTTGTGTGAAAAGTAACAATATTCTCCCCACCAGCCAACATGGTGTCAACAGTAGATCAACAATAATAGCGCCGCAAGCTATGTAGCAGACCTCCTGCACAGATGCCTCTACAAACTTCTCATCTAATTAGCAGATTTCTGCATAAAAATAAATACAGCTTTCGCTCAAGACATAAAGATATCATTAGATTCTCTTTACACTTGTTTAAAGTGAAAACGTGGGGTAAATATTGTGTCCAACATCTGTAAAAATACAGAATGAAAAGAGCAAACAAAGCTAGCAGATTTATATAAAGTACTACACATTTTACATTACAACATACTAACTTTAGGAAACACAGAAGAAGTAGAAAATATAATACCTTAGCTATGTACCTTTCAAAATAAAAGTATGCGCTGAATCCACATTTACAATTATTATAATTATAACATTATATTATACATACATTTACAATGGCCTGTTCCTAATTTTGTGCAACTGTAGCACAGACTATCACCTGTCATTAGATTCCTACTTTTATTTAATTTACATTTTTGTTTTTTTTAAGGGTGTGTAGAAAACATGTTTAAAATATAATTTTGCTTATAGTAAGCATTGCTTTTGCACTGAAACTCATATGACCCTATTACAATTAACTTCTAAATGCTAGCCAGCCTCGCAAAGATCATTATAAATTGCATTATGTAGGCAAGCATAATAAGTAACCAAATATGCATTTCTGTGTAATACTGTTTATTGGAGCCTTTGTGTGTGTGTGTGTGTGTGTGTGTGTGTGTGCGTTTTGTGACTGGGTAGGTACATTTGTCCACAGGGTGTTAAGTTGTGTGTTGTGGGATTACTTCCAGTACAGTAGGATCTTTGTTTATCCCCAGGCTTACTGTTTACAGGCTGCTTTGCGAAATGATCTGGAACTAATAGCGCTGACTTTTGTGTGCGTAAACGCAGGGTGTGCTCTCACATACACGGTACATGCGTTCACACACACCATGTATTTAGGCAGTGACCCTCTCCTGCCTCGGGCTCTAAACGTCTGACTCCACAAAGCACTTCAGACAGTGTGTGTGTGTGTGTGTTTCAATTTTGGTGTGTTTGAGCTGCTGGCAAGATGATAGCTGCTCTCTGTGAAATTATGGATATGGTCAGGGTAGAGCCCTGCATGGGACACAAACTTCAGCCTGTGGTGTTCAAGCCCTAACCCAGCCCGAGCTCCAGTCCGTGGCTTCTCAGACCATTGCAGAGAAGCATGCAATAGAATATAGCCAAGCCATGTGATGCAGCAGCAGATAAGTGAATAATGATTTCCGGCCTACCTTTCTATGACGTTAAATAACTTTACAGTAGGGCTGCAACTAACAATTCATTATTGCCATGGGACAAAATCTCTGCCCACAAGTATAGTCGACATCAGTGTGCTTTCTGCCAGCCAGCCAGGTCGTAGTTCATCAGAGTATACTGATGAGTCTGTTGTGTCAAAGGTTAAAGGTCAATCTGAGTGAAGCAAGTGGCTTCTGTTGTTCAGGGTCAGGGGATTAATCTGTTAAGGAGTAGACTATTGAGTTCTTGAACATCCCTCTACTGTCTAAACACAGTTAAACAGGTCATTTCTGTCCTGGGCTTTTATCAGTGTTTAAATGTGTTGTGAATTTTCTCTCTCAGTTTCGAACGTCCAGATCCCTTTCCACTGCAGTCCCTGTCACTGTTAACTGCACAGTTGGCCCGGGGAGAGCTGCAGACAGACATGTGTCACCTCTGTGACACATGGTGCTGCCAGACGCTTCTTTCCACCTGTCAGTGATGAGCTTCACCAGGAGGACAAGTGTCCTGATAATATCAATTCAAGTATAGCTGGTTAGCCATTTCACACTTTATTATTGCTTTTATCAAGCGTTTGTAACATTCGACTCCAGTGTGTGATATTAGACAAAAGAAACGGTGATGGCAGACAGAAAGTGATTGGAAGAGAGTGAATGAGTTATTAGTTTCTTTCTGTAGATATAGAGAGATACAAACCGTATCTCAGTTCTGTCTGCCCAGTATGTCTTTTCACTCACAGAGCTGTCAGTCAAGTTCCTTGCAGTGGCAGTGCCACACTGATTGGCTCTCCTTTACCGTGGGAGGGCTGTTCGGCAGCTGTTGCCATGGCTACGCATCGTGTTGATGATGGTCTAGAAGTGTTTTATGTGTTTCCATGTATCAACCCACCACCGAAAACCTGCTCTGTCACTCTCATCATGGAATTCCATACAGAAAACATGATGCAGCTTCTCGCAGTCAAAATTCACAGTAGACTCAAAATAATGACGGTAAATGAGTGTGAGTGAGTGAGAGAGTGCAGCAGGTGGTAGGTAGGTGTCAGGCAAAGCTGACACAAGGGTGAAAAGAGAGGACCGACGAGACAAAGAATTTAGGAGAGGAGAAGGAGAGACAAGGATGGATGGATCACACTAAAGAAAAACAAAAGTCAAGAAATGGAGGAAAAGAGGAAGTAAATGATGTCCGGGATAGAAAACAGACGGGTGAGGTCAAAGAGACAGGACAGGAGGTAGGAGAGCAGGATGTTGGAAAAAGGTGGGAGTTAAAAGTCCAGACAAGAACAAGGAGAGAAGGCAAGGATGAAAGGGGATAAAGAGGGGGAACAAGACAGAGAGAGGGATGATGGAAGAGGAGAGCTCTACAAGACGAACAGGAACAAGGCGAGAAGTGAAAAGGACAGAAATTGGACATTTAAATCCAATCTGTTCTGCACGCTGTGTGCGCTTTACCATGGTGCTCCTGTTTGACACACAGTGTTCAGTCAATCGCAAGTGTGAGGGACGAGCACGTAACTCTCTGCCCTCTCCGGCTCCGTTGTGCTTTTTATTGTCTTTAGTTGATGTTTGCTGCAGTGAAGATGCAGTGGCTTTCTCGTCCTCAAGACACAACTACTCTCTCAACCAACCCCTCCTCCCCCTCCCTTGTCTTGTCTCTCTCTCCGAAAAAGCTGCAGCTGAATGATGTGCGCTCTTTCTTTTGTTTCTCCTTCTTTCTCCTCTCCTTCCTTTGTCTTTTTCTCGCTGCTAAAAAGTGTGCGGGTCCCGACTGCAAATGCACCAAAATAAATTGTGGCACTTTTTAGATTAAAGAGAAAACATTTTACTATTTTTTTTGTGTGTGTTGAAGGCAGGGATCAGTTATGCATGTTTTTTTCAGTGTACTGCAGTATGAAATATGCATTTGGATTCATATACACACTCATGCTAGGCAAAGGGATGTTTTTTGATCATGGGAAGCCTTTGTCAGGGTGTTTCTTTCACTCATCATTCCTCTCAGTGTCTCAGCATTTGACAGGAACTGACTGCCAGGCTGTATTGATTTATAGGCATGAGAGTGTGTGTGTGTTGGTGCATGATGTTGGCCAATGGGTTGAGCTGGAGGGGAATAGAGTTCAGTGAAAGTGGATTTATCCCGGCTATAAAATATAAGAGGTGGAAAGAGAGAGAATCAGCAGGTATAATTGAAAACTGAACCACCATAGATTCACATAGACCACTGTAGCTCATAGTGCTGTCAAACAGCACACTGACACACACACTCGCGCATTTATACCTGGCGGGATCCTCAAGACGCGAGATATAACCCGAAAGGCGATAATGTATTTCTTTTTCTGGAGGAGGAGCTGGGAGGGGGAGGTCAACACAGGGCTCCCAGGGGGATCGTCAGTGGACCCGGCTGGAGCTCCTACTCTTCATCCTGTCTTCAACAGGGGTGCTTACTATTCAGTTATGTTTTTAGGTCATATTGCCTTGTTACGTTTGCTGTTTAGTAGCTCCACTGCTGTTCCTAATGAGCTTTTCGGTGTTACTGGTGTGTGTGTGTGTGTGTGTGTGTGTGTGTTTGTACTAAATGTGTGTTCCTGCTGTTCTGAGCCGTTTCCCCACAGTCAAGCTCCACATGAATAACACAGCAGCCCTCACATTGCTGATGATCACATTACTGTCTGAAAGATGGCTGGAATGACAGAAACACACACAGACACAAGCACACACACACAAATATAGGCAGACACACACCATTTGTTATGGCCTACTTGGTATGGACAGCTTTTCATTTCACACAGCAATGTTTTGGAGGCAACAAAATTGCTCACACCAATCTGAATACATGCAGGCACACATTTCTGCAGACAGACCAGTGACGGATACAGATTTCTTCTGTGATCCAAACTCTGATCTTCAAACCAGCTCGTAAATGAGGGCTTATGTATGTTAGGAAGTGCGGTGAGAGAGCATGCATGGATGCACACATGTGTGAGGATTCACATCCGTGTGTGTGTGGTAGTATGAAAGAGTAATGTGGAGATAGATGAATAAATAAAAGATCTGGGAAACCCATCAGCATGCAGCACTAGGTTGTCATGGCAATGCGGACAGCACAGCACAGAGTGTGTGTGTGTGTGTGTGTGAGTGAGTGAGAAAGCGAGATGGAGATCATATCACTGCAATGTTTTTGCATGTATATGTAACTTTGTTTCAGCCTAGGTCTCCTTCAATACGAACGGAGAACAATTATTTTTCTCTGTTTTCGTCTCTGCTGCACACAATGGCGCCTTAATACACTTCAAAGCAAAGAAAGGGAATAGGAATATCAAATAACAGTTTTACACACATGAAGAAATGTACTGAGTGATTTTACAGTCTTTTTACACTCTGCTTCATTTAGGTCATCAATAGTTTATGTTTTTGCATTTAAATGTAAACAGTAAAAATGACTTTGTTTGTTTTCAGACTGCTTCTTGTGCCAAATGTTTGTCTCCATGCTCATGTGTATTTGTGTGTGTAAGTATAAGAGGTGCTTTTACAGCAGTAGTGTATAATGGATATAGCCTCATACTTAACTGCATCTCCGTAGAGACCTGAAAACTGCAGCCTCTTCTCTCTGGTTCTCTTCCTCTCTCGGCTTTGCAGCACGTGTCTCCGCTTTGTCTACAAAAATGGGTCTGCATGCACGGGAGTAAGTGTTGCCTTACAAGAAGGTAGACAGACTGCATAAGTGTGGTAGATAAGTGTAGTGCGAAGAAAAGGAGTCACAACAACCTAGTTTAAACAGCAGAGTGGTGATTGAAGGTTGAATGGTGAAAAAAGTGCTGGCTGAATTTGAAGTGCATGTGCAGAGTTTAATGAAAGCAACTTCAAACGGCACAAATTGTGTTTGCAATTTGAGTGTGTGTGCGCGCGTGTGTGTGAGAAGAGAGAGAGTGTGCAAGAGAGGTAGGGGGAGAAGTCTAGGACAGTGGATTCTCTCGGCGAACAGACTCTTACTAGAAACTCTACCTGGTTACCAGGCAACAGAACAGCACTGCTGCACATTGGAGCATTGGGGAGGGGAGGGGGGGGGGGTGGTGGTAATCTGCAACGTGTATGTGAGTGTCCATGTTTGAGTGCTGAGTCAATAACTATATTATTTATGATCATTTTATAGAAAGAGTGTGTCTGCTGTGAGACAGAACAAAGGGGGGAGGGGAAATAAAGGGTAAATTAAGGCTGTGGGTGGATTTCAGTGTGTGTGGTGTCATACAGTGAAGGTAACATTTAAAAGGATATTGGAACCGCTTTGGCAGTAGCTAAAAAGGCAGTGAGATATTTTATTGCATGACAGGGGAGCTGCTGAATCTACACAGAGCTTTCAAAAGCTTCTGACCGGGTTGGTTTTGAACAGCTGAGGCTGAACTCTGCCTCACTTTGTAATAGTCGCCGTTGGAGACACACTGGTGGAGTTATGCAGCACCCGCCCGACTAAATCAAACAAAGAAAAGGAGAAAAGGAGTTGACCTGGCGTTCATGCTCATGCACAGAATCGCTGCTCATATCAAATTTTTTTGGGGTGACTTCATGTTTGTTCCAGGACGTAACCCACACCAAATTGAACTGACAGTGAACTCACAAAGAGACGTTCAGAGTAAAAGGAGACGTCACGTATGCTTGCCTTGTCGCTTGATTGGATTTAGGCTTCTGACCACACAAAGTTCATTTTACTCTAGTGTCTTTTACTGTTGTATTATCCGTTAATTATGTAATTCACAGCTTAAAATGCAAGGTGTACGTCCGATATCCTTCCTGCCTTAAGAAATATTTTACACTGCACATTAGTAGGGAGAAAAAAAATAATTGGGACACTTTGCAGCTGCAGTGTGAGTCACAGAAGGAGAGAGAGAGTTTATGAGGGTATGATATTAAAATGTGTTAATTTATAATATTTCCTTCAGTCACAGTTTCAGTTTCAGCTCACTACCGTCTGTGTCAAAGTTCTGCACACCGACACGAATATTAATCAGACTGTCACAATTGGGAATCCTATTGTCTCAGTCAAGCTTAAAAGATGTAGCCTATCGGTTTCATTACATCTAAATGTCATTTCGATGAAATTACCAGCTTCAATTAAATAAATATTAAAATCGGCAAATAGAGTTTTTTTTTATTATGTCATAGTTGGAAATTGTTGTCCCAAGGGTCGATTTCTCACTGTCATGTTACAAGAACAGCAACAGACTGTTCTATTAACATAGTGTTAACAAAGCAAGCATTGAACCTACAGCAAAGTGCAGCAGGTAGCCAATTTTGAAAAGTAACCCAAAAGAGCACAAATGTTTTTTTTGTTTTCATGTACAGTGAAAAGTTACATTGAAACCACTTTCAGATTGCTTTTAAATTCATATCATTTACATATTCAGTGTCTGATGTCACAAATCGGTGCAGGTAGAAGCTTTCTACTTTAGATGTGCCTGAAATCACTAACTAACCTTAACCCTAACCCACTCATTCACTACTGATACTTCCAGCACTAATCAATGGTGGACAGGTCTCGAGCCGCTAAATGGTCATTTTCGCATCTGTAAAAAGCAGAGCACACGTACCTGAGGCTAATCGGTGCAGTCAGTGTGTCGGTGAAGCACTGGGGGGAAAGAGGCGGGGCTCAGGAACAGTTCATTCAAAGGCAGTCGTGTGAAAGTGGGATCTGTTGTAAACCAGGATTTAGACTTCTTCACGTCAGAATGATTAAACTAAAACCCAATGAGCTGTCCCTGTAAATGATCTATTGTTCTCTGGATTGAACTTGGCATTGTTTGTCTCAGCTCATAGTGGTTACACACACACACACACACACACACACACATTTACGCACACAGGCAGTGGGTCAGTGCGGATAGATTAATCTTCCTAAGACAGTTCAGATGATCATTAATTGTCTCTTGGAAGAATGGTAGCCTTATCAAAAGCATTTCTTATTTGCTGCTGTCTGTGTGTGTGTTTGTGTGTGTGTGGCAGACTTCTGCTTAATGTCCATTAGGTTGTAATGAAGGAACGTTGCTCTTCCTAGCCCCCGTCTGCTTCCTAATGGACCTCTATTATCACAATTCAGACACACATGGAAACTGCACCACACACACTGCATTTTCCTTGACACACACACACACTGCCTCTGTGTGCGATGAAAGATCGTCATGAAGCAGCTGACCCAGCTGAAGTGCAGACAGGCTGGTGTGTGTTAAACAGCCTGATTTTAGCTGGAGTGGCTATATAATGGCGCTGTTATATACTTGTCTGGAGAGCAAAGAGCCCTACGTCACAGAGCAAAACACTGAAACAGAGACACCTCATAACGCTGCTTACTTTTCCACGCAAGTGTTGAAGTTAGTAAATATAAATGTGGTTAAACTAAGACATCTTAGTTTATCTCAGACGAGCCAGCAGCCTCTAATAAAACAACAAAGCCACTTGAATTCTTCCTCTGCAAAGAGAAAGGTGGTGTGATTGTGGGTTTGCCATGTTCTTTATCTTTGTGCTGGAATTTACCGATTCCTGTTTACTCAGTTCGACTGCAGAATAGCTATTAATATAATTGTTGCACTTGGCGACAGTTTATCAGACTCTTTGCAGAAATATCAAAGGTAGACTTGGGAGTCAGGCAGGATTCTTGGCAACACATCACTTAAAGCATAATGCTTTAAAATCTGCTGATTTAGTTTACCCATCATCTAAAAGCACCTGCATGGATGAGAATTTTTGTCTGCATCTGCACTACTCATCTATAGATTATACTCCTGTATCTACTCTCTCCTGTGATAAATGTGCAGGTCAGAGGTCAGTGACATAAAACTGGGGAACAGGTCAGCTATAAAAACACAGTAGGAAGTATGGGAAATGAAGCTGTCAAGTTAAGCTTACTGTATCATTTTATAACTTCAGTGAGGTTTTAAAATCAATGTTGTGCAAGTGGTAAATATCAAGATTTTACTGTGAACTCTTCTTTTATCTTTGATGCTCTCTGATGCTGGAGACATGAGTCAAAACAGGCAGACAAAATTGCTCTGACATTGAATTGAGTGCAATTGCAAAGCGCCCCATGTATCCAGACAGTGACTCACTCGCATACTGTTTATTAATTCATTCCTTTGCTCATTCATTCATTTACCCATTAAAAGCTGGTGGCTATTAGGAAAGGATGCAGCCAGTATTTTGATTAAAGATTGTGTACTTATTCACTCTTTCACTTTATTCTTCTCTTTCTTTTTTTTCCAGGGGAGCTAAGAGAATGAATAAATAAATATGGTGCAAGTTGCATTCTGCATCCATGAGGTTCTGTGTAAACGGTAGACCTCCAGTGGTAAACGTGTGCAGCTTGCAGACAGCTAATTGGGGAACTGCATCAGCTATTTCCCACCAGCCATTTAGAGGCATACTGAAAATCGCAAACTTTCTGGAACAACATTGTTCAGTCGGTTTAACCTGCAATTAACCCAGCAAGGAGAACGATTCAGTGTTTCACCTTAAAAACACAAAATAGGCATCAGTCGTTCCTCTATATGTGTGATAGTTTGTGTGTGTGTGGTTGGTGTGTGTATATGTGCATTTGTATTGCACGTCTGTGGTTATTCATGCATAATGCAGCAGGAGGACAGTTGTCATGAGCCTGTGCGGTAGTTGGCATTTGTGTCTCCATGTGTGTCACTGTGTGTCTAATAGCACTCTGCTAGGAGTTCCAATGTTGTGTGTGTGTGTGTGTTTGTGTGTGTGTGTGTTTGTATGCCATAGCGCACTGCAGGCAGAAGAGCGCTAACATGAGTGTGTGTGACAGACCTCCCACGCACCAAGCTCTGATCTGGTTTGTTCCAGTTTGGCGGCCTTGTGTCGGCATGGCGATGGACGCCGGACAGGCCCTCCGTTTGGCTAGCCTAGTGTCAGGCGCAAAGACTTAACGAGATGCTGTACTAACGAACAGATCAGAGTGCGGTGGATTGAGAGAGAGAGAGGGAGGGAGGGAGTATGTTGGTGCTGGTGTGTGTTTCTGATAGGAGCGTCATCTGTCAGCCCAGCTCAGGAGGGCGAAACTGAAGTCCATATTGCCCTGTTATCCTCCACTACATCAGCCGCTGATGCGGAGAAAAAACATGAAAGCCCAATATTTAATTGAAAAGTAAACAAAATGTAGACCCGACAAACTCTCTCATCCTCAGTCTCCTGAGAAACACACCCACCTCTATCATAAAACTTGGTGACACACCTGCCAGTGATGTTAGGGGCAGTGAAATCAATTGGAGAAAATCAGTGATTGCAGCCTGTGAGATGATTAGAGGCAAAGAAATATCAAAAGTCAAATTTTTTCATGCCGTATTGATTGTTCAAAGAGAGTTTTGTCTTTTTGTTATCAGCTACAGATCAGCATCCTTGCAGTAGATGGAAAGAGTGGTAAATTAGTGTTAGAGACTAGAAATTAGTGTTTTCACTCACGTGTAATGAAATCTCCAGCTTATCCTGGACTCTATCACAAGGTGCACAGGGCTTATAATAGTGTGTATAATCTGTGTCAACAACGTCAGAGACTTTCTCAGTGACACCTCATCACAGGGTTTTCACTCAGGTTCCGTTATGTTATTCTGTTTTCCAACTCACCACACTGCTCTGCTCTGCCTGCTGCAGCTCTCTGTCACTGTCAATATTAGTACAGATTATTTCTGTTATTCTCTAAGGCATCTAGCGGTGAAGTGCAAGATTGCAACCAACTGAACACCACTTGCATCAGTATTTGAGCAACTGGGAATGAAAACAGGTAGAAGGCCCAGACTGTGGCTTTTGCTGGTTACAATAACAAACACGACAGATTAGATCTAGATATCCTACAGCTAATTAACTTTAATTCCGTAAAGCCTAAATTGAAACTTGAACAACCTACGATATTCGATCAAATGTTCGTATCTTTAGCTGTGCATCTTCTGTGTAGGTGATTACAGATCTAAATTCTAAAATCTTTGAGTTTTAGTTATTTGCAACTGCATTTACTCACAGGTTGAAAGCTACACCTAATTAGATTTGATAAGGGATTTGATAAGTGGATTTGATAAGTGGATTTGCTACGATTATACCTTACTGTTGCATTTGGCTGCATTAACGCCATCTGTAAATACTATAATGACACTTGGGACAGCAGCTAATGTAAACAGAAATTTTCTCTATTAGTGAGATTTCTTTCACTCTTCCTTCCCATTAATCGTTGCCACACTTGGGGACTCCTCTCTAGGATCATAGTTTAAGCGGTTTAAGCTTGAAAACGCCACGTCTGATCCTATAATCAGATACTGATGTATCAGCATTAGTGCTACAAATTAGAGCTCAACAATATATTATATTAAACTAGATATTTAGACTGCAGTTGATTAATGAATAGCTATATTGGATGTAACAGTTTATAACAAAAACTAAATATGTCTGGTACCCTGGAAGCACCAACCACCTGTGAGTGTCTGTGTGTGAGAGTGTGTTTTTCCCGACTGAGAAGAACATGATGTTTGTGCGACCTTGCATATTATTTCCTAATTTGGTAACATGGTGAGCTATGCTGTGTGTGAGAGAGAGAGAGATAGAAAGAAAGAGAGTGTGTGTATACGCTTACAAGCATCTAATGTTTTTCTGAATGATTACTATCAGGTGGAGTCGATGCTGTGAATGTGTGTGTGCTAACACATTTGAGAGTGTTATTGTTTAGAGGCAATCCTGCTTCCTGTGTTATAGCAGAGAGAGAGAGAGAGAGGAGAAGCAAGAAAGCATAAAGCCATTTGAGAGTGGGAGAAAACTTTGGCCGTAAAGATGTCAGCAGGGAGGAGAGGAAACGCAATATGAATTTTCTACTTTTAAAACCAAGCCGTGTGCAATGAGCGGTGATATAACTTTAGTATGCTGGGATTTGGCGCTAGTAGAAAATGACCTCCACCTCGAAATGTGTCTGCCTTTGTTCAAGCATTTGATACTAACCCATTGAGATGGATAAAACAATGTTGGCCGTGGGAGGAGGGATGTGGCATTAACAGCCCAGCGTGGATAGCTGCTAATTTTACACTCATCCTAGCCCACCTAGCTTCGTGTCTGTACTCGTTTGAAGTGCACACTTATCTGAAGAGGGAACTGTCATCCAGGGCTTGGACTGAAAGAAGGGATGGATGGACTCATGGACAGATAGTACTTTTACACAAAAATTGTCTAGAAAATGTGGTTTAGTGTGTATGAAAAAAATATTTGTAGCACATTTACTTGTTTTCACATCATGATATCATTCCCTCTGATGAACTGCTCACACAGGGAACAAAAATAGCTTACTTGCTATGCCATACTCAAACGTCCATACATCAAATTATGTTGCTCAGAGTTAGAGTTTAGATTGTATTTAAACACTGCTGATATGAAGGTTAATGTATCCATATCAACCTCTGTATGAGTCGAACTAATGTCAAACATTTAGCATTTTTTGTGCACTGAGATTTGCATTTGAGAACGTTGTGCTTCTTCCAGATAATGTCAAGAAACTGCACTGTTTGGTCTTCCACTTGATGCCTGTTTAAAGCACAGAGTGTTGTGCAGTATTTCTGCTCCAGCTAAAATATTTTTAATGCAATGCTTGCACGCAGCACCATACAAAGCTTTTCAAAGCTTTTCAGCCCACTAGGAGTGTGGCTCTACGGATGGCAGTGTTGTTCCATCAGTCAGTCGGCCCATTTTTATCACATTGGACTTGATTGAAATAGCTTAACAATTCAATTTCAATTCAGTTTTATTTGTAGGGCGTAAATTTAAAACTTTGTCATCTCAAGACATTTTTCATATAGAGCAGGACTAGACCGTACTCCTTACCCAACAATTCCCACTGTGAGCAAGTATTGGCGACAGGGGCAAGGGTATAAACACCTCGAGCAGACCCCGGGTTCAGTGAGGGAGAGACAACTATTGGATGGATTCTTGTGAACATTTGTACAGACATTCCCAGAAGATGAATCCAGCTCACTTTGGCAATCTCATGTAGTGTCACCAAGAGGTTGTGCTTTTGAGGGAAATGTGTCAACCACTATTGGATGGAGTGCCATTACATATGATACACACATTTATCATGTCCCTCACTGGATGAATTGTTATAACTATATAGTATATACTATATATATATATATATATTTATATATAATACTTTTCAGGAAAACTTTAAAATCAGCTTTAGTTGTACTGAAGTTGTTATTTTAGTGGCACGTAGCGATATAGTTAGTGATCAAAACGCCCTCAGTTCAATAGATCATCCTAAATGTTACACACTGGACCTTCAAAGTGCTAATTAGCAAATTTTAGATTGTTAGATGGTAAACATGCTAAACGTTACATCTGCTTGATATCAGAATGTTCGCATTGTCCTGTTAGCATGCTGATGTTAGCATTTAGCTCAAAGCAGCCTCACTGAGGCATGCTTTGTCTGGGCGAAAAATTTTAAAATGATGGACCTGTGCTAAGTGCTCATCCCCATCAATGTAATGCTTTGCTGAGCAACAGCTTTGTCTGAGTATACCACTCTACAGGAGAAGTTGAGCCACCTGCAGTAGTGATTCTGGAAATGAGTAAACATCACTAAACCACCAATTATTCCCCTGGGAAGACTTTTAAAAAGACCATCAGTAAGAATGTAAGCTTGTAAATGATGCAACAGTAGTGGGGGGTCATATGCCCTCCCAAGGAAACCTCTTTGACTTTAGTCAAGTGGCCGACCATGTGTAGGAAGTGAAAAATAGAAAAATATTTCTGAAAATAGAAAATAATAGGAGAGTTACATAATAAATGGTCATCTGTGAGTCAGATATTACATTTAATGAAATTAACCCCAATGGGCATTTTTATTTTGTTTCATTCTTACTCTGATTGGACTGTAATTGAGTTTGTTAGTGGACGGACAGGCTCTGTGTAACCACAACTAATAAGACTGCAGCAGGAGATGATCCACAGTAGAGGGGAGGATAGAGAAAGGGAAAGAGAGAAGAGGAAAGAACTTCAAACACTACAGACTACAGAGCAAACAGCACATACACAGAGGGACAGAAGAAAGAGAATGAAAAAGAAGCAAGTAAGAAAAAAGCTGTAACAAAAGAGGGGAATGGAGAGGAGAAGACGGGCGGAAGATGTAGATGGAGAAGCAATGAAAATAAGGTGGATGAAAAGAAGACCAAAAAAGAGATGAAAGGAGAAGAGGAAGAGGGCAAGAGGAGGAGGAGGACTGAGTTTCCTGCTGTAGAGACAGACTGCAGTAGAGCACAAAGCCAAGAGATGTTTCACTCTGTCTTTAACTGCAAACAGCTATGAGATATACTGGATTTTAAAAATAACTTCTGTGTGTGTGTCTCAGCTGTGATGCACCAGCATACATTGAAACTGAGGTGTGTGTGGTTTTGTATATTTGTGTGTTATATTGGCTCTGATTTTGTGTGTGTTTGGTCACTAGGGTGATTTACTAAGCCTCTAGAAGTGAACAGCTTCTCCCGCTTGGTTTGATCAGCTGCTAATTGAATCTAAGAGAATAATGAGAGGGTCAGAGAGATTGTTCATTGTTTTAAGGCCATCTGGAGCCTTGCCTTGGGGGGCACACGCACACACACACACACACACACATGCACACACACACAGACACAGACACAGACAGACACACACACTTATGCAGTTATGTGCTCACAGATATACAGAAGCACCCAGGCATGCAGAAACATAAAAATGTCAAGAGCTAATGCAACACAGGCACACAAAACACACACAGACAATTGCAAGATGGACAGATAGAGAGAAAGCGAAAGACAAAAAGGGCGGGGCCAGGCTGGGAATCAAAGCAGAGGAGGACATGAGAAACAATAAAAGATGGATAACTCCAGATTTATGGATAATAGCTCCTCGAAGCTCTTTTAGATAAAGAATTAGATTGCAGAGCTGATTGTAAAAACAGTTCGGCCCCTGGAGTGGGTCACACACGAGACGGCATTCAGTAAAAATAGGTCTTGAGTTTATCCCGTCGGGTCTTGACTCTGTGTTGCCAGAGCACAGCACTGTAGGACTGAAGCCATTTGTTATAATGACGAACACCATCTGTATTTTTATGTTTAAATATGTTTGTGGCAACTTGTATAGCAGCAGATGCTCAGCAGGTTAGGACATTTGTGCCTGCGTTTGCATCCTTTTATGTCTACGCTTGAGTTTAGAATATTTCAACTATTTTGCTAACTGAGGGGCCTTTTTGATTTCATCAAGTAGGTTGGTTGAAGGTTAAGATTCAGTTTAGTACTTGTTGCATTCAGCTGTGTGTTATAGACAAAGGTGGAGGAAGAGTGAGTCATGCATGTCACTCAAAACACAACATGTCATGTGGTTGCGTTGCATTCTGACCTCTTAAGGCTACTGTCAGTTTGTATCTGCTCCTTTTGCAGTGGATTTCTGTACGTTGAATCATCAAATGCCATCAAAGCTGTGAGTCAAAGAAGAAACCTTTTGCTATTTTTGAAGCGCATTAACGTCTTAGCATCCAAATGATCTGCAGGTGGATCAGTCAATGCAGACTCAGCCAGCCAAACAAACTTACCGAACATTATTTTAAATTCAAGCTAAATACCAAATATGTGAAAAATGGTGCATAAGCATTTCTGTTTGATGGAGTGGTGCAGCCATGAAAAAAACATGAAAGATATGAATAGTTCACTCAGTATAAGCATCATATAGCTTCAATGTAGAGCTGGAACAAGTTTATACAGAATATATGATCATGTCAGATAAGATCATCCAGACTTAAAGCTACTTAAGAGGAAATGAAAAATTGAAGTTGAGGAGTAAAAGCTGTTTTTTGTTTGATTTTGTTTGTGTGCGTGCACAGTGTCTCTCTCTTGTCTTTTGACCTGAAGTGGAAGAGTTCACCCTCATCAATCACAGATGACCGGACTGCAGATCATTATTTCTGTAAATGCAAGCTTGTGTGCACATGCACGTGGACATCTGTCTTGTGCATTGTGTATGTGTGTGTGTGTGTTACAGAAAGAGAGAGAGAACACTGCTGATGAGGTTAATGGAATGACAGGCCTCTTGCAGCTCCTCTCATTAGTAATGGAGTAATAGAGTAATGGAGGGCCTCTGTAAGTGGCTCCTAAATCACACACACGCACACGCACACATGCACACAAGAGAGAAAGGGAGCATACAGGGCAGCGGGTTGGGTTCGATGACATTTTATTTAAGGGAGATGAGGACTATGTAAAGAAGGAGTATGAGCAGAAACTGACAGAAATAAGGATTTCGAAATACTATAGGAGAGAAGAACGTAAAAGACAGAGAATATTAGGGAGCGTCTGAAATAAGCCAATATTTGTAGACTCATTTAAGAGTCTCCCGGCTGGCCTTTAAATCTGTCAGTTTGAACTAAAATACTGTCAGCATAGGTTGTAAATTTGGCTCTCTGTGCTGCTATCCCTGCACACCTACTGGTATATTATCTTGGCTGATAATTGGCCTTTTAATAAAAATTGAATTCTGTCCAGTCATCCACTGCTGATATAATGGCTATGATATACTTGTTGTGATTGCATATTTACTGTAATACTGAAAAATTTACACTTGAATTAATTGCATTGTTTATGGAGAGTCTGATTATAATGCAATATTTGAATTTATTGCAATGCATTAGTTTGTCTTCACCATTTCAGCTTCAGTCAAGAGTTTTAGATTATTTTCATTTCATAAATCATTTTAGCACGAAAGCTGGCTTCTATTGGTAGCTGAAATCTTTTTGTCTTTAGCACCTTCAACAGTATCCCTGAACAAACCACCACCAGCTACCAGCTACCAGCTAGGAGAGAGTGAAAATTAAAAGTGTTTCCCTCATGGAGTCAATTAAAGTGTCACAAAACACAAACCTAGCCAATAGACATATACAGAAGAAAGGACGGTTCCAGTATTGCATGTTTCATTTAGTTTACAAAGTTTACCTTATATTACTGCTGACCCTTTCCTAAAGCAGGTTTTATTGTTTTAAAAGGTTGAACGTAGTTGCACAGACTGCATAAATGATTCTGTGCTACTAACACATAAAAACAACATACACTTGATAACAATCAATGCAGAGAAGATGCTACAGATTACCATCCTTTTCAAGTCCCTATAAGTTAATTTTTATACCATACTTTTTTGGAAACCAGTGGCAGCCTTGGTGGAAAAAACCTTAAAACTTTCAGAAGTGATGCACTTCCAATTACTGTAATTCCAATTAATTGTCAGTGTAACACTATTTTAGGCAACTCAAGTTGAACGCACAAAAATCTTAAAAACAATTCAACACACGTGGAAAATAGAGTTTGCAGTAATTACCATACATTGAGTTTATCACATTTCATACATATTAGTATGATTTGATCCTTATGGTTCTTTAAAGGAACTCAACACCTGTTCATACACAACTACGCATTTGGTGTAATTTATTGCTTACTGTCATAAGACCATAGGTCTCTATTTTCCCTGTATTTAGTTCCTTTCCAGGAAGTGTCCAAGGAAATGTTAATTATATTAGTGCACGTAAAGTAATAACAACAGTGACAACACTAGTATGCTTGGGGATTGATATGCATTGGGATAAATCTGCTTGTTTGACAAGTTGAGCGAGCAAAGGAAGGAGACATTAAGGTGGAAATAGAAGATCAGACATCTTCAAGGAGGAAAATAAAAAAAGTAGTGAGAGTTAAGGGAGTTGGGAAGGAAGAGTCCAGATTTTAAGGATGAAAGAGAAGATATAAAAGAGGACAGAAATAAAGGAAGAGAAACAGATGAAGAGAGAGTGAGTGCAGTCAGGGTAAATAAACACAGCAGAGGGAGTGCAGTCAGGTTAATTACATTAAGAATGAGTTGAGGTCGGGTAAGGAGGAAGAGGGAGAGACACTGAAGAGAGAGATGGTGAGAGAGTAGAGAAGTAATGGGTTTTGAAGGTTGAATGAGCGCCGTCAGGAGAGAGTATCAATCTGTGCCTCATCTCTTTCTGACCATAAAATACACGCCGAGGGCCAACACACACACACACACACACACACACACCACACACACACACACACACACACACACAACACACACACACACACACACGCTGTTAATGTAGTGTGGAAGCCAGCAGGGACATATCTGGTTCTACTAGTGCACAGTAACTCCAGAGAGGAGCAACATGCTGCCTTCCATTTATTAAATCAAAACCACATTAAACTTTCCAATGCCACTCTTCCTCCTTTCCTTCTACATACAGTATTATATTCCTGCCTCAATGCCAAGCTCCACCCTGCATCCCATCTCTTTCACCCTGATAAGGGTTAATGTTTTCACCTCATTATGACGTATATTGTTGTGACACTGCAGACCGAGGCGGATCAAGTCAAGCCCAGTATGTTCACGTTCAAATATTCCCCCACACTAGCTGCAACACCTCTTATTAACTTTTAAAGTAATGGGCACAGAGCGATAATCTTTGGGCCATAAAAACGTAGTGTGTCCTTTATTCACTCTGCAGGGAGAGAGCGATCAACATAGAGAGAGAGGAAAAGCAATCTAGTTTATTCAGCAATAAGTGCCTTGACAGAGAAGATAAATGTGACATTAAAACTCTTTGTACTGCTAGAGCTTTAAACAACTACCTCTCTCTCTCTCTCTCTGTGTGGTGTGTGTGTGTACCTATGATCATGTGAGCCGGGAGGGCTATGGCAAAAATGACTTCCTTTATCATGTTAAGTGCAATGTTTCTTGTTTTTATGCAGCCCTACAGTGAATACTGCTCCTGTCAGGGGGTCTTTATGTGTGTGGTGTGTGTGTGTGTGTGTGTAATAAATAATATATTTATACATATATATTCTGTTTTAGGCAAAAAGATGTTCACACAGTGACGTGATGGGAGCTGATTTATCTTCAAGGCAGAGACAGGACTGACCTTTAACTTCACTGGGAGGAGAGAAGGAGGGAGCGAAATCATGGGGAGAGAAAAGGATGAAGGAGATCAGGACGGAGGGAGGGAGGAGAGGAGGGTGGAGAGAGGGAGCTGATAGTGCGAGGAAGAAAGAGTCTGTCAATTGCAGTGTATATTGCTGTTCCTGTTGTTGCTGTAAAACACATCACTTCCTGTGAAAGAGTTACCACACACTGAGCATGTGCATGAGTTTGGTATACACTATAGCTATATGATGATATATTAATAATCCAAAGTTGCAAAATTTGTTTTTATATGAAAATGTCTCAAATCACCTTTTTAAACTTCAGCTTTATTGTTATCTCGAAGGAAATTTGTTGTGCAGAGAAGTCACGGAAATACACTGCTACCAGTGAACAGCAACAATATTAAAGCAATGTAAAGTATATGAATAACAAATAAATAATAAATTAGTTTTTAGTTTAAATAGTTTCTGGAGTGGACACAAGTGGAATGCAGTCAAGTGTTCCTACACAGAGCAACAGCCTGGTGCTGGTGGAGCAGGATTTAGTCAGGTAACCGCAGTGGATTTGGTCATGCTTGATCACACTTTGCGCCACTCCAATTGGAGAGTACAGATGGAACGCATACCTGCCACCTTCAGATGGCTGTTAATCAGCTGAAATTGAAGGCCCTAATACATGCAAGCTGTTGTAGATGACAGGACGTGGTGAGAATCAGACATTAGTCCCTGCAACCTGCCTCGCTGGCATCACTGCCATGATCACACATGTAATGAACATACATAAACATACACAACATACACAAAATTATATTGGATTATATATATTATGTAACTTGTGCTGGTTCAAAAACTGAGCACACGATCCCAAAACGAAAGCTCACTGTCTCGTTTTGGCACTCACACACATGGGACACTGGAAGTTAATCACAGCTGGGGGTGCGCCTGGTTGTGGGGGAGAGATAACTAGTTCATTGAACGTATATATGTGTCTGTTTGTCACTGTTAGACTTTGTACATGTCACTGGTAAACCACAGAGTAGTAGAGTAACATTAGGATTCATGATCAAAGAAAGTTTTTATCACGTTGACACTATTCGCACGCTCCCTCTCTCTCAAACACTTTTTTTCAGTGAATGTTTTTTATAATGCCTGTTTTTAGAGGGTGCTGATGCCTCGGCCCCCCTGCTTCCCGCATCTATTACACAACGCTACGCCGTAGCCAGTAAAAAGATACATTCTGCAGTACATCCGCTCCAGGAATGGTCCGCATATGTTACATGTTCAATGTGGTTTGAGGTTTTCTTATAATCAGGGTCGTCTTATATATGTGCCAATACAGTAAGAGGTCTGTGTGGGTGTGCTTCCTCCAATTAAAGTGCCAGGCGTGTGTGCATAGTCTGTTGTTGTCACCTGCATACTGCACAGGCACAGGCAAAGTAAAAGTACACCTTAGACAAATACTTCTTTGCCTGCCTAAATCTGACTGGCTCAGTATAGGTTAAATAAAGGAGACTAATTATGTGGATGATGAGTGTTTCCGTTTTCCGGCTACGTGTGTGAGCGAGAGCGAGCAAGTGAGAGTATGTGAGGAACAAAGTGAGTGTCTGTGTGTATAAAGGCTTTAGGCTAATCCTGTTGTATTCAACTGGATCAAAGTTGGTTTTTAAGCTCTATTTGTAAAAAGTGTGATCCAGCTAATGGACGAATGTCTCCACACACTCTGATAACACACATGCACACACACACACACACACCTAGACCTGACAGTTGTCTACATGTTTGTGTTTACATCTTAACACACTGTAGTTCATGTGTGTACATGTCTTTTTGTGTGCGTATGTATTCCCACATGACCAAACAAAAAAAAAGAATCATCCAGCCTGGTGTTTGTGTACCGACATGCTCCACTGTACACACCACCAATAATCTCTCTCCTCATACACACATAGAACACACACACACAAACACACACACACACACACACACCTATGCACGTATACACACGTCACATACAGCAGGAGGCTGTCAAGTAGGGCCGTAGTGTTCTGTTCAGTTTCCTCAAGCATGTGACAGCTCCTAGACAGGAGGAGAGCGATAAGGACGGATAGGAGAAGGGAGAAGGTGAAGAGCTAGTGGATTGGAGAGGAAGGCTGCCTGAGAGCAGAATGAAAGAGAAAAGAGATGGAAAAAGGCAGAGAGGAGGTTAAAGACACAGGAGAGGACAGCAGCAGTGCAGAGATAGATTTTGTGCTGTTTTGGCTCTGTACTCCAGCACAATGGATTGGGAATAGAACAATAACTATGAGGTGAAAGTGCTGACTTTAAGTTTTAAGGGTGGGATTGTTCACAGCCATACCAGAGTGAACTGTGTAGGATTTGTTTCTTCTTTTATACACTATAATGGTATAGCTCAATGCAGTAGGACAATAATCCTAAGCATAGGCACAAGCCGTGAATGGAAAGAACCCTATTTCCATTCATTCCATTCAAGGGCCTGTCCTGGACCAGCCAGCAATTCTAGGCAGCTACATCTGTACAGACAAGGAGTTTTAATAGAACTAGTATATGCTGTATACCAAGGGACCAAGGAAATGTATTTATTATAATATAACACGATTGTATGTAACAAAATTAACAGTTCCTTCATGCTACACACAAGATAACATATAATGTTTGCATTTATTTTTGAGCATGTATTATGGTTACAATTGTATATAAAAAAAAAACCTTAAGGGGCGCCTGGTTAGCTCAGTAGGTAGAGCTGGCAACCCAAGTACCAAGGCTGAGTCCTTACTGCAGCGGCCCAGGTTTCGAATCCAACCTGCAGCACTTTGCTGCGCGTCATCCCCTCTCTCTGCCCCCCTTT
>NW_023339696.1:6087134-6091955 GCF_004916995.1 Morone saxatilis
CCTTGCTGCAGCGGCCCAGGGTTCGAATCCGACCTGCGGCCCTTTGCTGCGTGTCATCCCCTCTCTCTGCCCCCCTTTCCTGTCTGTCTCCAGCTGTCCTAAAAAACTTTAAGTGTTACTTTTTTATAATGGATCCCTATTTTTTTTAATGTAATGCCTTTATGGGGGAAAAATGAATATTGGCTGATGTATCTTTATCAGATTGTAAAAACTCAAATAGTAACATTGGTGGCAGCCTTAAATATCCTGTATTGGTTTCATTAGTTTATATAAATGAACAGTTGAATGTTCTTGATTGGCCAAGTCCATTGACTGACCCTTTATATAAACTGTATTAACTAGAATGTGCAAAAAGATGTTTAAACAAGTAAGAAGTGCTGATAGTCACAGTAAAGGCATCACTGGAGAAGATTCCAGCCGGTTCTAATGACTTCACCAGATTTTTATACAATTGGGGGACTGTATAAAAGTGCCAACATATAAAGAAATGTAAAAGTATGTGTGGTGTGTGTACAATATGTATGTGGGGTGTATGTGTGCTCATTCTTAACACAGTCACACCTTTTATCTTGCAAAACCCGAGAGTAAAGTTCGACCAAGGACAGTGATGCAAAGTCATTTGTATGAACTGGTTGATTGTTAATTGGGTTCATCTTAATGCTGCCTTAAGCATAAATGTTTAGTGATTTGGGGTCAGGGTTGAGCACTGATTTGGGTTCCAGTGGAGGGTTGTCACATATATATGATAATATGCCAGTCTACATCAGGATGACAGAAGATTGAATCAGTGTATGGGAAATAACATCTGCCCACACATTCCCTGCTGAGCACATAGCTACACTGGTCAAAGACTCATCTAAGGCCTCCGGTCAGCGCAACCTAAGTCAAGGGGAGCTTTTATGGTCAATTAGCTTACCGGAGGGCTTAAATAACGTGGACTGCACTGGGCTGCATAAATCTCTGCGCTGACACCGATGTAATATTGCTGTATAGAGGAGCAAGTTTAATTTAAAGGACCAGCATGTAAGATTTAGTGGCATTTAGCGATGAAGTTGCATATTATAACCCCCTCGCCTCACTCTCACATTCAAAGCGTGTCGGAGAAACTACGATGGCACAAAACGTGAGAAAAACATTGGTTATCCTCCTAAATGTTACACACTGGACCTTTATTGGTGTCTGAAATGATTCATCTCTTCACACCAACAGTGTTTTCTTTGGAGTTTTCTGGAGCAAAAAAGTTTACTTTATTGCATTTTATAGCTGCTTTATTTAGGTTCACTCTGCCAAGCTGCAAGCAGGCCTTTTAAACAGAAGTCACATGGACTCACAAGTAGCTAGTTTTCTGGAAAACTTGTCATCACAACCTAAGAGAGCTCGAAAGGGGTGTGAGCATTTTAATGTAGTCCTTTTAATTTAAAGATAAGCATGAAGATACCAATCAAGAATGAAGAAATAGATTACTTACAAAAGTAATCACTTAACCATCACTGTGGTTTGCCCTCATTTTTTCATTATGATTCCAAACTAGAGTAATTGCTGGCTGTCTGCAGAGGTCAAATTCTGTGTCCTCATTACCATCAAACCTTCGTTTGGGGGTTTGTGTTTAGCTTGGATTACATTATCACGCTTAACTGGACCGAAACTTGATTAACTACTTAGAATGGCAGAGTTATATTTGTTTTATCACCACAAGTGTCTATTGAAGTGTCTTTTTCTGTTTAAAGAGTTAGTGGAGATAAACTTTGTAGCAAGAGCCTTTCACCACTGCATTTATATGTTTATTTCATTCGTACAGTTAATGAATCTCTTATTATTTATAAGTAAATAATAACCACTTAAAGAGGCATCTTAGGCCAGTGGGCATATTGTAATAAATTATAATTTGGGTATTGCTACTTGATTGTCAGTGATTGATTGTTCTTCTTTAATTAATCTTCATTAATTTCCTTTTGTGTTTGTCCAACAATTTAACTGATAAATTAGCAAATAATTGTGCTGTATATCTATCGGCAGTATCTCTGGCTGTGACAGGAACTTACATCATGCAGCAGTGTAATGGCGGGGGGAAGCCTTGCTAGCTCCTGATCTACATTTAGAGTTCATTAGTGAGCCAACAACTACATGCTGTTAGGAAGATTTATTCTAAATTAAAGAATATGACTGGTGCTATTTTGTGTTTTTATTGCTTTCGGCAAATCCCATAAAAAGACCAAAACCAACAAAAACTTTATCGCTCTAACAAATATTGACATATATATAGTCAAAGCATGATATATCCTGATATATTCACTGTCATGCATTCTTAGCTGACCACACAATAAGGTGCTCTAGTTGACATCTTTATATTGCTGTTGTCTTGCATGAGAAGATAGTATAGTGACACTAAAACCCTCAGTTAATGGCTGTTTGGGATCAATCAACTTCAAATGTCTTGGGGCCCAAAATAGTTGTCTTTCTGTGGAAAGTTATGATGGTCAAAATGTTGTTTCAGTATATTTTCCATCAGGGAAACATTAAACATTTCTATTTCTGATCATGAAAAAGAAAAACATAAACATACTTAGCGTCGTCTGTTAATGTCGGCTATCTACAGCTTCAGTACAAGAACATATCTCGTGTGTTCTTTCCATTATGTTTGAACCCAAAAAAAACCAAAACATTTTGTAAAGAAACTGTTCTTGTCTTATGAAAGCAGCAATATGCAGACAGAGCTCTGTGCTACACTGTGAAAAGACTCCTGCAGTTGGTGCCTGTCCACCCACACCCGTTTGGAGTATTATGGTATGGCTCATTCACACAGAGAGGCTACTGTACATACTTTATCTGTTTCTATGGAAACCGCAACTTGAGACGCAGTTGGCTACGAAATCAGTGACATTTACCTGCCTCTTAGTCAATCTTTCTTTGTAGATAAAACAGCACGTATGCATGCATGTGCATGGACCCCAACATAGATAGAACAGACACAATAACATACAGTAACACTCAAAAACACACACACAGTTTACACATTGTTGACGTAGTTTACTGACAGATTTGGTGCAGCAGTGCAGTCTGGTGTTGTCTCATCTCAGAGGCAGAGCAGTCAACAATATTTTAGCAACCTGTGAAAATAAAGCAAAACCAATACTCAGATGTATCATGTTTTCTCTGTACTACTCTGTAAACAATACCATAAGGACGTGTGGTAGTGAGTGCATAATGTGGCAGATAAAGTGTTGGGGTGTAAAGACG
This sequence comes from Morone saxatilis, assembly GCF_004916995.1. Classification (NCBI taxonomy): domain Eukaryota; kingdom Metazoa; phylum Chordata; class Actinopteri; family Moronidae; genus Morone; species Morone saxatilis. The sequence goes on from NW_023339696.1 coordinate 6,090,372, forward strand.
AAAAGCTGTGCAAAGGTTGTATAACATGTACGTATGACGTATGTATGTGTCAGAAAAACATTTCCCAAACTTGGCATTCAGCCATTGCGTAAGAATGATGTCACCATGTGCAAACAGCCAATTAGATTTTGGATTTTGTCTTGAATCAGTATAAAATATGAAATGTACTGTCTGTTTTTTGAAGCACTTCGTTCAAGTCAGGACTCTATATCAGGTTTGTCTGTATATTACAGTGTCCTGAGCGATTGCAGCCATTTTCCCAATATTCCTTACCCTCCTGCTGTGTCCTGCTGCAAATTTCGGACATTCTTTGTGTTGGTAAAGAGTCAACATTCTTTGACACGGTAAAATCTACGTGATGTAGTGAAAACAAAAATGTATCTCTATCAGTTGGTCACCAGGTCATTTCCTACTGACAGCCGAACTGAGGAGAAAAGCCATTTCTTCTGCATGTAATTTGGGGGGAACTTTTGCTTTTAAAATCCATTTGCATATATTTTTTTATGCACTCAAAAGCACTTCTGGTTGAGCAAGACTCTGTGATTGCATAACATAGGAGTGAATAAAGGGTACTTTTAATCACTGAATAACTGTTCAAGGAAACACACATCTGGGGAATTAAAGGCTGCAGTATGAATTAGAGTCACGTGTGTATTGGGGCAGATTAAGGTCCACTTCTGTCTTTTTAAGTCAAAAAGTTACAAATAGGTGAGGATTTCCGAATCTTTTGCATTAAGTATAAGGGTAGTGAAGCTGTACAGAAACTGTAAAGTAAATTGTACATTTAAACACCTCCTTTATCCCTTTATCCATTTCCCAATTAAAACTATACGAGAGTCAGCTATAAACTGTACGCTAACGTCCATTTTGAACCTGAAGTCACTGTCAAGACATTAGCATGTTGGAAAATAAAGGCTGATATTAGTTTACCTCGCCACAAACTGTAACAAAATAACATTTGGTTCAGTAAACCAAGCTGTGTCTGACTTTGTCCATGTGTTTCTGTGTAAAGGCATTATATGCAACAGACTATTGTGTAGTTGTGGATTGGTCCAAAGTGATTTGGAAACCTGATAAAATCGTTCACTTTTTCCTGTTGCCCTTGATTAGAGAGCTTGTTCAGTGTATGCACCTTGCAGGGAGACGAGAGGTGGACTGCGCGTGTTAGGGGAGCTGGAGTGAGAGGAAGGAAGAGTGTGGGCATAAGTAATGAATGTATTGTCACTTTCTATTTGCTACACTAAAGCATCGCTGCGCCGCTCTCCCGCGGGAGGAAACACTACCTACCTCGTTTAACTCTGATGTGGGAGTGGAAGAACGCGGGAAAGAGGTAGTGAAGGGTGAGGTGATGGAAAAATTATAATATAAAAAGATAAATAGAAGAGGAGAAGAAAAGGAAGTAGGTACGAAAGGTTGGGAGATGGAAGATGAAGGATAGGATGGAAAAATAGATGAGGAACAAATCCTGTGTGTGTGTTTTGTCATTGCAGTTTGCAAATAGTTTAGGTTTTAACAATCACCACTGCTGTTCTTGGCTTTTTAACAATCAATTGCTGTTATAGCGTGTGTGTGTGTGTGTGGTGT
>NW_023339696.1:6092010-6095782 GCF_004916995.1 Morone saxatilis
AGAGAGAGAGAGAGAGGCATCGTGCAGTGTAGTAGAACTGCTGCAGGTGACAGCTTGTACCTTGTCCATGGAAATCATTTATGTTTGGGGTAATATTTGATTATCGTGTGTGTGTGTGTGTGTTGGCTTCTACTAGTTGGGCCAAAATGATCAGTTGTTTTACTAGGCTGTAGGAAAATCCTGTTTACACTGCTAATCCTTCAGCTGTTAAACATACACACACAAACTCACACACACACATACACTGATTTTTTGTGTTATAAACACAAATGGCCGCTCTGGTTTTACAGCTGAACATTATTGACATATTGTTAATTCTCATTCGCCTCAAAAGCAGCTATTTATTTATGCCTATTACTGGAACTGCATATAAAGTCCCTGTATTATATAGGATATACAATCTATTGCATTTCAATACAGCAGTTCGGTCATGGTTAAAGGTGTTTTTGCATACATGATGGGGGCACAATATCAGAAATACATTTCAATATAAGTCCAGTACAACATGAACTGTGACCTCAATTCTAAAACAACATTGAATTAACAGCACACATTATAGGCATCACAAAAGTAGACTTTATGGCACAACAGTTGTATTGAATTACATACAGCCTTCTAATCTTTCTGAATTCTGAATCTGAATCTGAATCTGTAATACACATATATGATGGTGGAAAGAGGTGGAAAAAAACAATTAAATGTTTGTGATGTTTGAATTAAAGATTACAGCAGACCGGACTTACACTACTTACCTGCTTAACGATAATCAGTTTCTCCTCTGATGATGAAAAGCAGCTCTTTATTAAATGACCCTAATTAACTAAACCACATTAGAACAAAAATCAGTAATAACGCCCAGTGACACAACAACACATTTACATATACAGCTGTATTGTTGCTTTAGCTGAGACAATTATTCTTGAATGTCTTCAGTTACTGACTATTAAAATATATACATGTATCTTAATTTGGAAAAAGGAGGGCAGAACAATTTTTAGGCTACTGATACTGAAATGTCTTTTCCTCCTTTCTGTTCATTCTTGCAGTCCATGTAAGCTCTGTTTCCATGGTAATTTTCAGTAGGATTATAGTCTGTTTGTTAATATACAGTATATTGGGATGTTTGTGATGTGGCTGCATTTAATCTGTTCGCTCTGGATATGAACTCAGTGCATGAGGAAACTCACATGGACACGTTCTCTCAATCTCTGTGTGTGTATTGTATTTACACGAGTTAATATTAACCCCTGTACTTCCTGTGATAACCTCCTCACTGACCGGTTGCTATGGTAATCTGTGGTACCTGCCCCAGGTGCATCCCTTGTTGTCGGCTGTTGCCATGGTTACAGTAAATACTGTTTTACTATTGTTTACTGATTACTGTGGGCCAGTGAGCCTTGAGCACGGATAAGATATGAAATTATTTATTTTCCCTGACCCTGGAAAATGTTGAGTCACTGCTCAGAGTGAAATATCTCTAAAGCTGAGATGATAGGGTTCAGTCAGGGGGACATTCATTTTTTAGCAGATCAGGGGCACGGGTTTTTTCTCCTTTTAAAATTTCATTTAAAATATTATGTGTAATGCGGTGCAGCACTGATGCAGCCACGGTGTTGTGAGGGGTGAAACCTACAGAGCCTTTTGCTGTTGAGTGACAAACATCGCAGTGTATCCTAGGACGAGAACAACAACTCCAATGTACTGTCCCTGTAATCAAACATCCAGATTCAGTTTCTACAAAGGCAATTAAAAAGATTAAGTGTGATTATGTCAGATTCTGTCTTTTGGTAATAGAGGGTTTATCCAAATTAAGCCTGCAACTTCAGGATGTAATGGGAATAAAATCATAATGTATTAATTAATTAATTATTATTAATATTTAGGTGCTTCAGTTAAAAAGCTAAATTAAAAAATGTCTGCTCAATTTGGGGTGCAGGGTTCATATTTCACTTTGGGTTAGTATTTATTATAATGGAATGAATATGTGGTGTATATAACAACAGTAGAAACACTTATAAGCTTTACAAAGGTCAATTTGGATAAATGTAAAATGTAAGGCGGTTATTTTGTTCATCCTTTATATAACAGGATGTTTCAACTGTTTTGTCTAAACATTAGCTGTCACCTGTTAATGTGATAAAATTCACGTTTTGGAGCAGCGACAGATCAAGATATTCTTCCCCCTCTTTGTTTACACTTACTGTTGTTTTCACGCTGTGAGGAGAGTTTGGATGTGCATATAAACCTCCCCTTTCTTTGGATGTAATCCCACCAAAGCCAGTCTCCTGTGTCTCCCGCTGTCTCAGCTAATAATATAACACAGTGAAATATCCTGCCCACTCTCCTATGGCTGTGCTGTAAAAAGGTTGAGGACCTCTGGCTGGGTGTGTAGTCATCCATGCATGGCTCTGCATCTCTGTCTGTGCTAAACATGGTTGAATGTTAGAGGTTACCCAGAGAGGTCAGAGAGACAGACAGGTTCACTCTCGATAAATAAAATATATCCGAATACTCCAACTACATCAACAGATTGTTCTTTTACATGTTGAACTACTGTGTCTCCAAAGTCCAGGGAATATAAGTAAAAATCAAATATGTACACTTCTATAGTGTTATAGTGTTAGGGGGTTGATAATACAGAGATGCAAAGCAAGCGTTTTGCTAGTGTTTACTCATAAACTACTTTAATCTGCTGACTCAGTCTCATAAGGTCACCCAAAAAACAGAACACACGTTTTGGATTTTGACCCACGATTCTGTGAACAGCAGATGAGCTGCATGTGGAAGATAGGAGGCTTATTGTTAATGATGATCCTATCGAAACGATCAAAACCAATGTGGTACCAAATGCTTTTCCTTGTCCGTGCTTGAAAAATATCCACCATGGCCAAGTCTTTTAATATATTACCAGATAACTTCTCTCTCTGTTTCTTTGCAAAATGATAAAATAGGCTGCTGTTAACCCTTAGGGGTTCCTGGGGACATTTTTCTACCATTTTGTACGTAAAAATACAGGAAAGGCTCAGTCCATTCATAACCAGTGCTACATCTTGCACTGCAGTCTGTAAGACCTGTGCTCTCCAGAGGGGCAGGTCCAATTGTAGGATCAAAATCGCCAGGAAGAAACTGGCGCTCACTTGTTCTTTAATTGCATTAATTGCAACCTAATAAATAACCAATTACAGGATGAGCCTGTGTGCTCCAGTTTCCTCCTCACTCCCTGTTGGACTGTGATCAACATTTTCCTGTAATCCAACACCCCTGGATTGGGGAGATGCAAAACCTTCGCGCACTCCCACACCACCACAAGGCCTCATCTCCCCTCCTGCTCAAAACCCCCACCCCTGCCTCCCCCCTTCTGCCCGCCCCCCTGGCCTGCCCCTCCATCTCTGTCTCTCGAGTTTTGCCTTTTCGCCCATGCACTGATCTTCGCATTTTTGTGCTCTCTGTCTCAGTCGTTGCAGGTTCCTGGCGTCTGTCCTTCCGCCTTCTCATCTGGTCCTTTCGGTTAAAAGAGGTGCTTTGGAGGAGGCAATTTGTTTGCGTCTCTGTGCGGAGATTTAGTTCTTTAATATGAAAGAACGCAGTGGAACTAACAATTTCCCTCAATTCTGTCAGATGTCTAGATTGTTGGCGGTCTTTTTGTGTGTGTAGGTTGTGTGTTTGTTGTTTATGTTTGTGCAATGGCTTGGCTGTGCTGGGGATGAGCGCAGTGAAGCAGGAGTTATTTTAGTCAGCTCTGAGGCAATAAGCAGAAAATTTTGTAGAGTGT
>NW_023339696.1:6095807-6107177 GCF_004916995.1 Morone saxatilis
GAGTGTGCCAAACTGCGGTCAGTGTGTGTGTGTGTGTGTGTGTGTGAGATAGAGAGAGAGAGATGCAGCATTACAGTGTTAGCATGTTGTAAGCACACAGTCTTGGTTGGACTGTCTTTCCTTCTTCCCTCTGGTCTCTTCTGGTTTCCTGTCAGTCTTAGACTGAAAAGTTTTATGAAGGGAAGACTAATGTCATTTTTTCTGCTGGAATACCCCTTTCAATGAGGCTTGTGATAATCTTAATTAAGCCTGAGGAATTGTATCTTCTTCATGTTAAAGGAGAGGTGAAGGTGGAGGGGTGCACACATACACATTCTGCACTAACAAACACACACCACACACAACCCACACACACACACAAACACACACAGATGCGATCAGTGGTTGCATATTGTTTCACTGGTATGACACACAGTCGTGTCAAACTGAGTGTGGGATATTTTCAATTATGACTCACCTGCAGTACACAGAAAAAAAAGCGAGAATGACTAGCTGAGCTAAATATACTGTTTGTGACCGTCATTGTACTTTTAATGGCCAGAGTCTTGTTAAGTGTTTATTGTCGTACTCAGCGTCTTCGTTGTAATGGCTATGAAGAGATTGCCAGATCTCTATATTGCACTGTTGGATTCTGGCACTTTTTTAATAGCTCCTAGTAATTTTGTTATTTTGTTTTGTAAACTTTCTTTAACTGAATCTGTGTTGCTAATCAATTTTAATCTAATGTTTTTACACCATCAGCTTGTTAGGAGTTAATAAATTTGTTTGTGTTTGTGCAGTTTATTTCAGTGATTTAACTGTTTAAATGCATGAGTCAGTTAGTTAAATTGCAGCTGTTACAGAAGTTCTGCCTTATACTGCATACCTGCTAAACCACAGTGGAAATGCATTAGGAGTGGAAATATCAACCCTCTCTGTTTTTAGTAATTGAAAACTGGTGAAGTGCTTGTTGAAAAGCCAGTAAAACCAGTGCATTAACTGGTTAATAGTTGCTAAAGTTGCTAGTACCCAAAGGCCGCAACTGAATAGCATGCATTGCACATGCAGCATTTTTGGGCACGAATAGCACTCAAGAATTCATCCAACTACTAAATCATAACTTAAAATTCTAATAGTTCATGTGCACATCTTATTAAAATCTTTGCACCCATTACCTGTCGGGTCTGAACATTCAAAAATGTATTCTTTTCTGTTGCAGCTTTTTGACTGAAGTCGGTCACATATTGTATCTCCATTCATTAGAAAGTAGTAATAAAGTGCTTACTTTGACAGACGACTTAGTACTTTATTACTACCATTCAGTCAATACTGGTCTGGTCCAAGAAGTGGAATTATGGCCAGAGGTTTGCAAGGTTGATTTCCACACTTGCACAAATGAAGCTGAGCAAGGAAAGTGAGTCTCTGCTGTACACTGTATTCCCTTCATTGTCCATCAGATTTCTGTCGACCAAAGTCTTTTCAATTAATTAACTGCAAATACACGCTCAATATTATCAACCCCAATCAAAACATGTCTTTTTCAACACAGCTTCTCCCTATCTAATGAGAGGTACATCCTCTCTTGAAGGCAGTAACTGTCTGGTTTAACTGAAAATTAACTGTATACATCTGTGAATGTCCGTATACTTAAAAAAATAATGCTTTTATTTTCTTTTACCCCTTTCTAATCTTCACTGACACACTTGGGCTGCAACATCTATGTAAAAATAAAAAATACAAATAAAATGAATAAATAAGTGTGTAAGAAATTTAAATGTAAGCTAAATCCATGCTGAGTTTGAGCAACAAACCACCTTCATGCTCTTTCTTCTTAAGTCATTTACATTAAAGCATTGGCGAACTGCCAAACATGTAGCTAATGCTAATTTCCTTTTAGTGTATAATGTTCCACAGTGATTATCTTCAGCACTACTATAGCATAGCAATGAAATAAAAACCTGAGCTGAGGCTTATATAATAGTTACCCTTGAAGATAATGAATGCCCGGCCATCAGAGGCTATAGCCTGCACATGAATCAGGTGAGCTCATAGAAAAAGCTGCCAAGATTCACTGCACACACATGGCTACACACTCATGCACATGGCCACACACATACACTCGAAGACACACACCGGTTCATATGGAGGGCTCGCACGTACACAAGATGTACACGGATACAGGTGTACACACAGATGCAGCAGAGGATATTTGAATTTATTTTCACACAAATTTTTAAAACTAATCTGGGTGTTGTGTCAAGGTGTGTGTGTATATGGGGGGGTATGTTTGGTACCTGGTATGTTTGTTGGAATTTACTAATGGGTCCATATAGTGTGCGAGAGGTGCATACATGTTTACCTTTATAAACATGTTCATATACAGTACATGTGTAAGCATATGTGTGTGGGTATACGTGTGTATGAGTGTGCGCAGCTCATGCCTTGGTTTGCGTCCAGAAGTCCATATGCTGCCAGGCAGGGCAGGGCATATGGCCATCTGGTGGGAGATAGAAATTCAACCAATAGGCTTGACCTTTTGATTTGGTTCCTGTAATAGGGCCTGTATCTGTAATGATCATCTGATGCGGGGTGTCACATCATTGCAGTAAATGAGGACAATACAAAAGTTTTTTTTGCTTATTTTCTATATTTTATGTATGACATCCCGTTGCTCTATCTTAAGCAAAAAACTAATTTTTCTTTTTTCTTCTTTTCAGATGTTTCATTATGCAAAGGATTATATTTCAGTGATATATTTTCTCTTCTTAAAGAGCTAAGATTGCATTTAAAAATAGTAATCCAAGACAGATGCATGATGGGAGACTAATCCAGCAATGTATTATAGAACTGTAAAAGTCTATACAGAATGACGTAATAAAGATCAGTCCCCTTAAAGCCAGTTTGACATCCACTGGTCATAACATTTTCTCTGAATGTAGAATATCCTGCAGAAGGACAGAAGAACCTGCCACCGCTTGCAGTGACCCATGCAATCATTGCCATTGATTGCTTCATATACAGTAGGTATCTGTACAGTAGTTCACCGTCTCATTTGTTTGCAGTCCATTAAAACCCCCTGGACACATTTCCAAGCAAAGATCACATATTTCATATATTCTGCCATAGTTTTTAACTCACCATCTGATATTTCTCTCCTCCGTCTTTGGATCACGTAATTCATTTACTTCCCCAGGTGATACATTTCTGGAATAGATTTTAAATTCTCCAGGTTCCTTTTACATTTCTGATTTTCCACATGCAATGTCTGCTTCTGCTCGCAGTGTTACTAATCCGATGCCAATTATAAAGACAGTAGCTTCTATTTTATACGAAGTTCCATTTTGCTGGTGGAGTAGCTTGGTTTACATAAGATGTTTTTTTTTTTGATCATTACTAAGTTATGTCATCAGTTTTGGAAAGCTGTACCCTCACTATCATTTGGTTGCTATCGAGTTTAATACAATAATCCTAAATAACATCTGCAGGTACAGTAGGACTCAATAACTACTATATATTTTTCGTGCAACCCCGGCAAACAGTGAAGTAGTCAGCAGGACTGATCTATAAAACACACCAAAGCAGTAAAAAACGAAACTGTGGGGTCAGCACTATGTTCCCCTGAGGAGCCTCCAACACAAACACTTGACCAGAGCCCTGAAACACTGCTGCACATTAACTGGACATTTGCAGTTAATTGCCTGTTTTCAATGTATTATGGACTGACCAAGCCTTTGTGCCATTTTGTTTTGGAAAAGATTGAGATTAAAGAATGAGGTGGCTGTGATGAATTGTCTTTTGGAAGTTTAACATAACAGTTTAACAGGATTATTGGAAGAATACATTGGGAAAGGCGCTTTAGTCTGTGTGTATGTGAAGATATAGCTCGCATGTAATGGATTTTACTTGGATTATATGACATGTATTGTTGATAAGTATTTGGCATGCAGAGGCGGGGAGAGGAGAGAAAAAAGAAGGGGAAACGGGAGGGAGGTGATCCCCCCCTTGACAATATGAAGCGTGAGACTCGTTTAGGGAAAGGAGTAGGAGGAGGAGAAGAGAGCACATGGGAGGGTGGAGTGGAGGAAAAAGACTGTGAAAAGAGGAGAAAATACAGAGGAAATAATCAAAGAAAAATGTAAACACGGTGGCCAACATGCAGACAAAAGACACAAAACACTCCACCTTCCTGTCCCTAACTCTCCTCCCTCCGTCTCTCTGTGGACAGTTCTCTGGAATCCTTGGACTGCGGTCGGTTACTAAGCAACCAGAATCCTGTCGAAACTGTGTCAGAGAGACAGAGAGAGAGAACATGCATGATAAAAGTGGCCCTCCTAATCGCTATAATCAGTCAGGATGTTTATGTCTGACAGTCTTCCATGGTACGCGTGTTGTCAGCATTAAAATACACTGACAATATAATTTATACAGGACTTTACACAACTGTTTATGTAACAGAGTCCTTATTTCATAAGATGAGGCTGCAGTTATGCTATAGCTTCCTTCCATGAAAAGATTCAAACCAACATTGCTTGTCTGTGTCTCTCAGTGGTTTCTGACTTCCATATCCTGTCTGTGGCACTCAGCCCCAAACCCATTAGTTCTTACTGAAGATGTAAGTGTTTAAAATTGGGTCACAAACATATAGTTTCATTTAAAAAAAAAAAAAAAGGTAAAAAAGGCACCTTGCAGATTTTACACGTGAAGATCAGGTGACTTGTTGTATAATATCTTCCGCGTCTCTGGAGGTTTGGAGTCTCTGAAAATAACTCTGATGATGTCATAGTGATGTCATCAGCTGCTATCTCAGCTTGGCCTTGAGACTTCAAATTCATAACAGAAAGCCTGCGTTACAAAGCGGTGTCCTGAAGGTTCAAAGACGTGGGTGTTTACCAGGCAGGGATGGTCGAAACAAAGATGACATTGTGTTACATTAAGGGAAATATAAGATTCAGTGTTTCTGCAGCTTAAGCATAACTATATCTATATTAAGCCCCTTCATGGAAGTACAGTAGTAAATTGCTGGAGTGTCTCCTAAAGTAATTTCCCGAAACACTGTGGGGCTGTACTTTTTTGCAAACGTTACTCAAACTGGAAAAAAAAATTAATTTGTTGGGGATTTTTTTTTAGATGCGGACTAATATGTGTTGGAAATGTTGCATTGACTCTATGAACAGTGCCCATGTTTATTCTAATGAAGCTCACTGATGTGTTTTTAATCGTTTTTGGAGAAAAATAGCGCTCCATGGCACAGAGGAATAGTCAGGCCCTCAGGTTACACAAACAATATGTGTTGGTTGGGTCGAACTGTTGTTAGTTTTGGTCTGGAAAAATATAGAATATTACCAGCGTTATCCTGAGGTGATATCAGCTTGCCAATGTTCGTGTGCGACTGCCTGTGTGGTACTGTGCTAATACATGTAGAGAAGCCAATACCTCAAGGTCGAGCTGAACGGTTGAACCACTTCAGGTACATTAGTTGTGTGTGTGTGTGTGTGTGTGTGTGTGTGTGTGTGAGAGAGTTGAGGTTTAAGGCCAGGCCCCACCAGATGCAGCTGCTCTATTTAGGGCTCCCTGTCTCTCTCCCTCTCTCTTTCTCTTCTCCCTTTTTCCTCTTTGACACACTGTGTGACACACACTCACATATATACACCTGCGTGGACACACACACTACACATGCACACGATGGGACGGATGCTATAGGAGAGAGAATCTCACCTTGGGATGCCTTTTGTTCAGGTGTGATGTATGATACGGTGTTTTAGTCCAGTACATCATGTGAATGTTGCAGCGCTGCAGAGAATAAACACTGAACTGTCTGAAGTGTTTCTGTTTTGTCACTGGTCTGTTTAAAATAGAAATAGAACAGAATTTAATATAGTAGATGCTGATGGTTGATGTAAAGTTGCTCAGAAAACATCTCACCATGGAGTGCCATCAGCACAGATGATTAAAAAGGCAATGAAAGTAAGTGGGAGATGAAAGTGCATGCAGCAGAGAGACTATAACAGAAAGACAGAGGGAATCCTGGTGTAACTGCGTCACTGCTGCCTCAGCCTCTTCTCAGGGGTGTCGGAGGAGGAGGAGGGATGGAGGGATGCAGGGATGGAGAGATGAAAGGGGGAACGAGGAGACAAGGGAGAGAGGAGCGAGTTCAGGCACAGGCTGATTTATGAGTTTCTGTTTCCGAATCGTGACGTCTTCAGGGACTTCACTGAGATGAGCCGATCTGGAGTTCACACATACACACACACACACACACAACACACTCACACAGGAGACACACTGGACACATGCGACTCTGCAAGTAGTCATTCTGTTGGCAAAATCCTTAAAGCAGTGATCACAGCAGGGGGGAGCAGGTTTTTTTTATGTTTGAGGTAATGGTAGCGGGCGTGTGTGTGTGTGTGTGCACGCGTCTGTCTTCTGTGACAGATGGTGAAATAAATGAACAATTATCCCAATCAAACACGGCTCGGAATCTGGATTTGAAGCACTCCACTGCCACATCGACAGAAAGAGACGGATCACTAGGAGGCGGAGAGAAAGAGAAAAAGGGTGGAAAAGACAAACATGACGGGGGGAGAAGAGTAGAGATTCACAGCAAAAGTTTGGAGATGAGCGATAGAGGGTAAAAAGGGAAGAAAGGACAGCAGAGGGAAAACAGAGCTCATTAACGCTGAATGGAGTGATGAAGGAAGGAGGACAAACAGCCTCTGATGGTCTGTAGGGCAATGCCAGCAGTTGGAGAAGCTCTCAACCCAGCAGTGCTCTTCAGAGCTGCTGCTCAGTTGGAGCAGAAATGAGTTCCTCTGCGATTTGGTCACCAACAAATCAGTGAAAGGTGTTTAGATAGTGTCATATGCGTGTCATAGTGACACTTCAAATGCAGAAGCACATTTGAATTATGGTAAATAAGGATTTTTTAAATATAAAATCAAGGTAATATCAAGATATACATTTTATTTGACGATTTAATCTATATTGGACAGACAATTAAAACCAAAACATTAGAGCAGCATGTTGGAGATAGAACATATGGCCAAAATAGTACTATATAAGACTGGGAAATTAAAATAATCTAGGTAACTTTTAGAAAAATGTTTTTTTTTATTTATTTACCCCCTGCAGCTTTAATGTGATTATTTGTATCATAGTGTGATAACGTGATAAATTTCAGGTGTGAATCTACCCTATATTGTCATTTTATATCTCAATAGTTTATTTGTTTTACTGTTTATGTTCTGTGTATGTATGTAACTCTGTACACACGGCATCCCCCACTATCGCTCTTCCTGAGTTTTCTTCCTCTTTTCCCTGTTAAAGTTTTTTGTATCTGAATCGAAGGATAGAGGGTGTAATATGCTGTGCAAATTTTAAATTCCTTTGAGGCAATATTGTCATTTTGTGTGCTACATGAATAAAATTGACTTTAATACTACTTTACAAGCCGTATTGGAAAAGCAGCATTACCCAAAACCTCAAAATGTGATAATACAGATTGATTGACTGTAATAAGTCATTTATCCAAGAGGGTCGGGTTTGACAGCAATTTCAAACCATATAGAGATCATTTTGTTCCTACCTTGTCATATACAACTGCATCTACATTTATATAGAAAACGTCTGCACACTGTTCACTGCCAACAGAAAATGTTAATGCTGAACTTAACTGCAAAGAAAGATGTCTTTTCCCTACAATATCCGCTCCTAGAGCATGATTTATGTTTTTATAGTTTGGACAGCTAAAAGCACTTGATTATGGTTAGAGAAAGACTGTGGATGAATGTTGAACAGGTAAATGCTGATTTATATGTCGATTTTTCTTATATTTGACAAAAAAACACTATCTTTTCCTAACCGTAACCAAGTAGCCTAAACCGAACAAGCATGGCATGAATCCCGGCCACTGTTGTGTTAAAATCCTGTGCTTTGTGCACCCAACCATTCACCATCCTCCTCCCTATGTGCAGTATTTTGGCCTTTGGCAAGGTAAATTACATCTAAAACCAGCTGGTACAAAGTAATAATATACAAAGCAGATATAGAAAGGACAAAGGACACTGCACCTTAAATTGGCATATATGCTCATCATAACAGGCAACACAAATACATACACAGATGCGCTTGTTTTCATACTGACGACACACACACACACACACACACTCTGCCCTACTGATCGACCTGAGTAGAGAGTGTGATTAGGTTATTACATCTGATGGGATTGAGTTTGCTCTCCTCTAATGAAAGAGGGATGGACTGGAGCATGAACGGGGGGTGGGGGGGTGTCAAAGAAATGGATTGCAAAAGAGGATGGAAGAAAACCTACACGGAGGGGGAGGCTGAGATATGAAGAGGGAGGTGAAAGGCTAAAAGGGTGGATTATGTGGAGAAATGAAGGTGGCAGTGAGGGAAAAGAGAGAGAGAAGGGGTGAAGGTGAGAGTCAAGGAAGTGAGGAGGGAGCGGTGAGGTGAAAACGGTATTGAGGAGGGGAACAGAGGGAGGGGGAAAGCGGAGTTAACCTTGTTTTCTGCAGGATTGACATGAATATTCTTGCACTCTTTTGAGATTAAAAATCATGCAGATGTTATACTTGAAAATGAAATAAACCATACACATTGAAGTAATTAAAAGTAATGTCTGTTAACACTTGACTGCATGGACATAAACATGCAAAAAAAAAAAAAAGTTGGGCTCAGTTTCATTGATGAATCACTGTTTAGCACGTGTGGGACTTAAAGTATGAGCATGTGTGCAAGTCAACTGTTTGTATGGAGACCAAACAAGAAAAGAATTTCTCTTAACGACTGTACCTAAAAAGTGTCAGAAAGTATAGCTGCATTTATACAAGCTTATGTCACATGAGCTTACTGGAAAAGCTGTTTACATCCAAATATATTACCGATTTCTACTCTCTCACATATGGATGCGGTTTCTTCTCCTCTCTCCATTTCCTACTTTCTCTTCCACTAAGATCTATTAAGAGTTACTCTAAGAGCTCCATTAACTCGCAAACCAAGAATGTGCTTCAGTGCTATGGACATTTCAGTCTCCATTTCTCTGTCTTCGTGTGTATGGATGCATAGATTTGCTTCCCCCAAACCATCTGTCTCCATGGCAGAGTTTAGCACTGTGTGACTGGTCAGTGATCTGAACCTCTCACACTCACACTAATTACCTCCTTTAGCTCAGAATTCAGGGAACTGAGGCGTATGAAGCAAAACAGACAGGTTGAAATTCATCCGTTTGGCTGAGAGTTTCACCTGTACACGAGAGAGCGACAGCTGATAAGCTTCAGGCAGGAGCCATGAGGCTATGGATCGTGACCACTAACTGTGACCAATGACATCTGCACAGAACATTTTTTAAAGCTTGATTCCCCCGGAGAAGCTGCTGGTTTTACTGGCTACTGTAGTACGAAAAAATAAAATAAAAGGAGAGGCGCAAAGGTGCTGCCATTAAATGCCGATCTGTGCCATCCAAACTGTGCTAATGTTAAAGCAAAAGAGATATTGTAGTTTATCGCAGAACAAAGTGCACTAAGCCGTGGAGCAGATAGGGATCAGTTCTGCTAGTGAGCTAAGACTGTATAGCTCCTCTTTAACACATGTAGTGAACCCTGAGAGGCTGGAAGCGGGGGGGGGGGGGTGGTTGGAAAACATGTAAAGAGACAAAACAGCCGATGACTAATTTCATGAAATCAGTTTTTCTCATTTTCTATCAGTGACTGTGGGTAAACTGCTCTGATAGGAGACAAGTGGAGAATTCTTTGTCTCTAGTGTTTCAGTGCTCCGTTATTGTTTACTGCGCCCTCCTTCCTCGCCTCTCTGCTCTCTCTGCATGCACTGGCACCGACCTGACAGCTCAACTGGAGTGGGCTTAACATTGTGTGTGTGGTGTGGCTGTGAGGCTCTCCACCAGGTGTATCATGCTTTTGTGCATCCATGTATGCCTAAGTCTTAGCAATCAGCAGCCATTTCTTGTGTCTAAATATGTGTGTGTGTGTGTGTGTGTGTGTGAGTATGAGCACAATGCTACTAAAGCCTATTATATTATATATTATATATTATACCTATTGAGCATGTCAAGGTGCAGTGCTGCTGTGCTTTTCATGTCCAGTTGAAAAATAAGGAAAAACACGACCTGCAAAACCATGCTTCACCATGAGTGTACATGTAAATACAAGTACTATGCATTTGTATGTGTGTGTATATTCACTTAATGAATGTGTGTAAGTGTTATCACAGTCGCTGTAGGTGTGAGACTTTGCAATGACAGAGTGTGGTACAAATTTAACAGGCTTTTACAAATGCTTAATATTGCATTGTGATATTTGTGTCTTGTTTACCTTGGAAGGCTTGTATTGTTACATATTTGTACAGCAGATGCTAAAGATAAACACTGACTCATCCAGTACCCATTATACAGTAACAGATGTAACTGATCTCCATGTATCTTCCATACTTTGTTTCTCCTTTGTCTCTAGCAGTACCTTTGTAATCTGACGTCTCTTACGATCACTCTCGTCTGAATGCACACAATATAAAGTAATTTACTCTTGCCCTTGAGCAAGTCAACAAATTGATCCAGTGAAAGAGTTTGTGCCTAACCACTGATAGAACACTTTGCTTATAGGTGTAAAGATATTTAATGAACCCTAAACCAAGTCAATAAAAAGTAGTTTGGACACCCTGTTCTGGTTGAAGGGTGCTTTGTTTTGTAAATTAATCTATGTCTTGCTGTGTAGGCCATTTTTTTATGCAACACAGTTAGCAGCCAACAGAAAATGCTAATGCTGTAAATAAGAGTGAACTACCGTGTGTGGAGGAAAATCATTCTGAGAAAATAATATACAACAGGGCTTTGTCCAGTCCAAAAAGTTAGTACACGCTAAAAATCACTGGGTCAAAATTGATCGAATTACGAATAACTTTTAACTTTACCCAACTTTACCCTATCCAAGGCAATATACTGTTGTGACCCTGCTGTTGGGTTACTTACACAAACATGGTATGATTAGCTCTTTTTAGATCTACAAGTTTTATGGTAAAACTTAATCATGTTGTGTCGAACACTGGGTCAAAATAACCATATTGTAATATTAAACAGTAATATGAAAAAATGATTAGTAATGATGATGATGATAAATGGTAACATGGAACTATCGTCCAATGATAGACTTACCCACAATCCACCAAATCCAGTGTGACAAGACACAGACCTTTTTTTTCTTTTTTTTTGCTGAGGCATAGATCGACCTTAAGAAGTGAACCCAGCAGCATTGTGTGCCAAGGCTGGATTTGTCTCTGCCAATGTACACTATATTTGATCTTGCTCATAGCAACATAGGGAAAACATAACTATACTTCTGAATTCAAGCTTGTGTGTGTGTG
>NW_023339696.1:6107277-6117706 GCF_004916995.1 Morone saxatilis
AAAAGAGAGATAAGAGATATCATTCGAGACATATTGAGAAATTTCTCCTCTCTTCCTCTCTTGTTGCTTTGTGCCCAGCCATTTTTTTTCTTGTGTTAAATATGTGTGTTTGTGTCCTGCTCGTTCTGTGTTGTGAGTTGATTCGGCGACGTGCACCAATGCTACTAATATTCCACTTTTATCTCCTACAGATAACACTTTAATAAATCCTGAGCTCTCCCTTCTGTCTTCAAGCTTCACCCCACACTTACACAATTAACACACTACAGATGTGTATGGCAATGTTCAAGGGATATTGCATGTTCAGCTTAGCGGTTAGTCGAGCTATTCATACATGACATCACACGACATTTGACCAAACTCAAGAAAAACACGACTTGCAAAACCCATTGCTTTCACCATGAGTGTACATGTAAATACAAGTACTATGCATTTGTATGGTTGTGTATATTCACTTGAATGAATGTGTGATAAGTGGTTATCAACAGTCGCTGTAAGGCTTGACACAACCACACATTCGAACTGAACCAAGACACATGATGCAGTGTAACTGAATTGTATAAAAGGCTTGTCTTATATCAATGACGTCAGTCATATGACTAGTCGCCATTGCAAAAGGAGCACTCTGTGTCTTGTGAGTTAAGCACGTATAGGAACGGAGAGGACATACTGACAAAGAATTTTCTACACAGTGTTTATTTCTATAATTTTACATGGGTCAGTTAGGTGGCCATTCACAGCACTTATCACACCTCTCGGAGTGGACACACACCATACAAATCCACACTACCCATTATACAGTAACAGATGTAACTGATTCCATGGATCTTCCATACTTTGTTTTCTCCTTTTCTCATCTAGCAGTACCTTTGTAATCTGACGCTCTTACGATCACTCTCGCACCACCACAATCCAACAACATCATTGAATATGCATGAAGATTATTTAGCTTCATTGCTCCTTGAGTATAGTTCCAACATATGTTGGATAATCTAGATGGAGAAATCAGAAGATTAGTAGGTGCCTAATCACACTTGATTAGGACGAACACGTAACATGAAATATCTACGTGAATGCAATTGGGAGCACAACATATTGAAGTGCCATACCGACAACCCTTCTTAAAAAGTCGAATTCAATAAAATAAGGCTCAGCAAAGTATAGAAGAGACAACACTTGTCTCGTGTTTGATCATTGGTCTAGCCATCTGGATTTTGTTGTGTTGTGAGTTGGAGAGTGGGTAATTAACCTATGTCTTGGCTGTTCTATTAATTGGACGATAGGTGGCCATTCATGTTTTTATGGCAACACAATTCACCAACAGAATATACAATTCCTAATGTCTATGCAATACATAATCATTATTTTTACATGAGTTAACATATCGCGTTTTAATAGTTGTTAAGAGATGGAGAATATAGAATCAATTTTCTTTGACCCAAAGATATATTTATTATATGCGACACACAACAGACAGGCTTAATTTTTAGAGTCCAGGTTTTCTAAAAACAGTATAGAATACAACCGCGTAAATCTAAAAAAGAGCTAAATCATCACTGGGCCATGTGTTGTGTAAGTCAATAACCCAGCCGCGTCAAAATTGATTCGAATTTACGAATAACTTTTTACTTTACCCAACTTTACCCTTATTCCAAGGGGCAATATACTGTTGTGACCCTGCTGTTGGGTTACTTACACAAACATGGTATGATTAGCTCTTTTAAAAAGATCTACAAGTTTTATGGTAATAACTTAATCATGTTGTGTCGAACACTGGGTCAAATAAACCATATTGTTAATTATTAAACAAATATGAAAAATGATTAGTAATGATGATATGAATAAAGTGGGTAACATTGGAACTATCGTCCAATGATAGACTTACCCACCAATCCACCAAATCCCCAGTGTGACAAGACACAGACCTTTTTTTTCCCTCATTTTTTTTTGCTGAGGCATAAGATCCGACCTTAAGAAGTGAACCCAGCCAGCATTGTGTGCAAGGCTTGGATTTGTCTTCTGCAATGTACACTATTATTTGATCTTGCTCATAGCAACATAGGGAAAACATAACTATACTTTCTTTGGAAAAAATTCCAAACTTGTGTGTGTGTGTGGTGTGTGTGTGCTGTGTGTGTGTATGAGAGAGGCAGAAGCCAAACAAAATTTGAAAACACTGTGAATCTTTGTCGTTTTCTGTTTACTGCGACCCCGTGCTCTCTTTGCAGCCGACAGTCCAAGCTTGACTTGGAAGACTTACACATTAATGCTTGTGTGTGTGTGTGTGTGTGTGTGTGTGTGGTGTGTTGTGTGTGTGTGTGCCTATGCATTATGTGCATATATGCAACTCTGTGTGTGTGTATGTGTGTGTGGGAGAGCTGAAGACAGAAGGGGGCTCAGGAGGTGTTGACTGTGGAGATTAAAGTGGAATTAGAGAGAGCCGAGCAGAGGGAGGCACAAAGCAACAAGAGAAGGAGAGAGAGAGAAATTCTCTGAATATTCAGATCTCTCTATTTAATTCTGCTGCAGATTACTGAATCTTTCATCTTTAAAGGAAGGATCAACCTTAGGTTGTTGGCTTAGTGTGTGTGTCTGTTTGAAGCATGTATAGTGACAGACTGGCCCGAGGCATTTTCCATGTGATTGAAAAATGTTTTTTGTTTTGCATTAATACCCACAACACATTGTAATTTAACACAATTATATTGACATTGTTTTGCTGCTACTCCCCTGAGGGCACTTCAATACATGTTTTACACTGATATAATAGCTAAACACACATCTAACTCATTTGTCGACTGGGTAGATACAACACAAGCGACAGCCATAATGCCTCAGAGCTGTTATTGCTTCTGCAGAATTACTGCGTATAATGCAACGCTCCCTGTGTGAACATGGCCTCTGAACTGGACTTCCCCTTTAACATACCACTCATAACTCACACATGTTGTACCCTCTAAAATGTTAACTTCTCAGTTGCCCCTGGTTTATTTCTCCCTCTCATTCTTTTTCAATGTGTCTCCAGAGGATAAGCGGCAGGGTTTGCATTCTTCCTGCCTCCCACAGTAGGACTGCTTCTGTTGACTGTAATATCCAGCTGCTGCGTGCTGTAGCAATGGGAGCTTGGCAGGGACCATTTTTTCTGGAAACATAGCAGACAGTTTCCCTCGGTATCACAATATCATCACACCAACTTGTGAGAAACAGGAGATATATACGCATGAAGCATGAGCATTGTGAAGTTCATGCAGCCCTGGATAGACATAGGCTGCATTTAAAATAACATAGTTAAGCTTTAATTAATCTAGATATCTCATAGTGTATTTTAGGAAGTCAAGATCTTTCACTTCTCTCACGGTGGACAAAGGGGAAGCATTTCTCAGCAGGGAGAATAAAGACATGTGGCATTTTGGCAGAGCTCATTGCAGACTTGTCAGGTTTGGTTAATTAAGCGGCCTGACATAGGTGAGTAGTGTTAGCCAGGGCTCAGGAAATCCTCTGTCAGACGTGCAAATGGGCCGGCATACAGATGATATGTTGGCGGGAGCAGAGCAAAGAGAGTAGGCTATTTTTATTACATATTTGTCCTAAAATGCAGGAAATTGCCAGTGGATCGCTGCTGCAGACTGCTTCAATTTAACCAATTAATTTTCAAAGGAGTGTTTGCTGTTGTTATTCCCTGTCCAAATATTCTTAAAATGTCTTGAAATGGACATAAACACCTGATGTTGGTCTGTTCAGTTGTCAATAGTTGACATGAAATGAAAGGGTAGATACCCTCAAACCCACTCCATGCATAACCTGATGATCGTTTCAACATTTGCTGTTGAACCCACAGGATGTAGGAAGCCTTATGCATTGAGATATAGTTTTTTTGTTATATCCCCCTTAGATCTACACATGACTCTTCATTACCCTGAGAATTGTGTGTTCAATATTACCTTCCCTTACAGATGTTTCTATTCATATCTACAGGAACTACAGACTGTTGAATTGTATTTTCAGTTTAAAGTTGTATGGCATTGTACTGTATAAAGACCCTTTTTATCTCCATAACTGATCACAAGGGAGGTAAATTGCCTCCAGAAGCACAGTCTTATGGTTTTCTCGTGGGTTTCTTGCTAAAGACATGTTCTAAGAAGTTCAATATTACCATTGTGTGCTATGCATTATGCACCAGGGTGTTGAGCCTTGTGGGCATTTAACTCACCGGAAAACTCACAGTTATTAGTACAGTATAGGCTAAATTATAGGTTGTACCCATTGCTATAGGAAACAGTCACTAGAGAGAAAACAATTTCTAAGTTGCTGATACAAACTTCTATCTTGGCCCCTGGTCACAGCAGTGAGTGCCAATTGCTCTATTGTGTGTGTCTGTGTGTGTGTGTGTGAGATGTATACTTCATGTAATTTGCCTACCTTTTGTGTGTGCTTTGTAAGTTTGTATGTTCGTCTGTGTGTGTGTACTGGAGAAGGCAGTGGTCACCATTTGTTTTCTGCTTTTACTCCCTTCCTAATTAGAACAGTACTTCACCCTGGGAATACTTCAATACCACAACTCAGTGCACACACCAAAACACTGCATGTGTGTGGGACAAAAGCCAAACTGAAGTAGAGAAACAGCAGCATCAGTGTCTTTTTTTTTTCTACCTGAGGAGACATGATTTAAAGCTACAGTATTCCCTGCTCTTGTTCTCATTTTCCCTCTTCCAATCTCTGTCTCTCACTCATGCTCTCTTTGTACTCTTTGATTACTTGGTCTTTTTTTCTCATGTAGATATTGCAACTGCAGAAGCACTATGATATACTTTCCATATATATTTCATCAATAGTTAACATTCATTAGTTTACATAGACTAGTTTGATTTATGGTATCGCCTCATGCTGCAATATGTTGTCAGTGCTAAAATGATGGATTTATGAATTTGTTAACATCTCATGTATTGCTGGTTTTAATAATGAGTATCTCTTTGTTGTACATGGCTGTACCCCTGTACAACACCTCTACCAGATTTGTATCTGTTTTGGTGGAAAAATAGAATAAGATGAATGTTAGGATTTTTTTGCCAACCAAGGCTTTTTCAGATTTATCATCTTTCATTTAGTCCACACAAACGAGGGTTTAATTTTAGATCCTGTCGCTACACTCTACGTCTACGTCAAAGGAATTCCTAAACAAACCCGGAAAGATAAAAAAGAAATGTCCATCAAATGTCTGTCGAGGCACCAATGGGCCACACTTTTAAGACTCCATTCTTTATAGATAGATTATATTTGGAGCGCTTCTGATGTGGATGGAAAAGGAACTAAAATAAACGAAAGAAAGAAATAAAATCCTCTGTTGAATGTGCCCTCTGCACTGTTTTTTCCTAAATAGATAAGCTCAATGCTAGTCAAAAAAGAATAAAGAAAGGATAACACAAGAAAAAGGAAATCAACAAAGGATTACTCACAAGTGCTATTTCAGGCAGGTCAGAGGTGACATTTGTTTACCCTTGAAATTGTGCTTCCTCCCTGTCACAAGAAAGTAGGACTCCGAGGTTTTTTACAAAACAAATCTTGACACACACACAAATAAAAAATATCACTGATATATATTAGGAAATGATGCAACAGGATGTGCAGTAGACATGGAGCCATTAAAATGTTTATTGAAGAATTGTGAAAAGGCCTTTAAGCAGATTAACAGCCAGGCCTACTGGGTCATTATTAAAGCTATTATGTGCATTAGGCTCACACAAAACTTCTTATTGGCATCCGGTTCCAGTGTGTTGGCGGGGTGTTTGTTTACTCACATACTGGATCATGGTTGATTTCTGTCTAGGATTTCATTGCCTCTTACGTATGCTTCTGTATCTTAGAATCTTATATTATATTTTTGTCTTTTATTGACTGGAACTCTGGAACCTCTGGACTGTCTTTTCTGATTGTTGCGCCGTAACGAATAGTGGTCTCTAGCAAGATTTTAGTCGAGTCTAGTGAATGACCTCCGTGCAGTTGCCCTCGAGCGTGCCTAGAGACTGCTCATTCAGAGGAACAATTAGGGACTCAAGATGGATGCACATTTTAGGCAGAAATAGTGAAGACTAACACTATGGCTTTTCTTTTTCAGTCCACTAGGTGATGTAGATATGATGTAGATGTGCAGGAAAGGAAGCGTTCTGTTCCCTGTGTCGACTCTGTGACGGCCAGGTCCCCCGACAGGTCTATTTGGACCATGTTGCTCCTGTGTGTGGTTTGGAGCTGATCATGTCTGCCACAGATGCACCTGTGGTTACAAGTGTTACAGGAAAAGCTGTCAACAATAATGTAATTTAAAAGCAGACAGTATATAGTCGTCATCTGTGAAGCACACTGTATCTCCCCTGGAATGAACAGTGCTATATATACAATAAGCTGTATATATATATGTTCTTTTTCAGCATGTTAAGTATGTAATCCTAAACCCTGTGTTGGAGTGACCTAAAAACAAAATCACGTTTGTTTTGGCCTTAACCTCTTCCTGCACATGGTTCGAGCATGTGTCCATGCTGGTGATCCTGCTCAACTGTGTGACTCTGGGGATGTTCCAGCCCTGTGAAGACGTCGCCTGCCAATCAGAGTGGTGCCGCATCCTTCAGGTGAGTGTAACGCCCTCACCCTTGTAACTGGGTCCATGAGCATCTGTGTTTCCTCCATGAAAACACATGACTAACATTCTCAGTTTCTGCCTCAGTACTGTCTGTAACACCAGATTTAAATAAGGCTAGTTAACTGTGCCGGGGCATTGGTAAAGTGGGCACTAAACATGTTTTTATATGTTAGTAATGGCATGGGAAAATGTGTTAATTACCTTGGTGATGTGTTTGAGGTTCTTTTTACATAAGCACCTGTCACTGTGCCATGTTTTGATTTTTACTTATAAGTAACATTACTCATAGGGCCATTTTTAAGAGATGTAAAAGACTAATGCTCAAAACTAAATAAAATGATTATTTTACACCAGAGATTGCTTTCACATTCTGCTTTAAGTTGTTGTGAAGAGACTGGAGGAGAAATAACAATAATATATTAACCCAATTCTAAAATAAATGGTAATGAAAATGTCTTTCATTGATTCTCTTGTCTCATTTGTTTCAACATACTCTCACTGTGGAGTAATGTTGATTCTCGGTGCAGTGAGATGTGCTCATTATATTCAAATACAGACGTTCTTTTTACCGCGGTAGATGTCTAATTAATTGCGACACAGCCATAACCATGCTAAGCCAGAGCTATTCCCTGCTGGGATGAAACTAACTAATGGAGACAAGACTTTCTTTTCAGACAACCTCCACTGGCATTTCTGCAGCTTCTTTCAAAGTGTGTCTCCATATTGATGAGGAAACTTAACAAGAACCTGACCTTTTTCTCTTGACAAGAAGTCATTTTCCTCTTGTTGTTGTTGTTGTCAGTGTTAAACATTAATTCTGTCTGTATGTTTGTATTTTTAAACATGTTTCCTCAGGTATTGGACGACTGTATCTTCGCTTTCTTCGCTGTGGAAATGGCCATCAAGATGGTGGCTCTGGGAATTTTTGGCCCCAATTGTTACCTTGGTGACAAATGGAACCAGCTTGACTTTGTCATCGTCATGGCAGGGTTAGTATCCCACAATGCTTTTTTGCTCATGCTAGACAATAGCAGTCTGCTTACAATAAAATAACATTTGATTTGACATAACACTCAGACAAGCACAAATGCAATCTCACATAAACAAGCATGCACACATAGTTTAAAAAAAATATATTTTTCACAAGCTTTTAGTTTAGGTTTAAAGTGTGTAACGAGTAACATTTTTATTTTGGAATCAGTATTATTATCATTATTACCTTTTTAATAATAATAATAATACAATAATACCACCTTATGTTCTTATCCTATATGTTTTTGTCATGTATGATATTTGACAATTTTTTAATGAATGAATGAATTAAATTGCTTTTTATTTCGAAGCACATTGAGTCTATGCCTGTCGTATTAAAAGGGCTACATAAATAAGCTTGACTTGACACACACAGGTTTCTGCCTCAGGAGGGAATTTGGTTAACATGATACAGGTGCATGTGTTCGTGCCTGTGGGTGTGTTTCCGTGTCTGTTTGTGTGTCCTCACAATGTCCTGTCATGCTCAGAATAGAAGTGTCCTTTACGTAGACGTGCTGCCTTTTCTCTATGTGTCTGTTTCAGCCCTGATGTGGATATGTGCAGCATCCAGGCCTTGCCACTCTACAATGCTGCAGTCAAACCATTTGTTGTGTGTTTAATGGCACCTTAAAGAAAGCCTTTAGGTTGATAAAAAGCCTCTCAACTGAACCTACTGAAAGTAAACAAATACAGGAGGGGAGAACATGAAAGAGTTAAACAGTTAACCCCCACTTCTTTCAAGATAAGAGATATTCAGTACAATATTTAGCAACCTGAGCTGCCTCAAAATGCCCTTGTGGGTAACCAAGACTTGTAATTTAGAGACTGGAGCGTCTCTTGCTGTCAGCTGCACACCCAGACTAAAAGGCTGGAAAACACTATATACTGTAAGTTGAGGCAAGGGCAGGACCCAATCAGCAGTAGACATTCCTTTAGATGCTCCCACGCTCCAAGGGCTGAACCAGTATGGCCACACACACTTCCTCCACACAGCCAGCACAATCACAGACCATAACTGTCTCTCTCTGCCTACTTGTCACATTAATGATGTTTGGGTGCTGCTATATAGACTGTACAGAGGAAAAAGAGCTTCTGACTCTATGTAATTAAATGTCACATGTACGGTAATTATGTGGGTAGCTGCCATTATGAGCATTATTATATTTTTGGTGTTAGTTTTCTTGTTGTTGCTTTGTGTAGATCAATCTATGTGTGTGTATGTACAGAATATGAAGGAAAACTCTCTCCTCCTGCCTTTCTCTGTCTGTGTCTTCAGGGTGATGGAGTATTCCCTGGATGGCCATAATGCCAGTCTGTCAGCCATCCGCACCGTCCGAGTACTCAGGCCACTCCGGGCCATCAACAGAGTACCAAGTAAGTCCACATTTGAACCTTTACAGCGATGCTTATTTCGTAAATGCCATGGTGGTTTACCTTTCTCAATTAGCAAGGAGCACAATTTATCCACCCACGGCCATTTGCTCTTTTGCTCAATGATAACACCACAGTGGTTCATTGAACTTGTTACCCAAAGCCTTGGTGGTTTTATTCTAGTATTCTAGCCGCAAATGGAGGGGCGCATCTAGATAGGTGGCTAGAAAATGCCCTGCCTCCCCAGTTTGGTGGCAAATGCTCTGAAATTTAAGACAGAGTAATTGCAAGTGATAGGCTTAAGTTAATTTTTTAAAATATTTTTCTAGATCCGCCCCTGCATACATTAATTCATAGCCATACAGAAAAGGTTTGAAAATAAATATTGCACTATTTTTCCACTGTTCTAGACAAAACTCTCTGTGTTAGAAGCACTTCCCCCAAGATTACTGTGATACCGTGCTGTGTAATGTTAGCCACCTGTTATCATTCAACAAGTTTGCACTGAGTGGTATAAAAGTAAAAGTACAAGCACAAAACGTAATATTTTGGTGTTTGTAAGTTGACCAGTGATCCAGGACTTGATGTTTGCTTTGATCTCATTTCCAGAGGTTGTACAGTACAGTACTGCGCCAGTGCTAAATGTGAGACCTTACACATAGTTTGTCATTTTCCTAAAAGCTCTATGACAGAAGTGGCCATGAATCTGCAGCTAAAGAAGATCACTAGACAATGGTGTCATAACAACGTACAAGATTATTAACCAGCGTACATTAGGCAGGTGGCCAAGCTGTTTTTCAGGTTCAGGCTGCCAGTATCGGTAGCCATTTTGATCAATACACCTCTCTTAAAAAGGTTTATAGATGGTGTTTTAAACATTTCTTTCTTTCTTGTTGTACACACACAGCTGTTACAGTCTCATATCAACCTGTTGAATTTGTTTTACTGGTTAAACTGATGTTATTGTTCATAGAACACAATTTATTTTAAAAGAATCTATTCTTACGACATTGGAGAACCCATGGGAGTATTATTGGTGCATGGATGGCATTTGCACTATATTGACTAAGTATATTGTAAGGGTGATAGATGTCTGCTTGCTGTCTGGCTGCATTGTAAAGACTGTGTCTGTGTCTATTTGAATGGTGACCCCATTTTCCCAGAATAAGAGTTTTTAGCATGTGACAGACGTTGACCTAAGATTCTCCTATGTAAATGATGACCTTAGATGTTTGTACAAGTGGATGTGGGTGGGTGGGTTTCAGTTTGTGTGTGTGTGTGTGATTTCTGTGGGCACTGCAGAAAACCCAAACACAATCATAAAGCATGGCAGGTTGTCTGTTTCTCTCAAGCTATCATCACAAACTATCTCATACACGGACACACACACACACA
>NW_023339696.1:6117806-6126503 GCF_004916995.1 Morone saxatilis
CATACACGGACACACACACACACACACACCTTTATCGTTTTGTTCTACCTCTGTGAGGACTGAAAATGTAACATTAACCTTATCGCTAAGCTAACAGTAGCCCTGAGAAACAATCTTTACAGCAATGGATAAGGTGAAGTGAAACTTATATTATTGTAACAAGTTTCCAGTTGCTCCCTGGAGTGCCTGACACAGGGAGGTAGATGGAGAGAAGAAAGAGGGAGAGAATTGCAATGAGGATGACAGTGAGAGGTATTACTTGGGGCTGGAAACTCAAGGTCAGTGTAGATACAAACATACCCCAAAGCCCACAGACTCATATACTCACATGTATACACAATCAGAGGCACCATGAGGATGTTTAACACCAGCTTACTTAATTTTTCCTCTCTGTTTTTTTAATCTCTTCCAGTCCATCTCATCTTTTCTTCTCTTTTGAGTGTTTGTAAGCCAGGCTAATAGCCAGGTTAAACAGTTTTTACTCAGTGTCTCTGTTTGTCTCTAACCATTCTGCTATTACTCTGTCTCTCTGTTTGTCTTGCTGCTTAAGTAGATGAGAAGTATCCATTGTTAGACAGATGTTAAATGTGTTTTTGTGCTGTAGCCTAGATACAGTGAGCAGCACTCCCTGGGTCCTATTTTTTCATGGCGGTGCAGCAACCAGCACAGAGCGAATGCACAGAAATGAGGAATAATTCTTAAAATGTAAATAAACCATTTTAGTCCTCTCCAACTAGTAGATAAGTTTAAATCTACACTAAAGTAAGTCAGTCTGCATTTATAATGAATATGAATGATTCTAACAGTACAGCTGTGCACAGCTGCTTTGCACTGTATGAAAAGCTCCTCCTTCAGTTCATTAAATCCCTGCAGACATACAAAGGCAGCAGGACAGATATGTTGATGAATCTGCGTCATGCGATTTGGGAAGTGCCACCAGGCTGCTACAAACTAACCACACACACCTCTACAAACATCAGCTATAACTCGGATTAAAGGGGCTCATTAATCCTGTGTGTCATTGCCTCCTGTTCAATGTTCTTTTAACTAAAAGTAGCATTTCATGTTTCATTTTGGAAATAAGAAACAGTGCAGATGCTGCTGTGTCACATTTTCTAATATTATTTGACCATTTATGCAGTATAAATAAAAGTAAAACAACGCTGGATTGAGGTGGTCATATAAACATCAATTTTTTTTTGCTATTTATTTCTATCATCATAGTAGAATATGATAATAATATGACAACAATTTCCTGAAGAAATATCTTTACATATGTTGAGCTGCTGTTGTCATGTGATTGGCACAGCTGTTTCAGAGCGAGGAGGTCAGTAATGTAAAGGAGAATGTACTTATTACTCACCACACCCTCTGATCTATATTCCACTTCACCCTGTTACACAGGAAGCAGAATAGCAGGTGTGCTTGGAGACGCCCACACACTCTGTGCCCAAGACCTTACACATTGCACATGTTGTTGCACTTGTGCAATTAAAATATACTCAGCATACAACTACAGCTCCAGCTCCCATGCTTATTCATGGATACCACCTCAAAGGTTCATTGCACATATTCTGCTATAACTGGATTAAATTCCTGCAGTACCAATGACAATTTACATAAAAATATTTAATTACTCTCAGATCTAATCTAATAAGCAATTTATTACAAGATCGTATCATAGATTAGGACCTCAGTCAACAATCCTCCACAACATCTCAAAGGGTAAAAAACATTTTGACATATTTGAGGATTATTCAGTTTTCTTATATTTAAAATCTTTCTCTTTGTCTCTTCTCAACAACATTCAATTCCAATCAGTTTCCTGCTGGCTAAAATAAGGTTTATTGCCTGGCAGTATGAAAGCGTTTTTTTCTTCTTTTTTTTTTCAGAAATTCCAGCCTTAGGAAACATAACTTATCCCAGTGGCATGACTTGCTAGATATATGGCCATTCTTTGTTTCTAATGCTCTGCCACTTGTGCCCCATTCGATTGCATTAGTTTAATTAAACCTACCTTTAACAAAGAGCGATATACTCTGGGAATGAACGCAACGCCAATCTAGTTTGAAATGTCTTTGTATTTTTTTAACCCCTTTCTGTACTGTTCTAACCAAAGAATTTAGCATATTGCACATATAATAAATCACGCCTGCATGCCCAAAATAGTGTATGGAGAAACCATTAGTATTCTGCTTAGGGGATGTCGATGCTGTCAAATGTTTGTGTTTGCTGAGCAGATTTCACTGCACACAGATGCCTCTATAGTAAGGCATCTGTGTGCTGTTTACTCAGTGAGTTTAGTAGACAGCAATGTTGTAGTGTCTCTAGAGTATTGCTGTCTACCTCAAGCATGTATACAGACATACTCTGCTCTTCTTCAGTTTTATGATGAAAATTGTGCATCATTAGAGTCTGTGTAAGGTGTTCTTATTTTGCCCCTCTGTGTAACCTCTATTTTGTGAGAAACTGTGAAGAGCAAAAGAGAATACCCGGTTGACAGATATAAAAAGGCTGGTATGTTAAAAGTTGAACCTCTCAGTCACAACACGAGATAATAAGAGACAGATCGGTGATCAGACAATGATTGAAAATGGATATTAAATTAGTTAATGGACCAGAAGTATGATTTTCTGGTTTCTATTCCACCCCTAAACCATGATCACATCTCATTAGACCTGCCTGGCTGTCACATATTTTACAAAAAACAGACCGAGATTTAAGTTTAAATATCATTGCCACTGTCAAAAGTAGCAGAAAAAGTATGGAATTGCCATACCGTATGTGTGGTCAATGTGACAAGGCTGCGATAAAAGTGAAAAGGGGCCAGAACACATTGTGAGGACCTCAGGGAGTAGATCCCTAACTCTGCTGATGCTAAACACATCTGACAACTGGAGATGGATGCTGAAAGTGTGTGGTTAGATAATACTAGCCACGGGGAAGCTGTGAGTTCAAATTCCCGGAGGATGAAATAACGTCAAACTGTCACTTTCAGTATTGTCATCACTTGTAATTATATTGGCTGTGGGGAAGAAGTTGTGGGTTCCATGCTCACAAGATCAATAGAGGTGGTCAGGGTGTACTATAACTAGAGGGTCAGTAAAAGGCTAGCTGCTGCACCGCATGCAAAACTCATCAATCAATCATGTATGTGAACTTTAAACATGTGTGTATATGCTTAAGCATAAAAAAATGTAGATTAATAATTTCTGACTTCTGATTTCTTTTTGTGTCCCACTATTTAGGTATGCGCATCTTGGTGACACTGCTATTGGACACTCTACCCATGCTGGGAAATGTCCTCCTCCTCTGTTTCTTTGTGTTTTTCATCTTCGGCATTGTTGGAGTCCAGCTGTGGGCGGGGCTACTGCGCAACCGCTGCTTCCTGGGAGAGGACATCAGAACGTAAGGAATTTGGTCTTGTGATAAAGTATTTGCATTTGCTCCTTTTCTTCTGGGCTGGAAGTAGCACAAATGGCTCCAGGAAATTGCCTCTTCAAGACTGTGGTCAAATCTATATTAGATTTGAGGGAAGAAGCACTTTGGCGAGAATAGGATCTGATTCAAGTTCTCTTTACTTGAGTAGAGACAAAACAGAGATAAGTGGAAAATACAAGCTCCATCCGTAGAATTAGAAGTTGCAGTAAATTTTTAAATTCCCCCAAACAGATAAAATCCACCATACTTTGCAAGTGCTGTTCTCCACATACATATGGTGACCAGCACTGCCTCCAGCATTCACACATGAAATCTTCAAATATGCTCAGCTCACTTAACTCAAAAATGATCTTTCTTTCTTCCCTCTCCTTCTGTTTCTCTCTCTCTGCTTCTCTCTTTGCTCTCTCTTGTTAGAGTTTGTGTTGAGTTGTCATAGGGTGTAACAGTCAGCTGTTGCCTGTAGCAAGAATACAGAATGTTACGTGCTCAAGTACGCAAACTGCATCACGCCCTCAGGATAAAAACCACCGTATGGCCTCACACACATACAAGGAGAAGCAAGGAGAGATAGAGAGAGAAGTAAGAAGTGAGATAAGGCTGTTATTTAACATAAACTAAAATTATATAAGTTATAAACTTATTAATGAGTACAGTCCAATGCACCAGTTCACCAAACACCTCGATGAAAAAATTAAGCTCTTCCTCTTTGCCGATGATGTGATTCTCCTGTCGTAAGATGAAGATAAAGTTAAGGTTGAACAGATTACAATACATTTTTTCAAACATAGGCTTGTGGGATGTGACTGTGAACTCAAAGATTACTAAATCATAACAGTCCAGAAAAGGCAAAAAATAGAAAATGTGAAAAAAAATAAATATTTAAATTTGTGGACAGGATAATTAAACAGGCCAAACATGATAACTACCTTGGATGTAAAATCCTTGAAAATTACTAAACAGAAGGAAACATTTCACTCTCTCTCTTGGGAATGAAGTGTAAACATTACAAAATAGATTTAACATGTATCAGGGTTGACAAATTGGCAAATTATATTGTGACTGACTTTGACAAGGGGCAAACTTGGTAAACATGACATGACAAAGCTGCATTTCCTTTCACAATGCGCACATTATGAAAACATTAAATAAGCCTGTTCTCCCAGACATATCTTATTTGTGGTAAATAGGACAAGATATGTCTTACAAGACAAGAGCAGCAGACAAACAACCACTATCTCCCTCAGAAGACAAACACACGAACAGGCACACATGCACATACACAGAGATCAGAGTCACCAATTCAGCCGCGGGCACTGAAATTATACAAAAGAGAAAGAAAGACTGCTTCAATGTCCACAACCGCAGGAAGCCAAAAATGTCCCTTCAACATCCTTGAACTAATTCTGTTTTTGATGTAATGGTACACATTGTACCAGAGTTCATGTTGCTGAATCCTTGCTGTGTGTAAGAGAGGAAGACAGAAAGAGAACAGCGTCTTAATATTTCATAGCCAAGGATGCTGTGTTTTCTCTCACAGAACAAATGGCTGTCTGACCTCCAGTACAATGTGAATCCTGACTATATTGCAGTATGCCATGTGCACACACTCAACCTCATGCATTAGCTCTTTCTACTGTTAGTTTTTAGACATCATAAGGACACTAACATGTTGTATACAGTATGACTCAGATTACAGGGGAAAAAGGACAGGAATGGCTGGAACATAATGGGAGTCAACCACTAGACACTCTGGCAGAGAGTAAGATGATCCTTTCCCAAACTGGTCCCTCCCCACTAGTAGTTCAAGAGTGAATGTCACTCCGCATAAAGGCCCACTCACTGTTATAGAGGACTCTCCACTTTAAAGAGGAGGGTATAAATAAGCAGGTAAACTGTGGGATGCACTCAGCATTTTCTACCATGAAACAGCTGTCACCATGGATACAGATAGATGCCTTGCTCACTAATCTTTTGAGTTGTTTGTGCTGTTTCACTTTAAATGCAAAATAGTATGCATACGCATGTGCTATTAAGTGTATAATATTTTCCCCTTTTGATTGAAGTGTGTAAACTGTATTTATTAGTTGAATAAATTAAGGGACAAAGTGGTTTCCCTTTTTTCACTCTACTTCCTACATATTCATAGATATTCTAAGTCTAAACTCACCATGAAAAGACAGTGTAGGGAGAATGTCGTATGAACAAAATCATATTTCACTAAGTAGCAAGAGACAGTTTCTATTCCTCTAGTTTTTGGTTTCCATCAATAAACACCAGTGCAGACTCATTGTTGGAGGGATTGGTAGTCCACTTCCACTCTGGGATAGCTCTTGATTTGGCAATGCCTACATGTGAATGCATAAATGGAGGAGGAGTGGATAGGACAAGGATGTTGTGGCCAAAATGAGATTGAGCGCAACTGTGAATTCCCCTCTGTGAAGTGAATGTTTGAGGAGAATTAACTGGGTAGTGACGGTTTTGATCAAAACAAAAAGATTAAAATTAAAAGATTAGATGTTAGAGATTTGCTTCTGGGGATTACAAGCTGCAAAAGCTACTTCTCAAGCTCTTAACAAACTGCAGTTTGGGCTACAATGAGGACGAAAGGAAATCAGCCATTTAACTAAGTAGTAACTTCATGTCAGCTAATATAGAAGTGAGCAGTTACACTGTCCACAGCTTCCACTGAAGATGTTTAACACATTTCACCCTATTGGTTGAAGCTTCATTGTGGTTTTTGAGCAACTGAGCAATTATAAAACAGAAGATTAATCTATCCCATTAGTCTGTTGTTCAGAGGATTTATGAGATGCTGTACAAGAAGAGAACACACATTGTTGATACAGTGTGAAAATAGTGTGGGAGTAGTTGGTTGTTGTTGCTGGAGGTGTTTTGTGGCAAATTCAAAGATAACATCTGTGATTGGATATGTGCCGATTTAATAAGATCAATGATATGTCCACCCTCATTGATAACACTGTTTGCTCATTTCTAGTACGGGTTTCTATGTGGGAGCTCACATATAGCACAAAGGATAATCCGATTCTGCATATGGGTACAATAGGATCAATAGAAAGTCAGTGCAAGAGGTGCAAGCAATATCTTGTTATTTTCTGAGAAAGCCAAATAATTTTTATTTTTTGCAGTCAAGGTCCTAGAGAGGATATGTGTATTTCTCTTTTCTATAAAAGCACTTTTAAACCCTTAGGCACGCACTAAACTATTTCTGAATGATTACAAATCAGTATATCTTAAAGAATAAACCACTGCCCTGCTTATGATCACAAATCACTATAGATTCTATTTTCCTGTAATGGGAGACTGATTCATTCCTCACAGTGGACATCAATGCGTTTTTAGTGTATCTACAGTATTTTGCTAATATAACCTACTATAGAACTTGCAGCAAAAACATACAAGCAAAACATCTTTAAAACAAACACAAAAAAAGGTCATGATATATCCTGAAGCTAAATGTATCCATAAACAATGTATTATAACTAAATAGCTATTTGTTTTTTGTTATTCCTTTTCCATCCAGGATGTACAACTTGTCCATAAGTCTTTACTACATGTCCGAGGAAGGTGAAGACAGCCCATTTATCTGCTCGGCTGCCCGCGAGAATGGGATGCTGCGCTGCCACGATGTGCCGGCCTACACTGAGGGCGGTGCAGAGTGCTCATTGGCTGCTTCCCACCAAAATTCAGCTCTGATTGGATCGGCCCCTGTGGTGGGTGTTAACGGCTGTGTTAACTGGAATCAGTACTATAATGTGTGTCGCCCCGGAGACATCAACCCTCACAAGGGAGCTGTCAACTTTGACAACATTGGCTATGCCTGGATAGCCATATTCCAGGTAAGAAGAGATATATGTGCTGATTTAAATGAGGAAGCTAAAACACACAGAATGTATTACTGTTTACAAGAGTTTGTGGGAGATTTTAGTTTAAAGAGTTGAATTGAGTGGAGTGTGGTGAAAAATTGGCTTTTTGTATGCACAAAAGCAGTAAGGTGTGTTGACATTTCAAAGTCATCCTTTAAGAAATTCCTCCACTGGGGCCATCAGAGTGCATGTATCATGACCTGAAAGCCATTTCTCTCTACTCACGGGTTGTGAAAATATATTTTTCTTTTCCCCTCTTGCTGATTCCAGCTCCCCCAGTAGCCCGCAGCAGGCTTTTCCCCATCACAGTCTTTGTGCTAACACTGTCTGTGCTGTTGTGATATGAATTCCAAGCCTTTTAATAGATCTGTCCAGAACCCACTGATAGATCTGACTCTGTGTCTAATAGACTTTGACTTGCACAACATGACTTTC
This sequence comes from Morone saxatilis, assembly GCF_004916995.1. Lineage (NCBI taxonomy): Eukaryota > Metazoa > Chordata > Actinopteri > Moronidae > Morone > Morone saxatilis. The sequence goes on from NW_023339696.1 coordinate 6,125,567, forward strand.
TCAAAGAGGGTCTTACCTTCGAATTACCCCAGATACACATACCCAAACACACATACAAAAAACACACATACTAATCCCTCTTAGGTACACACAACTGTCCTGTGTGTGTGTGTGTGTGCGTGGTCTCAATTTTCAGTCAGAGGCTTTAAAAATTTGATTTTGTTCATTTTTTTCTTTTATGATCTGTGTGTGTGTATATGTGTGAGCATTAAGCAACTACAAACCTTCATTTCAATATACAGCCTTGTGTTGTATAATGATGATACATTTCCTTGACTCTTGAAAAGTTGTAGGCATGAGTCATTGGTTTATTCACATGCATACAGTGATTACATGAACAACACATTTATCACCTTGCCTAAACCTCTTAACATGTTACAGCCTATTTGCTGACAGGTGAATGGAAACAGAATTAGACATTGAGTAAAATAAAGCGAGACAGAAAAAAAAAGTGGTATGTAGAAAAAAAAAAACCACTATGTTGAATGTTAAATTCTTTCTTACCTTGTTATGCCAGTCTACAGCTGTATTCCCTCAGTATTTGTAAATCTAAAGAATATGAATTATACATCTCAGTGCAGGGTTTTGAAAACATTTCAGCCCATGGTTCCAAATTGAGTTAATTCAGGGTTACCCAGGGACTCCTGCAGAGTACAACAAGCTGTTAACATGTCACATTGAGTACTCACCACAACCATGCCTGTGGCTTGATTGGTTCCCACCCAGGGTTTGGCCATGCACCAAATATAGCATGATGGCTTCCCGTCTTGGTTACTCATTGATTCAAGTATGTTCAAGTTTGGAAACGGAAATACCAAATTTGTTTTGGGTCATTTAATACTAGTTTATTTGTTTGTTTTTTCTTGACTTCAGGCCTCTTACTAGAATTTAATAGTAACAACCAAGTGTGAACCTATCGTGATGTCCCCCATTGGTT
>NW_023339696.1:6126603-6127382 GCF_004916995.1 Morone saxatilis
GATCAATAGTTGTAATTTCACATGTTGGCGGCCTGCCTTGACTTGCTTTTTCTTCCTGACTCTTTCTCACCGTCTGCTGTAGTGTGGTGAACGCCATTAAAGGGGAAAAACATTCAGTTTTTTGTTATTGTTTTAAATGATTTTACCTTTTCAGCACCAACTAGTTAGTGTATTTTTTCTGTGTTTTTCTGTTGAGTTTAGCACATGATATAGAACAATATCAGAAACTGTTCAAACTTCACTCCCTATATAATGAACACTGTAGTGAGCAGTAAGCTGAGATTTCACTTGCTCTATGAATCATTGTCGTTTTGTGTCATTACTGACAAGTGTAGTGTCGCACAAATGTAATAATAATTGTAAAAAAATTAAACTTGACTAAAACTAAAAAACTAAAACTAAACTGTACAAGTGGAAATTAAATATAAATAGTGCAANNACAGGGGAAATGTAGTGCAAAAATTACAGAAGTGTAAAAATACAAAGAGAGAGTAATAAAATAAAGTTACAGTGTCTAACTAACTGTATACGTGCATTATTACAAGGTAAAGTTTGTGCAAAGAGTTGCATAGCAGGTTAAGGTTAAGGATTTTTTATCAGTGGAGCTGGGAGGTACTGGGGGCTGTGGTGTTGTGAAGTCTAATGGCTGATGGTACAAATGAGCCTCCAAATCGCTAAGAGGCTCGGGGCTGGGTCAGTCCGTAGCTGAAAGTGCTCCTGAGCTGCCTCAGCTCAGTGTAGAGAGGATGAGAGGTGTTGTCCATGATGGCTTTCAGCTT
>NW_023339696.1:6127399-6133225 GCF_004916995.1 Morone saxatilis
TCTTCTCAGTCACAGCCTCCTCACTGTCCAGATCCATCACCACCACCTATCTGGCCTCCACCAGCTTGTTGGCACCACAAGTCCTGTGATGTCCCGTCATGAAGGACCTGAGCCTCCTGAGAAAAAGAACAGCCTGTTCTGTCCTTTCCTATAGAGGGCTTCAGTGTCAGCACATACTGCTCAAGAGTTGATGGACCTGATCGTCCTTTCTTCCGTTTTGATAAAGAAAATATGTACTTTTATTGTTGATATACACCAAAATTCAGAGTCTTGATTACTTGTATGTCTGAGGGACAGTCTTATTAGTTTGGCTAGTGTTTGGTTGGATGGCTGCACTCCGTAGAAAGCGTCATATAGTACAGGTATGTTTTAGCTCAGAAATGAGAATCCTCTGCTATTTTGTTAATCTGGTGCAAGGAGAGCATTCAAGCAGAGAGCAGAGCAGTCTCCTCTGGGTGTGTGTGCATAAATATACATTTGTGGTGTCTGTTTATGGGAGGTTTGTGTAGGATTCTTTATGAATACACAAGTATGCATGCACGTGCCTGTTGGCATGTGTGTTTGGACGCTTGCTCAGAGTGTGTTTGCTCGTGCCATTGTTGCGTGTGCGCTGGCAGCTGTAATGTGTTATGCCAGCTGAGGTGTAAATGTTGAGGTGTGAGTGTATTATCAGCTTGGCTGAGCTGAGCCACTGCTTTCAGGCCTTAGCTTCTCAACTGCTCATTAGCATAGTGACCACATGAAAGAGCTGCGTCAGTCCCCTGACACACACACACTCACACATGTATAAGAAGTTTGAGGGACACCACAGGCCTTCTTCTGAGGAACAGCCATTAAAAACAGAATTGGAAATGTACTGCGTCTGACTGCTGTGTGCATTGGGTGTCTGTGTGCATCTGTGTGCACAGTTTTGTGCGTGCATGCGTGGGTGTGTTTGTCATATGTTTTTAAAGAAAAAGCAATGGAGGAATGTTTTTCTACTTCTCAGTTCATTATAATACAGTGTCTCCCTCTCTGTCTCTCTGTGTCTTTTTCTCTCCACCACCAGGTCATCACACTGGAAGGATGGGTAGATATCATGTACTATGTCATGGATGCTCACTCCTTCTACAATTTTATATATTTTATACTGCTCATTATCGTAAGTACCTCCTTGTATTTTTGCTTTAATTAATCTTTCCTGATATTTGAATGTGTTACTAGGACTCAAAAAGCAAGCACCAAAATAGCCGCAAAACACACATTTCTTTAATCCTGCCCTGCTTCGTATGCTCTACACAGACTGCAGTCTGTGGTTTGACTGCTCAACAGATATGCATATGTATGATGTGTTGCTCCTGAAAGATATTTTTGTGTACTTGAATTTCAGTCCTGCTTTGGAAAACCCGGAATAACCTTTCTAAAGTAAACCACTGAACTCTGCTTGAAGAATAACTGCCTGAACCTCGCAGACTTCTTATTGTGTATAATTTCACTCTTATTATGCTGGGTTTTCAAAGGCCCTAGCTTCGGCTATCTTTTACAGTGCTGTATGAGCTCCCTGCCTGTTGTTTGATGTAGAAGTGCTTATTATGTTTTCAGTGGGAGAGAGAAAAAAATTGGGAAAGGAGAAGAAAGGGTGAGAGAGAGAAGGAACAGGAGGAAAGGCTGAAAGAAAAACAAAATTATTCGTATAAAAAGTGAATGAGACAGAAATTGAGAATAAAAAGAAAAGATGGAGAAAGTGCTCATTTAGTTTCCTCTCACTCTTTCAGTAACACACAGTAATGGCATGTTAAATAGACATTTCTTTATAGACTTGACAGATATTTCTAACTTCCTGCCAAGGCCACCTCATCAAAGCAGGATTTAAATCAGAATTTGTAAGTAATGATAAAAACAGAGTCAGTTTTATCATCCGAGGATCTGACCAAACTGGCTGCATCTTAATAATATATAACACCTAATACAGCTTCTTGTTGACCCAATGTTTTATTACACTCTTAACACATTGAGGTGGGATGAAGAGGGATAAAATATTGATGAAGTAGCCACAGTGTTGATTTTCTGTCTTAACAGCAAGGTGAACGATTTCACTTGTGCATAACAGACAAGGTTTGTGGAATGACTGTTAACACAACTGCTCCTCCAGTGTATCATTATAAAGCTGCCATTTGTCACTCTAGCTGTCCTTTACCTCCCCAACCAGGTGGGCTCTTTCTTCATGATCAACTTGTGCCTCGTGGTCATCGCCACCCAGTTTTCCGAGACAAAGCAACGGGAGAATGCCCTGATGAGGGAGCAGCGCGCTCGCTACATGTCCAACGACTCCACACTCGCCAGTTACAGCGAACCGGGCTCATGCTACGAGGAGATGCTACGCTACATCAGTCACCTTTATCGAAAACTAACACGCAGGCTGCAGAGGATATACTCTGGATGGCACAGGTTAGATATGACTTTTTTTGTCCAGGGATATCCTGTCAAATATCGATGACATTAAATTAAGTCAACATATTACCAAGGCCTACAAAGACTTAGGATTTATCTGTAGACATAACATTTTGCAATATTGTTCAGTAATAAAACAACAACCAAACGCATTAGTCCCTGAGATGTTAAACATTTAGGACCTGTGTTGGATTCATTCCACTCATGCTTGAAGATTTTCTGTAATATAATGAGGATGAAAATATCTGGAAATATTCCCTTTATTGAGATTATAATCACACATTTCCCCCAAGTTAAATTAATCATGGCGATCCCTAGAAGTTCATATTCTTCACTGGTCCTCCTGTGTCTATTTGCAACACTGTATGAGTCATTTGGGGAAACTAAAATGTGTTTTGTTACGAGCACTTAATAATGGTGTGAGTGTGCTTTGGTAATTTTGGATCACACAGAATTACATTGCACACAGCCCCCAAAATTGTTGTTAGGGATGCATCTTTATATAAACCTGGCAACAATACCTTCTCTATCCATTTCAGTTATTTATCATTGTTCATGTCTCTGGTCCTTTCAGTAAAAGGCGTAAAAAGGTGAATCCTAATGGCAGTGGGGGAGGCAGCAACGGAGGGGGTAATGGACATGGCCACGGTTCCAGCAGGGCCTGCGGAGGCTTAGGCCCGGGTAGCGCATTGTGGTTGAGACCGATCCATAACCTCCTGCAGCACCATCAGCACCAGCACTGTCGCCTCAGCAACGGGGGGCAGCACACCATCAGCGTGGCAACCGGCGAGCACATGGACGGAGAAGGAGGGGTTGGAGGAGGGGAGGAGCTGGAGATGAAGTCGCTTCCTGTCCGGAGAGGAAGCACAACCGGAAATAGTGGCAGCGGCGGCAACACGCCCGTTGTCACTCAGGGCATGGGGGCATTGCTGGGGCGACTGAATGGGGGGATGAACTATCCGACCATTCTGCCGTCGTTTGTGTGCAGCTACAGCAGTAAGACGCCACCCCCCCACTCCCAGCAGTGCGGGCACAGTCCAGAGCAGCACCCACCCAACCACCCAACATCTGAACACACAGAGACGCTGAACAAGCTCTACCAGCTCATGGGACAGCACAGTAAGAGGACACACACACACATACACTCGTTACATCCAGATACCACAGACACATGGATGTAGATGATGTAGGCTTCTATGGGACTTTTTTAAATCTGGAGTTTGGGTTTACTGGTTAACAATCTTTTTTTCCACCCAGAAAATTGCAATTCAGGCTACCAAGTGCAGCCTGAGTCTACATAAGGAGTTGTATAACAGCCTGGGTCACATAACAACCAAACGAATAAGCCATCAAACATGCCCTTTGTATGCTTAACTAACTTAATTATCCTGTTAATCTTCTTAGTGGAACAGTAATCATGATTTATTTTTTTATTTTTTGCCACTTCCCTTTACTCTATTTCTGTTTCTAATGTGTTTCACTGTCCTTTAATTCCCCTTGACAATCTGTGCTTGATGCTCTGGATCTCCCTTGGGCTCCATTATGTTTTTGTCGTCACACATTCGTCTACTGTTTTCATCTTAATTTCTTGCTCTTTCTCTTAGCAAATACCTCTGTCCCCTTCCCAAGTTTGACCTAAAGTAGCCTCTGGCTACATCTGCTATATGTGTGTGTGTCTCAAGCAGCACTTAGAGAGTCTTGACAGGAAATCCATGTCTCAAGTGTTACAATCATCAGTGCAGAGAGGTGGATAAAGGGGAGGATTGAGGGAATCAACATGGTGTGGGGCGGGGAGTGGCAGGGTGAGGAAAAGTAGGCAGTGTACAGTAACAAAGAAAAGCACAGGTATACAATGTTATTTAAAAAAATGCGGAAGATGAGAGAAGAAACGAGCAGAGTTAAGAAGAGAGGAATGAATTATGAAAGATTCAGATCCAGAGGGAAAGGCTGGGAGTGGGAGACACAGAGAGAAAAATAAATTAGTTAAAAGAGAGAAATGAGCGGAGGGAGAGGGAGGAAAAAAGGAGATATATACTGGTGGGATGACACGAGGCAGAGAGAGAGAGGAGACAACACAAAACTGCGTTAGGAAAATGAAAACACAGCGTCCGAATGATAAACCTCTGTTCTGTCCTAATAGAGTGAGACTGCCAACAATAACACATACGCACTGTACACAGACGCACGCACATTCACACACTTAATGACTGCTGACACTCCAAACATAATTAAGCGCACATGAATTGGCTCCTTGCTGGAGTGAAGAGTTACTGTGTGACACGTGATAATACAAAAAAGAAATGCTCACAGTTGAAATGATTCCTTCAGAGAGTGAGAGTAACACTTTGCCTCTACTACTAACGTGTGTTGAAGATCACATGTTTCAGATTGACTTTAATGGACCGTGATTTAATAGCTTGCAGTTGACTGAAAGTTACAATGTAAACGAGTACACGTCTGCAGTCGCTGTCAAACATTTCTAGATCTGTAGTTTCTAAATGTTTGCTTTCAATTTTGCCAGATGACTTAATCTCAGCTAAACCGTCTAATGTAATGGGATTTACTGAACAATGTTTTTGGTTTATACACCAGTGTCTTTGGAAATAAAAGTTCAGGGGTCTCAAATCTGTAATCTCGTCCAACCTAATGTAAAATAAGGTACTGATACTGAAACTGTTGGCCAGACAAAAAAATCTATCGAGTCAAAAGAATAAAAGACACAGCGATATTGAGGAGATTAGAAAAGACAATGATGACAGCTTTGATAACCCTTTTTCATAGCTTGATGTATAAGATATAGTTGTAAACAAAATCCTGTGCTGATGAAGCTGCTTTTGAGGTGCTGATGTTTCCAGGAATAAGGTTTTGCTTCTGTTAGTTTTGAGCTAAGCTTTGCAGTTGCTGCATACTGATTTAAAGAGGATGTAGTCAGAGAACAGAGGGTGAGAAGAGTCAGCCAGGAACTCGTACAGTACTGTGGGTGAGCTCACAGTACTCACTGCAGAAACCAGCTTGTTTTGGCTCTCGACTGACATAGGACATCCCTGCAGCGCTGCATGCAAAATTTTGCTTGTGTTACATTTTTCCAGCTTCATCTTTTTGTATTATATCATAATGTCTCACTGTATTTGTTTCTGTCTTTTAATTTAAAAAAAAATTTTTTTTTACACTGATTATGTCATTATCGTGACACCTGTCAGTGGGTGGGATATATCAGGCAGCAGGTGAACATGTTGTCCTCATAGTTGATGTGTTAGAAGCAGGAAAAATGTGCAGTGTGAGGATTTGAGCGACTTTGACTAGGCCCAATTGTGATGACTAGACGACTGGGTCAGAGCATCTCCAAAACTGCAGCTCTTGTGGGCTGTTCCCAGTCTGCAGCGGTCAGTACCTATC
>NW_023339696.1:6133318-6134975 GCF_004916995.1 Morone saxatilis
ACAGACGAGCTACCGTAGCTCAAACTGCTGAAACAGTTAATGCTGGTTCTGATAGAAAGGTGTCAGAACAGAACATACAGTGCATCAGTTTGTTGGTATGGGGTTGTCTTGGGGTTGACTTTGATGCAAACACAAATATTTTTAGTTGACATAAAACTACATTGTGGGAGAAATTTGTTTAACCAAGAACATACACCTAAGGTGTGTATGTCACATTTCTACTGGGAATAAGGAAGACATGTCCTCCTTTCTTTTCAAAATCCTACCCCCAACCACACCCATCTCTGTTATTGCTTTGGGTTGATTTTGTCTGCTAAAATCTCTCTAAATATTGTGTTCTGACTGTGCGGCCACCATAATTGAAATGAGAGTGGGGAGAAGCTGATAAAAATGTTGATCCACACATCTGAGTCACCTTCAATTATCCGGTACTCACAGCAATATGCTAAACAAGCAGCCAGTGCTTTGCAGACTTAGTATTTTGCCTTTCTTACTTACAGTACCTTGTTGGTGGATGTTGTTGAAGAAGACATACACTACATTATTATTTACAGTTTCCTAAAAAGACACTAGAACTGCAGATCAATCAAAGATGGTGTAGTAAAGGACAGTGTTCTTCTGTTGTAAAGATATAAATATAATCTTTGCTAAAACTTGAAAAATAATATTAGATATTGAAATATAATTATAAGTACTATGAAGATATGACACCATAGCCCAATTGAATGTTTGCTTTCAGGTTGTAAAATCAGGTCAACGGCTAACCTCTAACATGTTTGTCTTGCTCAGTAAAGCTAAAGAGACAGCACATGAGGACAGCTGGAAAGAACACCCTTTGCAATGTCTGACCGTCTCCGCCCGTTTCCCCTGTTTAGGGCGCCAGCGGCTGCTGTACCAGCTGGCAGGCGTGGTGCCCAGCCCTCTACTCTTGGAGCTGCTTAGCTGCCCTCTGTGTGCCCGCAGCCTGGAGACCTTGGAGCTGGAACTGGGAGACCTGGAGGGAGGCAGGGGAGAGGCTGACGGACTGCATGACTTCCCCCAGGTCAGAATAAACAGGGGTGCACTAATGGTAAACAGTGAGGATGACGGGTTGTGGAAGTGGTGAAATTGCATTAATGATGGTGGTGATGATTTAATAAAAACTGATTAGCTTATAGCTGTTTTTACTGATTATTTTGTATATTTTCTACAGTCATTACTGAATAAAACTCACCCATCTTTCCTCTAGAGTGGGGATCTGAGATGTAGGCGAGGTCGCAGCAGACGGCGGGGAGTCGTAGAGTACAAAAACGGAGTGGTTCAGGCCTGGGTAGGCTTCAGGGAAAAACTGAAGAGGATTGTAGAAAGTAAATACTTCAACCGAGGGATCATGATCGCTATCCTCATCAATACTCTCAGCATGGGGATAGAGTACCACGAGCAGGTAAGAATAATAAGATGTAGGGTAAATGAAAGCCCTTAACAGCTCAGATCGATGGCTCAAAAAACTAAAAGGGCTATGACTGACCTTCAAAAAGAACAAGTAGTTTGATGAGAACAGCTGGCCGTCAGACACGACATTTGTGTGCGAAAATAAATGGCATTTGGTTGTCTGGAGTCCAAATGAGAGGAAATGAGAGTATAGCGACGGGAGGAGGCAGGGTGGACTTGGGGGGGG
>NW_023339696.1:6135075-6146824 GCF_004916995.1 Morone saxatilis
GTCGTTTTCTGTTTGCAGTACCCTCTCGTTCCCTCTTTTCTTACACACAAATACACTGGAGCCACTTCACACACACCCAGGATTTATGTTTCGTAGTTTACCTGTGCTGGCCAATCATCTGGGAATGTATCCGCCTAATAATAAGCTCCCCGTTCCCTGCCTCACTGATCAACACACTCAAAATGTGTGCTTGTTTTTATACATTCATCATTTCTATCTTTACACCCAAGTATTATTATTATCACACACACACACGCACGCACGCAACCTTTTTTGCCTTTTCCGCAGTACAGCAGAATTGATGAATTTAACCCAAGAGAAATTCTGGTGCATGCACACAGTCCATCCTACTTTCCATTCTCTGTTCTAATTCCCTCTCAGGGGTGATGTATGTGTGTTTTCTATCTTTGTGGTACTATATACATAGTTAGGAACAACTGGGAGAGCCATTGGGCCTATTTGGGCCAATACACACACACTACACACACACACACACACACACACACACCACAGCATCACTACACACTAGCACAAGTGTTATGTAAGAGTTCCTCCTCCCCTCAGTTACTCATTTATTCCCCTCTTATTGACACCTTAGCCAAATCTTTATGATTGATTTTTTTTTATGAGTTGTATGATGTGGTGTGAAGAGGTTACAAATGTGGGACGCATAGTGTAGACAGTGTGTGTGTGTGTGTGTGTGTGTGTGTGTGTGTGTGTGTGTGTAGAGAGAGGGAGAGGTTTAGAGAAATTGGGAGATGTTTGATGATTGTTTTGGCTATGTTGTTTGGACTAATTCTAGATTGGAAATCGATTGCTGGAATCGAATATGCATGGAAGGAAGCCCACATGTGAACTGATTCGTGAATATAAACACATTGTCTGGCAACTCAGATCTGATTGTAACTGTCCTTTAGTGTCATTAGTTGGCCTTGACTACAACATAAAAACTTGACTCTGAGTTCTGAAACAGTTAAATAAATAAATAAATAAATAAATAAATAATAATAATAATAATAATAATAATAATAGCTGGCTATAGCTGAAAACACGTTTGTTTGTTTTTTTGTCTGGTTGGTGGAACAGCTAAAAGCTATATATGATGTTATGAAACCCACTAACATAAAGGAATGCACAGTGTAGGTAAGCATAAAGGTAGATTGTGTGTTATGCACGACTGAAAAATCACACAGGTAACTTTCCTGCTCACAAACAGAGGAAAGTCTAATAGTCTAATAGGTTAGATGCAACACCACACAGTAAATACAGTAATACTGAGTTTAATGCTCATTGTCCCCAACTTTATATATATATTGTATATTGATTATATATTTATATATATAAATATATATACACACACAGTATGACTTGGTCCACATTATTAGATTCTGTGTTTTTCAGGATTGTTTTTATTAATGTGAGTGTCCTGCTTTATAGTCTAGGCCATTCCTCTACCCTGCTCTGCCAGAGAAGCTACATTCTCTGTTGTGCTTTTGTTTCTCATATTCTTAAGGCCAAGGTCATATGCAGAGCTGTATTCATATACGTAAACACTCACTTGAAATGTCTTCTTGCAGGCACTGACACAGTATTTCATTCTGATTGATCACCTGGTCAGTCAAACATAATGATGGTAGTGGAAAGCAACGTCTAAAGTAATAGTTCAGAATGCTCATTTGGGACTGTAGTAGAATACATAAAATATATTGACATATGGTTAAGAGCCTCTAATTATTTTGAAACCACTAATGATCGTGGCAATCTAGAACTGCTACTATAAAATAAAATGCATCACAGGCTAAAGTTGACAGCTCAAGGGCACTTTGTTGGGATTTATTAATAGAGGGAAGAGTTTTTCTTTTCAGTTTTCCCACCAACATTTGTATTGCTGGCTGCAAGACCTCATCCTACCAACATATTTAACATACAAATACTACTGACTCTCCCTGGAGACCCCAAGAATAAACTACAGTAAGAAACAACCATCATAGGAAAATGTTAACTTATTTCTTCTTAAAACATCATTAGTTATGTAATTTGTGTCAATCTGGATTATTTTAGAAAAAGTTACAGTTATTTTGCATACTGTGTAAAACAAAAAAAGAGCACATTAGAAAATCTGTCTGTCTCCCTAAAAAAGACATGCAATACATTAGGATTTCAGTACATTAGTATTTTCAAAAGGCACTAATTGACTTTTAGAGACAACATTGATTTGAAGTAATTGAGAACGAATTGACAAAGTTATGAAAAAATTGGAATGATAGAATAAAGCACCTGTGTGATATGACAAAAGTATACCTCTGGGTCTGCAGGTTCCCCAGTCGGTAGGATTAACGTTAATAAAAACCTGCCTCTCTCTAATCTTTAAATTTTACCAGCTCTTGAACTTTTTCTTCCCTCCATCTTGTCCACAATGTTGCCATCAGATAGAACGGGCACCAGAATTACATCAAACATAAAAACACAGAACCAGAGGAGACACTGATGTATGATTTTGCAGGCTCATTGACATTTTTAGCTCTCTGCTTTGAGATGTTCATACAGTGGCCCAGAGAGCCCAACAATTTGTAGCTTAGGAAAACACATGCAAATAGACAAAACACAAGCAATTTAAGAAAACATCTTCACCAATTTGACAACACATGCAGAGCAGTTAGAAAAAATGCTGCAAATAGAGGAAAGACAACGACGTCAATGAAAACTATTTCCAGGAGACACTAAAATGTAATGAACATGCCAGGACCCTGCTGGGGTGCTCTTCTTGTCCTCCCAAAAAAACAACAACTCTTAGCTCATTTTCCAACACCATGTATGGATAGCCAACTTCAGTAACTTCATGTGTTACAAACCATGGTAACAACAAGCATGTCCCGGCCCTGTCTTTCTCGTGTCCTCTGGAAACACTTTCTGTTGTTGCCTGTGCTACTTGCAGCACAGCATTTTTGTATTTGGTTGTATTTTATTTGCAGTGTTGTTTTCTAAATGCTGCATATGTGTTGTACAATTGGTAAGGATGTTTTTTTTTGCTATGTAAAGATATAGTGCAGTCATGGCGTCCTTAGCAAAAAATTACATCATATTCCCTCCCCCTGTGCTGCTTTCGAGGCCTATCTGTGGTTTGTTTTCAAAGCCGGTCTGCTCCATGTGCAGTTGAGTAGAGCGACTCTCATCTACTTTGGTGTATTAAGGATTTATCTCATCCAAACTAAAGTTGGTAATTGTTGGAACAATTGAAAGACAATTCTGCTGAGTTTTATTTCGTTTCTGTCCACTTTGAATGAAGTTATGATGTTACAATGACATGCAGGAAAAATTTGTTACCATTTTTGTCTATAGGTGAGCGACTGTTTCTGATAAAGCAAAAAGTCTGTCTCTCTAGGGATCTTTTCCTTAATGTTTTCAGACACTTAGATTGACAACCTGTACCTGTCAATGGCAAAAACAAGCACTTTAAGTGCACAGACACATTTGTCCCCAAGCATTAATGTTAGCTTACGTTGCGGCCATTACATCTAACTCAATTAATTTTATCATTTATTTTGACAAAACCGGTATCGGTGATTGTTACAAAGACTGTGGAAAGAATAACAAAGTCAGTTTTGGTGAATTGTAGTGTGTTTCTGTCCCATTCTTTTGGTCTGAGATGCTGTTGCTCTAGTGCCACATCCTGGTGGTAAGTCCATTTTGTATATATAACTTAAAGTTGCAATGAGTTGAGCTTTAAGGGCCACCATACCTTCAGCTATTACCACATTTAACTTTGTATTGTTTTAACTTACAATGTCATACTATACTCTCCCCACTAAATACACTGTAAAGCAGTGAGTAAAGATACATTTGTAATCATATCAGGCACAAGAACTGACGTGCAGCATTGGATGGAAATGATTACCCTGCAAGTCTGCAGTATGCTCTTTCATTTGGCCGGTGTGTAGACAGTGGGCCAAAAGGTAATGAAAATGCCACTAGTCCTCTGTTAAATAATGTATGTGAGTCTACGGTATTGTCACTTCTTACAATAGAATAGCTGGATGAAAACTCTTTCAAAGCTTTGTTGAAGTGCTTTAAAGTTTTTATGTGCTGGCTGTACAGTGTAAGGCATTTTGAACAAACAGCCAGGTCTACTAACTACTAACTACTATAGTCTTTCCATTGTCTGCCCAGCTCTTTTAAAAGAGAATATGGCATTATTTTCAACACCATGCAGCACACCAAAAGCTGTACTTGAGTCCCCTGACATTACTTCTGCGTCCTTTTATTTTTGCACAGGCGTTTCTGCTTCAGTTTTCAAGCTTCACGATGTCCCAATTAACTCAAAAGCTCATCAGCCGAAAATAGTAAAGATACAAAAAGAGAGATGTTGTGTGCTTTAGATTAGACAACCGTGTACGGCACTCTAGGTGTACTCCGCATACAGCAACCCAGTTCATATTGACAGTGAGGTCAAGGTTATCTAAGCTGTAGCAGTAAACATTTCAGCTAGTGTAAAACTAGTGCTGTAATGTGAGTAATGGATCAGTGGATTGGCAATCAACCAGACACACTTCTCCTGCAGTTGCTAAGGTCAGTAAAGAAATGGATTAGACAGGCTCTGTTTCAGAATGTCCAAATGGCTGTTTGTGTTTTGTCTGCAGCAATTACAGCATAAAATGGAACCACTTATCAATGCAGCTAATCATACAGTGATGTATTTTGCTAACAACAAATGCTCAAATATGCTTGAAATTGAAAAAGATAGAGTGCACATCCATCTTTCTTTCGCAGTGAGATCCAGGATCCTGAAAGTGACACTCAAAATGCATCTTTTCCAGTGGTAGAAAAAGTATTACACTATTAAAATACTAGTATAGGTTCTGCAAGCAAAATTTTATCAAAGTAAATGTACAGAAGTAGTGATATATAATCAGTCGGTTAGGTTATCCATTATATAAACTGTGTTTTGTATGGATAAAAAATAAAAAGAGTAAAAGTGTAAAGTAGCTTGAAATGGAAATACTCAAGTAAAGAACATCAAAAATGTACTTAAGCGCTGTACTTAAATGAATATATGTGCTCTGCATTATTGGTCTTTTCAATAGGAAACCCCCCCCCCAATCTCGTCTTGAAAGTTGGCGGTGAAAAGTTTGTAGTTTACTTATTCTCAGGAGGATCTGTGTTTCTGTGTGCTTGGGGTGGAGTGAGGTGAGGTGAGGAGTGCTGTGTAGTATGGCGCCCTCTATCTGTGATCAGTTAGCTTGAATTGGTTGTAATAGCTGTGATTTTAATGAAAAAATTGTTGTCTCCTTGCTGTCTCCTTGATTCCAGCTGCATCAAACATATACTAAAAGTATTTATATGCAACAACATTTTCAAAAATTTCCAACAACAGTAAACACACAAACAACACTGGATGTTTCTGCAGGGTGCTGATAGTGCAGAGTAACCCAGGCTGAAGGTTAACCCCTCTCTCCTGTAGGAGCAGGACATCTGGGATTTTATAAATCTTGTCAGTGTGTTTATTAGTCCACATTATGGTCCGCCTGCTTTTATACACCGGGGGCTTTGGGGGCTATTGCTTGTTGATCCCCACATGAAAAGAATCACAATTAGTTTTAATGAGCCTGCCATGCGTAACATGAGAATAAAAGTCACAGGCTGAAGGGCTTTACAAACTGCAAGGCTCACTATAGAGTGTAAGCATTTATGGTTTAGAATGGTTCATTTTGTATTTGTGAATGTGCAAAGCTTGTCAGCACTGAATCATGATACAAGCTAGAAAAAGTGAAAGCAGGGAATATCAGAGAGCATTGTGTTTATTACAGGAGATCATCCGATTAAAAAGCTATTGCAAATTTGATTGTTTTTTTTAGCCTTGTAGACAAGCATAAAACGTCCTTTATTGCAGTTTAATGGACCATGGACCATTAAATAAATTACATGACCAGGTGAGAAACACACTATATGAACTCAAGTGTGCCTGATATAACAAGTCTCATTAAAGCAAGCTATAGGATAGAATGCCAAGTCACGTCTTTTGATCCGAATCAGCACCTTTAGCTCCCTGATGCAGCTCCAGCGAACCGTTTCTATAAAGAAAAGTTAAATATTTGGCCCCATAATGTGTTTACCAGAGCGCAAAACTTGAGTACATGCTTTATGAGGGGGCCTCGGTTTACATCTTGCTGGATCAGTGACTGTACTGTGAGGTAAGTGGAGTAAATCAGCAGTGATGGATTGGTGCTGTTGGTCCCATTTGATTGATTGGGCCTGACTGTAGCTCTGAACTTGATTGATCATGTCTCGGCTCAGGGCACTAATACCAAAAGGGTTTTACAACTGTGGCATAATAGAGTGGAGATATTAACTGACTTGTTATTTCTTTCTTTCTTCATTCCTTCCTTTCTACTCTCCCTCTTTTTTTCTGTCTCCCTTTTCTCTCCCCCCAGCCTGAGGAGTTGACCGATGTGTTGGAGATCAGTAACATCGTTTTCACCAGTATGTTTGTCCTGGAGATGGGCTTCATGCTGCTGGCCTTTGGCTTGTTTGGATACATCAGGAACCCATACAACATATTTGATAGCATCATTGTTATTATCAGGTAATCAATCCATGCAGTCCGATCTTTATTATTGTATTACAAAGCAAAAACCCAATGTAAAGACATGCCTCCAATCAATGATTCAAGAATCAAGATTTTGAGCCGCCCCCTTTTCTTATTTTTTTCTCCAGCTTGTCAGTCATTGGGTTTCAAGTGTCAAGTGTTCACAGCCACTGCATCCATCTTTACAGTAGCTAAGATTGACACACTTGTGATGGATCACACAGGAGAAGCTTTGCATGCTGCAGCAGCAGATTCTTGTTCCTGTCATAGTCGAAGTTTGCTGTGTGGCTGTCACTGAGTTTTATAGCGCTCAAACAGGATCAGGGGACCCTTTTGGTATGCAAGGTTGTGTTACTCGTGGTACTGAGGGGGAATTACCTTCATAATTACTACAAATTTGCTCTAACTGAATCTCATTTTTATAGATGTATAGATTTTAGGACGTTTAATAGTGTTTTAATACAAATTTGGTTGTTTGTGGTTCTCAGTGTGTGGGAGATAATCGGTCAAGCAGACGGCGGGTTGTCAGTCCTGAGAACATTTCGACTGCTGCGAGTTCTGAAGCTGGTTCGCTTCCTGCCTGCCCTGAGGAGACAACTGGTGGTGCTGATGAAGACCATGGACAATGTGGCCACATTCTGCATGTTGCTGATGCTTTTCATCTTCACCTTCAGGTATGCACACATACCACACGCACGAACACACACAATGCATACATTGAAATTATCATGACTGCATTCTTTTATTTTCTACAGTATACTGGGTATGCATCTGTTTGGCTGTAAATTTAGCCTTCAGACAGAGAATGGAGACACCATCCCCGACCGTAAAAACTTTGACTCTCTACTCTGGGCCATTGTCACTGTATTCCAGGTGAGTTTTCAACAAATTGACTCTTGCTTCTTCAGCTTTTTCTTACTTTTCTTTCTTTTCCAAGACTGTACTGATGCAGACTTAATATAAGATTTCACTCAGCTATACACATACATTATCAATAATAATTGCTTTATTATTTTCTGGTCTGTCTATCTGCGGGTTCAACTGCTTTTTGTATTCTTATTGATTATATAAAGCTTCTGATTCAAAAGTGTGTTCATGAAAATGGTTAATAAAACACATTTTACCTTTTGATAAAGGTAAATTGGGTGACAAAACAGCAATGTCACAGCATCATGACTTTCACAGTTTTTTTTTCAGTAAAAACGAAAATTGCAATCAAAAATGATCATTCCCACTAATCGTTAATAATAGCGCAATCATAATATCTGTCAAAGAAATTGCAATATCACTTTTTTTTTGTTACTATATTGTGCAGCCCTAAATGAAACATGATAATTAACACTTGTTACAGTTGACAGGTGTTGCTTGTACGTAAACCTGTACAGCTTAACTATTAGGCTGCCAGTCATGCACGCGTCATCTGAAAATCGTTACTGGCTTCTTTTCAAAACAAGAGCTCAGATATGGTTCTTATCACCACAGAGTGACGTAGTGACGTAGGTGGAAATGTATGATAGACAGACAAAAAACTCCATCCTTCACACAGTATATTTGTGGGAGCTAAACTGGGCAGTGTGTTAGTGTACATTTTGTGTGTGCTACTTGGCCATCCGAAATCAAAATGTAAAACTCAGCATAGAGCTTACTGATGTGTATGTGTGTAGTTGTGTGCATGTAACTGCCAAGTCCTGCTCATTAGTCAAAAGCTGGGAAATGAGAAATTCTGCTTATGCACACCATACCTTTCACTATTATTTCTATTTTTTGCTCTCCTTATGTGGAGATATTGTTCAATCGCTCCAGATAGATTGTCCTCTTTTCTATACTGGATGCATCAGCAGAAAGGTAGAACACAGAATGCAGTGGACTGTCTCCCTTCGATGTGTGTGTAGGAGTAAGATGCTGAAAAAGCATTCTACCCAGAACTGATTGTCATGTGAAGGCATTACACACACTATATACTTACTATAGTTTTCTGGGGAGTAGCTACAGTACACACAAATCTGTGCACACATGCATGTGTGCATTCATACAGACAGCACAGTGAATTCCCTTCCTGCCACAGCGTTTTATGAGTGGGTGGAGACGGAGTGAGCTTTCATGCTGCATCATGAACACCGTCCTACTTTTAAATGCTTTCATCCCTCACATTGATTTAGGCAAACGCAAACGCAAATGCAAACACCACACACACACACACACACACACACACACACACACACATACACACGCCCACATACACTTTGCACATCAACTCATAGTAATCCCATGTGTATGAAGTTGAAGTATTGTGGCAGGATGGCAATAAAAGTAGCTCACTACTGGGTTTTATAAAGCATGTTGAACCCACAAGAGCTGGATCGGCTAATATTGTTCCATTTCCTGTCCTGCCTTTCCATCTGTGTCTTTCTTCCTCTCTCTTTCTGTGTCTTATTTTCTTTAACCTCAGAGCCTTTTCCTTCCTTTTCTCCATGTCTTCATGTCTGTGGACCTTCACTCTTTTTCTTGTTTTTTAATTTTACATCTCTAAACCTGACCTCCGTCCTTGTTTATTTTTGCCTCCACCCATCTCTTCTCCTCCACTCCTTCCTTATTTATGCCTAAATCTGTCTGTGTTTCATTCAATCTTTAGATTCTTACCCAGGAGGACTGGAATGTGGTGTTGTATAACGGCATGGCCTCCACCTCTCCATGGGCGGCTCTGTACTTTGTTGCTCTCATGACATTTGGCAACTATGTGCTCTTCAATTTACTTGTGGCCATCTTGGTTGAGGGCTTCCAGGCTGAGGTGAGAACAGCTGTTTTCATACAATATTTAATTCAGTGCCTTTTAATTAATGACAACTTTTTTTCCATATTAAACTTTATAGTGCTGAATGCAGAATATGAATGAAAAAATACTTCTTTTATTGTCTTATTTTTTATTTCTTATTTCAAATAAAGTGTTCTTTGAGATACTGGGCACTAGGTTTTGTGGTTGTACTGCGCAAAGCATGTTCTAACCTTTTTGGTACTTCGGGGAGGGACTGCAGTGGCGCAGTGCAATTTCGCTGTCAAGATTCACTGTGTTTGGATCTATCACCGCATCCCGGCTGGCAACTGATCAACACTGCATATGGTGCACTCATTTATTGTGCTTTTGTCATCACACAAGTTGATGAAGGCACTCCCTCATAGACTTTTCCAAAATTACAATAAACAAAGCAATAAACAAATACATTTGTATTTAGTTATACATTCTCCAGCTGTTAGATACATGTAACTGCACAGAAAAATTTGTTTATTACAATTTGGCACTAATGCCAGGGGAACAGAGTAAAGATGTCTAATTTGTAACAGCGTCTCTCATGCACAACTGTGTGAACGCCGCATGAGGGCCTTCTCTTGCTGTTAATTAACTCCCAATGGAGCCATCTGAAGGCCGCAGGTTCGGGACTCTCAATTACCAAACTGTCACAATCATGCAAGGCACCACTGCTTTTTAAAGGGGACGAGAGATTGAAGATTATAACCAGTCCCGAACACGCCCATTGATTATTTTAGACCATCAATTCTTCATCCAACCCTGTTATCATGTGCACCCCAAGAGCACAGTGAACCTTCAACCACAAAAAATATTCTCTGTGCAGTAAATGCAGTGCACTGATGTGCTTACACTCTGTGCCGTAATTGGAAAAATTAAAGCTTATAATCGTCTCCACTCAGAAAAAAAAGGGAAATAAATGTTTTTAAAAAAAATGCTTATTTGCATGTGTGTTGTAGGGCGATGCTAATCGGTCAGAGTCAGATGATGAGAAGAAATCAGACAACTTTGAGGAGGACGAGAAGGTTGAACAGCTCAGAGACACTGGTAGGTTAAATGACCTTTAGTTCACATTGTGTGAATAAATAACTAAATCAGTAAATGATAATAACGACTTTAGTTCTCTTCCACAGAGCTAAAAATGTACTCTCTCATGATGACAGCCAACGGTCACGTTGACCCTCGTGGCTCGATGGCTCCTCCTATAATCATGCGCACTGCAGCCACACCCATGCCCACTCCGAAGAGCTCTCTGGGACCTGAGTCCATCCTTGGAGAGGAGCTCATATACAGAGAGGGTGTGCCTCAATATGGCGAAGGGGGACTGGGCTTCTGTGAGGCAGGAACTGGTCATACAGAGTCTCGCCGTGGAAGCTCCACCTCCATGGAACCCTTAGCCTATGACCAGCATTCCCTGGTGAGTTATATCAAACACTTTATTATACAAAATGGATCCTAAAACTGTCCATTCACAAACCAGCATGTAGTCATTAATAAATACAGGTGCCATAAACAGTATATTTAAGGTATTTTAATAATATGCACAGTGTGAGAAGTGTAACATTCCAAAATGAACTTATATTAGAAAAGTTATAGGTTAAGTTAAGAAAAGATTTACTATAAGAAGGAGGCAAATACAAAGCTTGGATATAACGCATATGAGACAATCAACAGACCCAGTGGTCCCAAATGGAGGACCACAAAGGGCCTGAAGAACCAATGACTCATGTCCCAGGAGGTAACATTGGAGTTAATCACAGGCTTTAAATGTTTCAATCTACGGATGACCCAGAAATCAGTCAGATCCGCTACCATGAAGGACTTCTTAATTCCCTAAATTCTGCTCAGAGGACTGAGAAGCAGCACATTTCACAGTCCTATTTTTAAACGACTTTTTATCATATTTTTTTTTGAGTAGTAATCCAAATTTTGCAGCTTCACCATACCATATTAATTCAGTCTCCAGTCTACATAAATGTCTATAGCGGGACGCCCAATGCAAAGCAAGCTAAGGCAGTTTTATTTATAGAGTATGTTTACTAAATCCCAGGTAGAGTTAATTCTACAAGGAAATCATGGATGCCTGAAGCGATATCTGGTAATATATAGACAATCATTAGTTGGTGTTAGCTCAGAGGGAAGGAACGATCTTTTGAACCTGACATAATCAATGAAGGTGAGCACATGGACATTTTATCCTGTAGTCAACTAGCATGTGAATAGTAAGAACATTGTGGAAAATATCTCAAGACAGAAGCCCCTTGTCTCTGATTCTAAGAACAATCCTGAAACTTTCTATCAAACTCACATCATCATAATATCATCACTTACTTTTGATAATTACTTTTTTACCATCGCCAGGT
>NW_023339696.1:6146842-6148907 GCF_004916995.1 Morone saxatilis
TGCACAGACACACATACTCTCATAGCCTTACACTTTGCTTTCCCCCTGTTTTCTATCTCTCCAGAGCCTCTCAAGTCCCGGACGGCGCTCCCCTCTTCCTCCCCGCTCATGGGGAAGCCGTCGCTCCAGCTGGAACAGCCTGGGAAGGGCGCCGAGCCTCAAAAGGCGAGACACGAGCGGGGAGAGAGAGAGCCTGTTGTCTGGGGAGGGTGGGGAAGAGGAAGATGGTGGTGAGGACAGGGACGAGGCCGGGGGGAACAACAGACTACGGCCGGAGTCCCTGGAGCTGCTGCAGGCATCCACGCTCTGCCCTTCCATAGTGATGGAGTATGGCGACTGTAACGGGAGGACCCAGACATATGATCTGAATGTGAACTCTGACCCTAAGGACGACTCCTCGCCTGAGGACGACATAGATGATGACGTAAGTTGTCATGAGTCGTAACTTTCAAAATAACCTGAGAGAGAAATTGGGTAGGGTTTTATAAGCCTGGTGACACGTGAAGCATTTGAGCCTCCGTGGTTTAGCTCTCTTGTGTACATTCTTAATCTCCTAATCTGCCCTCTCTGACTCTGTTTACACAGTTTATTTCTGTTTTTTCTCTTTTTTGTACTCACCCAATTTTTTTTTTCTTTGCCCTTTTTCGTGCTGAGATATTATAGTGTGTGTGTTTTGTGTTCACACTGCAAGACCTAGAGAGACACTAATTGTCATGCTGTAATTGATTTGCTAGGGCCAGTAATTGTTTTCTCAGTGGGTACAAAACAACTGGTGTATGTGCAGTCAGTGTGGGAAGTGGAGAAGGGTGTACTTTGCGGTGGTTTTGGATGACCTCTGTTGCGACAGTCTTGATGGTTTTATTACCTTCCAATTGAGTTTATAAAGCCATGAAATTCTCCAGAACAAAAGGCCTCTCCCTGGACACACTGAATATGGGAGGCAAAACAGACCCTCTACCAGTGTATGCACATGTGGATGTGTGTGTTGCATGTGCGCGAGCAAGAGCATGCATCGGTGCGTGAGTGTGACATGCCAGCTGAGACGTGTATATCCACGTGGTTCTCCATGTGTGTCTATGTCGAGGATTATGGATTTTAGCTCCAAGGATATCCATGAGCAGCAGGTTCTTTTTATCCAGTTTAAACACACACTCACACTTGGACATACACATACACACACACACGGAAAGACACGCAGAGATGCACACACACTCGCACCAGCGGCAGTCTGCCAAATAAGCGGTGTTTGAGAGGCTTGACTTTGGGCTGTTTTTAATTAGAATCCTGAAGTACAGAAGCTGCGCACCTAAGCTCTCTAATGTTTGTTTTATTAGAAACTTTAATGAGTTTCACAACACTTTCTACTAGCTAAGTTGGGAGTCTGTCTGTTGTGGTCCAGTTACCTCCATCTCTACTTATGCAAGAAAACGCTTGTTTATTGTGCCCCCATAGATTTAATGTGCTAACATCAGCAACTCTGTGGAAACTCAGATTAAACTAAGTATTGTATTTGAATGCTTTTTGTGGTGTAATTGTTAATTGGGAAAGTACATTTCTCATAGTGGCTGTTGTTTTAAATGCAACATGCATTTGATAATATTTAATCAAATCTGTCTTTAAAAATAGGGAAACACATGTACTTCACACATCTGAGGCTTCCATAGTGTGTATGTAATATCTAAGTAGTTTTTAAAAAGGTGTTTAACACTAGAACCGCCAGCTTAAAATGGGTAAAAATGACACAGCATTACTGTGTTTTGCCTCGACTAGTCCAATGACAGCATGATTATGATGGTAATGACTGTAGCTTTGGTGCTGATGGTGTAATAAAGGTAATGATTTCACCGCTGACAATAAAAATGTTGATAACTATATATATTGATGATTTCCGCAGTTGCCATTGGCGATAATGTGCGTGTTTGATCTCTCACCTCTGCAGAGTTCTTTGTGCTACTGGATCAAAAAACAGCTCCGTAACATGAAACCCCGCTGGTGCAAAGAGCATGAAGACTGGACGCTGTATTTGTTCTCTCCAGACAACATGTGAGTCTCACACACACACACA
>NW_023339696.1:6148978-6150213 GCF_004916995.1 Morone saxatilis
TATGGTTCTAGTTTCAGTTGGCTTTCTTACTCACTCTTTCCTCTTTTTTACCTAATTATTGTGGTTCCCCTTTCCCATTTATCTTTCTTATCTTTACTGCTTTCTCACCGCTAATTGTTTGGTCAATACCTTTAACCAACCATAGACATGTAATAGATGACTCTGCACTTTTGTGTGTTTAGGTGCCGCGTGTGGTGCCAAAGTGTGATCTCTCACAAACTGTTCGACCATGTGGTTCTGGTTTTCATCTTCCTCAACTGCATCACCATTGCCCTGGAAAGACCTGATATACAGCCTCACAGCACGGTAAGACACACACACACACACACCCTTACTGTACAAGGTGTCTAAATGCTTTTCAGTCGTAAAACACTCCCTTATTCCTGAATGCAACTTTCTACACTGAAGTGGAGTTATTTACAGGTAAATAGAAAACAGTAAACCCAGAACGGAATCTTTTATTCAGTTGTAACTAGTGGATTCAGCTATTTCATAATTTACTGAGCTTTCAAATGAATACCTTCTTTTTTGGGCTCACCATGTGAAACTGTTTTGGTTGCCTGAAAGATCTTTCCATTTCACAGAAATATCTAGAGAAACCTTTCACTGATTTCCACTGGTTACTTAGTGCTGAAATGTGAAACAAGACCCAATAGAAAAGTTCCCTGCACATGAAACTGACTGGAGGCTTTTGGGGCTGATTTACCTCAGTGGGCAAACTGTAGGCACACAGATACAATACATTACTCTCTTAAAAACAGGCTAATTGTATAAAGCAGCTGGTACTTGCTCTGTTTAGAGAGAACATGTGCTGTTATGAATACAAAATGTCTAGTACGCTACAGTTATATTTATTATTATATATATATATATATATATATATATATTCTTGTCTCACTCTCTTCTTTAGGAGCGAGTGTTTCTGAGTGTGTCCAACTACGTTTTCACTGTGATCTTCCTGGCAGAGATGGCCATTAAGGTAAACATCACAGTTTTATTTCCATCAGTGTGGTGAATCATCCAGAGCTTTTACTGCTGTTGACAGTTTACAGCAGTTTATGATTGCATGGGAAAAAGGTATATTGAATCTAAAATGTGGTTTATTTTTAACTTAGACAGATAGATAGATAAACATACATTAAACTAAAATTAAAAATAAATTAACTTATAACACAGTAGCTACAGTAAACAGTGCAAACAGTGGAGTGGAATGGAGTGCAAATGGAGGTAGAAAT
>NW_023339696.1:6150419-6150615 GCF_004916995.1 Morone saxatilis
TATAGTATAATTATTTTAGGAATTGTGCATGACTATTAGGGGAACATTGGTTTATAGTATGCGCTAAGTAAATGTTTTTAATGTTAATTCTGCGTCAGTAACTCTGTAGTTATAGCTTAAGTTATGTTTTGATAATCTCGGGTTGGATTCGGCAGGTTGTAGCTCTCGGTTTCTGCTTTGGGAAGCAGACCTACCT
>NW_023339696.1:6150640-6157304 GCF_004916995.1 Morone saxatilis
AATTGGTGTATGGGTGTTTGTGTCTCTGGTCGATGATTCTGGTCTCTCTGGCTATACTGCGGAAACACAGGACCTGGGGATCCTCAGAGTCTTACGCCTGTTACGGAGATACGCCCGACTAATTACAGTAGAGTATTTGTGTGTGTGTGTTGTGGTGTGTGTGGTTTGTGTGGTGTGTAGGTATTAGTTTCTCGGGTGGAGAATATGTATATACTGTATGTCTGTATGTAAGCACCACACATACAGGAAGCATCCCATCTTATTTCATATTTCTATTGCTTGTATTTGTGTCTGTAGTAGACTGGCACAGAATGTGCTGGTACTAACAAACTCTGTCTTCCAGGGTGATCAGCCGAGCCCCAGGACTAAAGCTGGTTGTGGAGACACTTATCACCTCTCTCAGACCCATCGGGAACATTGTCCTTATCTGCTGCGCCTTCTTTATCGTCTTTGGCATCTTGGGAGTGCAGGTAATTTGCATTCACACACCGTAACACACACAAACTGGTTCTCGCTCTAAACAAGTGACAATTTCATGACATGTAGGAAAGGATTCAATGCACACGCTGCACTGATGATACTCGAAGCAGTATTTGCAGTCATTTGCTTTTTCTAAGATTGAGGACAAAGCCTTTTACCCTTCGTATCTTAAATGTCAGTCTTGTTGAGCGGCTGCATCTGTGATTGTGTCTTCAGGGGGGATGTGTCTTGCATATACAAAAGACAGTTTGCTTTTCTTGCTAAAGAGCGTCAGTTTTGAAAGAATGACAATTAGATTAAGTGTGAAAAGGGACAACATGACCCCCAGGTCAGCTTTTAGCTCTGATAAGAATGTGCTCCATGAAACGTCCTTTTATTCCTGGCATTAATAGTTGGTTGTTTAAAAAGCCCCAAGCTCCAGTGCAATCGAGATAATGTGTAAATGGCAGCCAAATAGCCCCGCAGACCTCGCTCTCTATCTCTGCCTCTCTCTCTCTGTCTCTCTAGCTGTTTAAAGGGAAGTTCTACCACTGTGAGGGTCTGGACACGAAAAACATCACCAACAAGTCTGACTGTCTGCAGGCCAGCTACCGCTGGATACGAAGGAAGTACAACTTTGACAACCTTATTCAGGTGCGAATTAATGGACCAAGAGTAAGAAAGGGGAGGAGTGGGATATTGGGAAGAAGATTAGTGTCCAGGCAAACACAATATAAGAAAAAACATTAGCTAGCAGAACACTACTAATAAAAAGTTTTTTTTGCCTCATTTAAAGCAATTCAAGAGTCAGGGCAGCAGTAAACTTTGTATTGATTGTGGTAAATACATTAGTGGCTTAGGCTCTTCGAAGGGGTCTATGGTGACAGGAGTGTTACAGTATGAAACAGAAAATAAAATAGAGTAGGAAATGTGTGTTTTGATGTATAAAATGTTCATATTTACCACTTATAAGGTGATATATACACATATCACTTTAAGAATGTGATTATTTACTTTACATTTAGACAATTTGAAAAATGGTTGTTAGGTGTTCCTTACTGTATTTCATAAAAAATAGAAGCATTATATTCAAACCAATATCAAATCTACTATCAAGACTAAATATAATATCTATTTTGTACTGTCATCCACTAATTATTATTGGGAGGGATACTTACATGCTAACATTGCACAAGATGCTATGTTCATACTGTGACCAGTCTCCTAGTGTAATAATATCAGGACCAGGAAAATGCCTGTGTTTTGACTTATTTTTCTGTGTTTCCCATCTAGGCTCTGATGTCTTTGTTTGTGCTGTCCTGTAAGGATGGCTGGGTCAACATCATGTATGATGGGCTGGATGCGGTGGGAGTGGACCAACAGGTAATGATGTGAGGAATGTACCGAGCCATCCTGAACTGGATTCAAACATTTGTGTATGGCTCCAATTCTGGGTGTACTGTAGCCTTTTTTACTGTGTATACCTAATGTATGTTATAGAACATTGTAATCTCCATTGGAAGCTTAGACATCAACGTGTGCAAATACCTGCCTTAAAAAACGCTCTTAGTCTCAGTGGTAGAATTGTCAAATACACTTTGAGGTATAAGGCGAAAATGCCACAGAGAAGGAGTGAACAATCAAATTAATGTTTAAGAATGAGCAAAGTTAAATGACAGTGGGGCTGTATAACAGATTCTAAGCAAAAGCAAGGCTTGAAAGAGAAGATTAGAGCAGGAACTTCAAAGCTTCAATTGATGAGGCTCTCCTCAGATCCAGGACTGCCTGTGGTGTAATGTGCTGAAAGTCAAATTTGCATAATAAATCAAGTGTCTAGAAATTTGTATTTGTGATATCATCAAGACAATGAAATTATCCTTTTGAATTCTGGAAAGTTGACACAAGGTTATCCAAGTATTTTCAGCGAATTCACATTGTTCTACTTACTGTATGTGATAACAGACTGTGAAGCATTGCACTGGCACCGTGGCATTCGGGATTTGTGTCACTTGCCTGCTCGAACCAGGTCAAAAGAACAAGGAGTGAAACATAGTTGTCAGAGCTGGCTGTTTTGTGTCTTTACTAAGCGATACACACGGACAAAAACTATTAAAAAGCCTAATCCTCTTTACTCTGCTCCTCTCTTCTCAGCCTGTAAGGAACCACAACCCCTGGATGCTGCTCTACTTCATCTCCTTCCTACTCATCGTCAGCTTCTTCGTCCTCAATATGTTTGTCGGCGTGGTGGTGGAGAACTTCCACAAGTGCCGGCAAGACCAGGAAGAGGAGGAGGCCCGCTTACGAGAAGAGAAGAGGCTCAAAATGATAGAGAAAAAGCGCAGGAGTAAGGAGAATGGAGGGGCTGGTCGGTAGTCTATTTTTCTGAGCACTGCCTGCTTTCAGAGCCTGAAAAAAAGAGAAAGAGAATGAGAGAGAGAGAAAACAGGGAAATATTTTCAGACTAATATAATAGGGAGAGTTTGAAAGACTGGCTAGCTCACGCAAACAGTGATTGATCACTGACAGAAGGCGTAGGCTACGCCAGTCTGATGCATGTAACTGCATGACTGCAGCCCTTCCCCGACCCTCCCCTAACAGTGCATGGAAAACTTCTGAAACCGGGCCAACCTAACCAACCTCTCAACTCTACGTTAGTATGAATCTATACAAAACTTTGATTGCTCACTCTTTTAAAAACAGAACTGCCACCATTGTATTGTAAAAAATCACTAGCAATAATACAGTACTCTCTATTTCCTCCTTCAAATGCTTGTATTATATTCTTTCATATCAAACCCTGTTTAATTACCATTCATAATGCACAATGAGAAAGATTCAATGTTAAATTTTTTTGTAGGCTTCAGTACTGTTGAAAAAAACTTTCGCCGCACCTTCTGCATGTGAAGCTGATCGAGGTTGATCCTTTCCTCCATGTGTCTCGAGAAATTTTGCTAGCAAAATTTTGATCGGTGAAATGCCAGTGCCCCCCTTCCCCTCCTCCGAGTGCATGTACACCCTGAGGCGTCTCTCGACACGGGTAGAAGAAGGACATTTCCTCTAAACATGCTTTGACTGGCAGACTCAGAAACATAGCAGACGTTTTGGCTGCTATATCTGCAAATATCTTGGGTAATATCTTGAGCTTTTAGACAATGTTTAGTTAGTTACTTAGTTACAGATTGTAGAAAATAGAATCACATTCTAACACACCACCTATTGCAAAAAACAAGTCCAAATGCTCACATTACAAATCAGTGTTTTGTGAGGACTTGTTCTTTTATTGTGGTAACATGTTGAGCTAAAGTAAAGATAAAAAGAAAATGGTAGAAGCACATGGTTTTCATTGGCAGACACAGAAACATGTAAGAGCACCGTGATTTGGCTACAGCACAAAATTATATCCAACGACCAAACACATCAATCACAGAATGGCACTAGAAGGCAGTATATGGTGTGAGCAGAGCGCCGCTCTTTTCATCCTTGTAACATGTCTCAATGGTCTAAAACTGTAAATGTCCAGACAAATGTCATCTAATCAGCCGTCACAGAGAAAAACTCCAGTGTTTGGCCTTGCAATCAGTCTACTCATCGATCAAAAAAGAAAGAAAAAAATGACAAAAAGTTTTAGACTATTGACATCTGATGGGTTAAAATGACTAATAATGTCATTGAAAAGAAGAGTGGCTGCAGTGTGTGTTCAACATCACAGTCACGTTCTGCAACTATTGACTAATTAAAGCAATATGGATAGATTTAATAAACAGATAAGTATTGATTCAATGAATACTTACTTAGAAACATTTAAACATTTCACTCATTAATGACCCTGTACGTGTTGTTGAACACACTCTGCACAGCCCCTGTAAACCACAAACATTACCCTTTACATCGAAGGCATGTAAGCATGATGTACTCGGGAGGGTGACATTAACATGCACGCACACACACAATCATCAGTTGTCAAATATGGACATGCGAGTGCACAGACATAGTTCCAAACATTCACACGAGCACCTCTTAATGAGGTATTACTCGGATATTACTTAGCTTTGTCCACCGCTGAGCTTTATTCATGATAACAGCTACTCTTAAAGTCTGTTTACTATTCAAAGGCAGTAATGCATCTCATCGTTCCCTTCTAAGGAGGAGCAACGCACCTGTCAAAAAGTATAGAGTGTAGTCTGGTTTTTAATAGAAACCTTTACTCCTCTATTTATACATAGCAGAGATGTATCTACCATGACAAGAATATAACTATTAGAGAGGCAAAGAATCTTGTAAAAATTCTCCTATTAAAGGAGCATTGTGATTTTTCCNNAGTCTTATACAGGGGTACGCAAGGCAGTAGTTGTCTGGCAAAGAAATACTAGACCAGACTTTCTTAGTTACACCTGGTTTCTTCTTGTGTTAGCACACCAGGGGAAAAAAATATTGTTTGTTTGTTGATTGTTTTTTACGTAAACACTGTTCAGGTGCAGTGTGTAGCACCTTAAACATTCGGCCCTCAAGCTGCACTTGACATAAGTTACACAAACACAAAACCAGGTGACTTCTAGGTGAGGAGAAGTTATAGTAATATGTTTCCAAGAATGAGTCATTTGAGCTAATGAACTGCCTTAAATTGTGATCCATTTATATCATGTTTGCAAATTATGAAAGGATGATATAGCCCACCTGTGACTCTCATGTCCTCTCTTATTTGAACATACCACACAGGCAGTGATGTGCACAGACTGTCTGCAGGGCAGGGGTGATGAAATGAAATGAAAACAGGACACCACCACAGTGAGCAGGGTTAGTAGAGTAGTGCTTGAGATGCCACAAATAGTAGAATCTCATTAAGGCAAAGCATATATTAGCTGAATAAGAGTATAAGAAGGGAACTTTTGTAGCCTCAGCAGTGGCAAATCCCCCTCCCTTGGCCCCTGCACCTTCCTGTGCACACCACTGGACACATGTAATATTTCAATTTCAGAACACAGTTATTCACAGTTGCACTCTCTCTGTCTGTCTTTGTTTGAAAATTTGTCGTCTTTGTATATATTTGCTTGTTTGTGTGCTCCAGAGGCCAAGCAGAGGCCTTACTATGCGGACTACTCTCCCCTGCGTCTGTCCATCCACACACTGTGTACCAGCCACTACCTGGACCTCTTCATCACTTTCATCATCTGCATCAATGTCTTCACCATGAGCATTGAGCACTACAATCAGCCGCAGGTAACGTTTCTGCACACAGACACACATACACACAAACATTATAGTTCGCTGGAGGAAGAAGGAACCAAGGTACCCATAAGGCACCTTCTTACTTAAATTCCTTTTAACACAGCTCTCCCATAGTCAAATTAGAATTTACTTTGTTTGCAAATAAACTTGAATTTAGATTTTTTTTTTACATTTATCTTCATTATTTCAGTTGTCCACAGCTTTCAGAACATGTTCCTTGTTTTATTTACAAAATTAAAGCTATGAGAGATGCTATAAATTAATTCTGTCTGTATGTTCAGTATTTAGAGGAGGTTCTGAAGTACTGCAACTACGTTTTTACCTGCATCTTCGTCATCGAGGCCATTCTCAAACTTGCGGCATTCGGCATACACAGGTTCTTCAAAGACAGGTAACACAGTGGGATGTGATTATGCACAAAAACTAATGCTGTAAAATTAACTAGTTATTTATGGACTATAATGTCATTATTTCTTAATTGCAATATATTTGGCGTGAAATTATAACTCCTGCTCCATGAGTACGTGTATTAATCCCCTAGCTTTATACTTGGATGGCTCCTTGTTCTCAGTACACTGAGTTCAAAGGGCTCAGTGTATTCATCTGTCTCAGGGTGCCCTGCTGCAGCTCTGAGTTAACTAACAGGGCAGTCTGTTTGAGGCTGCCAATTGTACTTCGCAGTAATAAACTGGGGTAACGCAAGGTAATGTTGAACAATGCTTTTATGTGTGCTTAGGTGGAATCAGCTGGATATAGCTATAGTTGCGTTGTCCATCATGGGCATCACCCTGGAGGAGCTGAAAATGAGCGCATCACTGCCTATAAATCCTACCATCATCAGAATCATGAGGGTACTCAGAATAGCACGAGGTAGAAACACACACACACACACACACACACTCACTTTATATCCCAATTTTTTAAATTGTATATTGTTTTCAGATGCTTCCTGGCTTCTTGAAATAGACACAGTACAAAT
>NW_023339696.1:6157379-6159492 GCF_004916995.1 Morone saxatilis
GAAACCAGCAACAACAACTAGCTCCTCCTCTGTCTCTCTGCAGTGCTAAAACTTCTGAAGATGGCCACAGGGATGAGAGCTCTTCTAGATACTGTCATGCAAGCCCTGCCACAGGTAAACACACAATACGAAATACGAAAGAGTGATTTTGTTTTATTTATGATTTTTCTTTTTTATGAATATGGGTTAAATATGAAGGTTTTGTTCGGAATAGACAGTTTTCTGAAAGATTTATGCTTGCTGATGAATATTTAACTCAAGTCATATCCGTCCATGTTACAAAATTTGTTCGCTGACCTTAAAATGTCTCATTGTGTACATGCCTTCTCCTACCTCTCTACAGCTCGGCATGATTTTATCATTAAATGAGCATGATAATAAAGGTGAAACGTCACAATTAACAACAATAAACCAGCAATAATCATCTGCTTTGTTAGTAATCTCTAAAGGCACAATAAAAGTAGATGGTGCAGCTGAGGACATAGAGGCCTCAAAGATGTCAGTTAAATTAACGATTCAAAGAGAGGGCCACTTCATACAGCATTTTTGCATGGATTGGACCTTAAACTGAAAAAAGAGCTGTGCTGAGTCAGACTAGACGGCCGACTTCCAGCCTGATGTTACTCTATGCGCTTTTTCTATCCAGTCAACACGCTCCTTTTATGTGCATGTGCACGGATGTTGTGGGAGTACCTCAGGTCTCTCTCCTGCTGCCTGGCATAGTTCTTGGAGGCAAAGAGCAGCTGCACCAAAGATTATGATGCACATGCAGTGACAGACTCCATTGTTCTGCTATTTTCTAAATGTCAAGTGTGCACATATAACGGTCAGGGCACAGAGTGCACAAGAACAGGTTTTGAAGGAACTGGATAAGCGACAACATGCTGGGAACTTTCCGACTGTAATCAAAGCAGATGTAGTTTATAGGAAGTGCAGGGCAGTTCACGGGATCTGCCCAGAAATACTGGAGCACTTCAGGTTCACTTTTTTAGTGAACTGAGTAGAAAGCTGCTTTCAGTAACTCAGGTCAGATTTTTGATAGAAAATGTCAAAGCTGGCAAAAAAAAAACTGGCAAAAACACAGAAAACATGCCTGCCTGTTCATTTCAGCTAAGGTAATAACAGTTTATCAGTTTATTTGCTGAATAAACTGAATTCAGATAGCATGGCGCTGTATATAAATGCACATGTCTTAGGTTAATGTGTGTCAGCCTATTTAGAGAATATGTCAATAGCAAAAAGTTCACGTTGGTGCAAGACATTTTTGTAAATATGTTCTTTTCATTCATAATGCATGGTTAGGTTAGTGTCAAATGGAATAATTACGATGCAATGAATCTTAATGTCTTCTATTGCCTGCAGCTTTAAACAAGCAATATTTACACATATGTATTGCTTCCAGGTGGGAAATCTTGGTCTCCTCTTCATGCTGCTCTTCTTCATCTACGCTGCGCTGGGAGTGGAGCTCTTTGGCAAACTGGGTCAGTCACACTGCTGTCAGAAAACACACACACACACACACGCACGCGGTCTACAAGCTTCAGCAGAAAAGGTTTTTGAATTTAATCATTATTACCACAGTCACGACTTACAGAAAATTTCCCTGCCTGAACTGTCTCTGCTGATTCCTCACTCTGTACCCCCATCTGTCTCGCTGTCTCTCTTTCTCTCACCACTCACATCACATCAGATGCCCGTTTCTAACAAGAAAAGATCACATTTGCATGATCACATTTATTTACGAATTGCTTCCTCAATAGGCCAGCTCCATCCAACTAATTTTCTCTGAGACCGCAACAATGTGTGAGGGGAGAGGATTAGCAAAAAAGAAAGCATCCGGGAGGACAGAATGAAAACAACTTGGTGATGAAGAGGTTGCTTTCTGTGAAATGTTGTTATGCTTCTGCTCGACACATTGGGGAAACAAATGGATGTCTGTTTTCCTGTTTTATAAAGTACAAATCCCTCTCCATTTTCTGCTATGATTTCTTGCTTTTGTCAAGCTCCTGACAAAAGATTTTGGATGTGCCGAATGCCTTCTTTTCCCTGTCGGTGCCTCACTTTAAAAGCTGTTTCAAAGCTGGAGGAGTGAATTGCTTTTTTAAGGTACAGG
>NW_023339696.1:6159585-6166053 GCF_004916995.1 Morone saxatilis
GGAGTCTGAACTCTGTGACCGTGGTGTCTGCAGAAGACTGAGCAGATAAGAGAAGGTCATAGGCAAGGGAAATATGAAAGGGGGCTGGAATGAGCATTTGAATGTTAATACTTTTGAAATAGCAGGTGTTTGAGCATTGCTGATACTGTATCTGTTTCAGTTTGAATCTAAATCTAAATCAAATTACTGATCTCTTGAAACCTAAAGCCCAGATGAATGCTCATTTCCACCCCCATCCTCTTGCCAGTAGGCCATGACTCAAACTTGGAGGGAAGAAGGAAATGATGATAGCACGTACATTTTTAGCTATATATCAAGCTGTCCCATATTCCTGCACCTTCTCTCTGTCCTTTATATTTATATTTATATTTTATAAAAATCTATGGCATTATTGTTTTGTCTCTTAATAAAATGGCTACTGCTTGTATCTTAGATTTATGATTATAGAAAGTGATGCTATTCAGTTCCTCTGAGCCATACTGGCGTTCTGAAAACCTCTCATTTTTCTCCTGCTGGTTATTAATCCTTAGAATAAGAAACAAGGTACATAATACTCCAAGGACTGTCTAGTTCCTCTCAAGCTTCCTGCTAATGTGACCTGGGCTTCCAAACAAAGGAGGCTATCTTCTGCTGGCTGTTATGATTCCGTTAACAGGCTCCTGAGGGCTTTCTGTCAAATTGACCCTGAGACTGATAGAGACTCTCCCTGTCCTCCAGAAGACGGCTATCTCCTTGCCTCTCCTCTGTCATGTCCATAGGGACACACTGCTTAGCAGCTGTTTGTGTGTTCAGTGCACACTGCTTTCACTACATTAGGCACTTATATGATAATTTACACTCACTTTTATTTCTGTTATTTTAGCTCTTTTTAACTTCTGTGTCTATAATGTATTGTAATTAATGTCTGTCTGTGTTTGTGTGTTGATTAGAGTGCAATGACAGCAACCCATGCGAGGGTCTGAGTCGTCACGCGACCTTTGAGAACTTTGGGATGGCCTTCCTCACACTGTTTCGAGTGTCCACTGGAGACAACTGGAATGGGATTATGAAAGTATGAAAACACACACACACACACACATACACATAAATGATGACTGTATTATCTCATAAGCACAGAGAGAGCAATGACCTCCAAAACCAATTATGAAATAGTAAAGTGGCTTAGAGCTGAACAATGTCAACACTTTCACATCTTGGCTTGTACTTTATTAAAAAAATGTCATCTATGCTACAATCATCCTTAACATTTTCATAAAATTGATATAAAAAGGTAAATAGGGACAATATAAAACTAAAACTAATAATAACTGCTTACTGCTGTTAAAAAAACAATAATAATATGAATTACAAGCATACTGTTGTTAATTTCTTACAGATTCATCATGATATAATGCAGAATTTCTGTGGATTCATAACATTTGCGGATAGAATCTTTTCAGAATATGTTAAACTGTAATGTATGTCACAAACCCATCCTGAGATGGGGATAAAGCTGCACCCCTGGCTCAGCCACTGGCAGCGGCAGGAGGCTGTTGCTGCTTGTAAAGGACATCATTATTTAAACAAACCAATCTAGTGTGCCCGTACAACGCTAGCTGCAATGATCACTGTTCAGGGTTGCCATCAGTGCTGTCCTTAAAGGCAAAACAACCTCCACCATTTTTTACTCTCTCTTCTTTCTCCTTTCTTTGTTCCTTTTTTAAAAAACATTGTAGAATTACTGCTTTTCTCTTATGTATTTATTTATGTCACTTTTTTTTCATACATATACATGTGTCTTTGTGCAAGGAAAATAACTCACATTTATGTATTTGGCTATTTATGTCAAGTGCACAGGGGAGAGCTGTTCAGTTATTGTTATATCAGTTCTACACCTGCACTGTATAAAGTGTTACAGCAGCTGCACTTTCAGCACACACTCTGTTACCCTACTTCACTCCCACTGTCCTTTTTTTTCTCCTTCTTTTTTTAATGTAGCCTGTGATGTATTGGACAGGTAGTAGTGCAATTGAGCATATCCACCTATAATAACTGGTGATAACTGTTTCTCTTTCTCTCCATTCTGTCCCTCTTTCCTTCTGAATCTTTCTCTTTGTCCTTTAAGGACACGTTAAGGGAGTGTCGTAAAGAGGATCGTCACTGTCTCACCTACCTGCCCTTGGTCTCTCCGATTTACTTTGTCACCTTTGTGCTCATGGCCCAGTTTGTGCTGGTCAATGTGGTGGTGGCTGTTTTGATGAAACATCTTGAGGAAAGCAACAAGGTATAGTAACTAAACCATGAAAGATGGTCTAGTTACATAAAACATTTGTTTTACACCTGATGCATATCGACATTTACTATTAAATGTAGTCATTAAGTAAAAACTCATCTACTTGTGCAGGAGGCTAAAGAGGATGCAGAGATGGATGCAGAGATCGCCTTGGAAATGGCGATGGAGAGGCAGCGCAAGTTAAGCACAACCTCTAACAACAGTTCAGTGGGCGGGACCTATGTTGGTCCATGTCCACATTCACCTGGACAGGTAGGAAGGACTCTACTGTACTCATAAGTCAATGTGTAACGGAAGAAAGACGCATTGACAACATGTGTTTCTCAACATGTCCTTTCATTTGATCAATTAATTGTATAACAGTGTGTGTAATAGTGGGATTACTGCATAAAGACACAGTCAGTTCTAGATTTGTGTGGTCTTTGTCTCCCCCCATAGGAAGAAGAGGTGCAGTACGGTGACCAGGACCTGCTGTCGCCAAGGAAGATGTCTGTATCCAGGATGCACTCTCTGCCTAACGACAGCTACATGTTCCGACCTGTACGGCCCGCCAGCGCCCCCAACCCTTTGGAGGAGGTAGATCTCAGTCCCCAGCACCAGCATTCAGGTAACTCATCTGCTCAGGATTTAAATATTGGTAAATGAGATCAGCATTGAGTTTTGATGCTCTCTCTCTCTCTCTCTCTCTCTCTCTCTATCTTTCTACATATTAGACAGCCCCTGATATTGTTCTAACAGACACCGTTTGCTAATCCTTTTCAATAAACTTCACATGGACTAAGATTGTTCCTTAATGCATGCATGTCTCTAGTGCCAGACTAAAACCAATCCTTACAGCCGGCTAATGCTATGATTTAATGAAGTTTATATGGAGTCCTGTGTCCCCCAGTAGTTCTTAATTGTAGTTGTACATGTGAGACAAATGTTTGTTAAAATAATAGAGGTTTACAGTGTTTTTAAAGGCCCAATCCGGACTTTTTTTTTGTCATTTTGAAGCACTTCCAAATTGGGAAAGATGGGACTGACTCACAGCTTATTGCAGAATACATTACACCTTTGGGATTCAAAAGATGATCACCAACCAATCAGTTCAATGCAAGTCAAGTCCTCTTTAGGATGCTATATGGTAATCGAGCTATCAAGGCACAGTTATTGAATGTGTACAACGCAGAGTATGCAAATTTGTGTTTTGCTAGCATTCAACTACATCATAGTCCATGAGTCTTAGCCATTTGCAAGCATTATAAGAGCTGTTGAATGCTAACAAAGTAAATTTTTATCTTTAATGTTAACATTACATGGTTTCAAACTTTACTATTCAGTACAGTAGATATATGTACCTTTGTAGCTTAGAATCTGGACAGAAACCTGAAAGATAAACAGATTTGGGCTCCAGCAGAGACACAAATTCAAGCTTAGACAGAGAAAGGGAACAGGTGCAGGCTCTGGCAGTGAGAAATGGTCACTGAACACAGTGCTGCAGGGAAGCTGAAGGAGTGCTGATCAAGTGGAAGGTAGAACAAGAGCAAACTTGGTTCAGAGCAACAGCATAGTTTGTCAGCAGAGAAGGATCCATGTCAATCTGACGGAGCTTGTAACCTTCACCACACTGGCAAAATAACCTTTTCGCAGTTTAGAACATTCTCTTGTTGACAGATCGACATCTTTAAATCATCCTTTGTAAAGTAAATTTTTCAGTTCAATGGGAAATGCACACCAATTTCATACTGCATGACATTTGTGGTGCTTTTCCTTCCAGTTCCGACTTGGGTCTTTAAACACAAGGAGAAAAAAAGACAGATACAAGACAAGCTAGCAGCAGAATGAACATGCTGAGGACTTTAAGCACTGACAAGCACTGTTTTATCTGCAGTCAGATTCTAATGGCATGTTGTGGCCACGCTGTGGACAGGCCCAGCTCTGTCCCAAGGTACTGACTGTAGTGGATGAGCTGATCCTTGTGAATCTCTGCAACCTTCACACAGGCTCATCTGCTCAGCTCTGCAATGGCTGAATACTTGAATAGAATGACGGTTAACTTAAAGGCCAAGCTGCAAAGTCAGAAAACTATATACATAAAAAATGTTGTCAACACAGCTGTGGTCCGTTGTCTATTGTTCACTTTTTAAGATTAAAAGTTGCTGATTTATAATGTGTGGCTTTACAGCTTGGCTTGAAAGTACCACCTGAAAATGAACTCTAACTCTGACTTTGCTGCATTGTTTTAACCTGTTTTACTGTGATTGCGTCTGAACTCACAGGTGAACTGGACCTGTGTGTGCAGAATGCCTAAGACCCTGGTTACACACAGTCTCACAAACAGTTATCAAACACAGATTGAATTTATGATGGAGCTGCTTTCTCCTCATTTCTTTGCAATCACACTTGTATTTGGTGTCTGCTTTGGACCCCACGCGTTAGAGTGCTGTATGTTATCAGGACCTTAACACTCCCTGACTATCTGAATACAGTCACATGGAACTGTTAATGTAACCAGGATCTAATGCAGAATGTTACATCCAGCCAACTGGCCTTATATGATCCTATCCCTACTATACTATCCCTGACAGCCAGCTCAGAGCTGCTATCTTACTTATTTCTGTTTTGATGAGCAACCTACTGTATGTGCTAATCGTTTTTCATTCAGAAAACACTTTATTTTGACAGCAAATTTGAAAACTAAACTAAACAAAAACTTTGAATACTTGAATGAATACTGAATGTCCAAATCCAAATATTCTATCAAAATAAAGTGTTATCGAAAGTATATTTTCACACTGCTCAAATAAGTGTAATCATGCCAAAGTGGTAGGAAATAGTCAGTATGTGTGTATGTGTTTGAATATGCATGTGTTTTCTGCAAAAAATGCACGTGTTTGCAATGAGAGCGACGTGACTGTATCATGTCTGTGATTTAACGCTTTACATCCGTACCTTCAGGCTCAGTGACATCGGTCCACTCCCAGCCATGTGACAGTCGCGCACTGCTTCAGGTACCAGACGTTTCCCCTGTTCACCCCCGGTCACCTCCCACCCTCACCCTTCCCCGCATCGCCCCGCCAACCCCTAGCCCCTCCCCACGGGCCCTGCGCAGACAGGTGAGAGACCCTGTTTCAGCTGGCTACATACTTACACAGACATTCACATGTTACAATGTCAGTGTCCATTCAGGTTCACTGATGAAAGGTGTCATGGTGTGTTTTTATGTTGCAGGTGGCAGTTAAAGTGGATTCTGTGGAGTTTCAGGGTTGTGAGCAACAGGAGAGGCCAAACCCTATCCAACTGCCTTCCCCCTCCCCTTCTCCCCTCTCTCCTCATACCTCATCCCCATCTCCCCTGCCTCCTCCTCCTCCCTCCTCTCCCTCAGCCCTCTCTCTTCCACCCAGCTCACCTTCTGCCTTCCCACTCCCTCCTCCCTCTCCTCTGTTCCCTCTACTGTCTTCGCCCTCTCCCCTCCCTCCACCACCATCTTCCCCCTCGCTTCTTCTCCCTCCACCTCCCTCCCCCCGTCTCCCCCTGCGCCCTCCCAGCCTTCGGAGACCTAGACCACCCTCTGCTGCCTCCTTCTGTGACCCAGCAGATGAGGAGGTGTATCACATCACCAGCTCGGCCCAAAGGTGGAGAGACGAGGAGGGGGTCGGGCTGGAGAGCAGAGGGAAGGCCGGCCGCAGCCACTCCCTCTCCCCGTACACCACCCCGCACTCTCTCGACTCCTCCCCTCTTCCTCCCCCATTACCGCCTTCCTCCTCGAGGAGCGCACTCAGTCTGCTTGGGGTGGGATTGAAGGACCGTGACTTCAGGAAGGGTTTTAGCGTTGACAACAAGGGCTTCCTGGACAAGCCGTCATCATTGTTTGCAGGTCACCCTGACGACCAGCGGCGCCACTCGATCGAGGTCTGCCTTCCACAGGATGTCAACGCCAGTGACAGCCAACACTCCACACATGAGGCCCACCGGTCGGAAAAAAGTGGTCAGGCATTCCCTATGAGGGTGCAGTCAGTCGGGGGCGGCCACAGAAAGAAGAAGATGAGTCCTCCTTGTATATCCATACACCCGCCCTCAGAGAGGGAACACCCCCAAATTGCCTCACCGCCAAAACTGGCTGACTGCAGCATGATGCTGAGACGCAGGACACCGTCCTACGACTTGACCGCGCACACACAGTCAAACACGCACACGCAAGACGTCTCAGCAGA
>NW_023339696.1:6166083-6171683 GCF_004916995.1 Morone saxatilis
GCTCACACCTATCCACGTACCACTACAAGCACACTCGCCAACACACGCGCTGACGCCCTCGCGGGCATCTACTCCGACGCACACGCAGACATATACTCCACCACATGCATCCACACCTACACACCCACACATCCCCATCAGCCCAAACATCTTTATCCAGCCTCATGCACCTCTTGTCCCAAACACAATGCCTTTCTCACAGACACACTCCCTCTCCCCCGCTGCGAGGCACTCTCCTCTCACAGGGGACTACATCCCCCTCCCCCAGTTCACCTTCGACCAACCACAGTCCAGATACATGAGCGGCCTGTCAGCTGGACTATCAGACCCTGATTCAGCCACCTGCTCATCCCCTTTCGACAGCAGACTGGGAAGCAGTGCAGGATTCAGTGCAAAGAATCGGAGGACCGCCCAATGAGCATCGAGCATTGCCTTCAGGAAGTTAATTAATTGGTCCAAAATCTCTTAAATTGGATTAGAGGGGCTTCGGCTGACCTCAGCAGAGATTGGTGCTGGGGAGAAAGTGAGAGAAAGAAGTTTACTGGGAGAGGGATTTTTATGTTTTATTTTTTGCTTTTGTTAAGATGAATACTGAACAGACATTAATTATTATTTTCAGAGAGACACTGGTACAGTCCCATCCTAGAATAATAGACAATGGATCAATTTTCCTAAACCCAGCTTGGGGACAGCAGATCCATTGAGGCTGTACCAGTCAAACAGTACCCACTGTACATGGTGTGTTTGGGACTTATACTAATAACACACCAGGACTAAAGCCACCTAACTCCGTAGCCAAAGTTTTTTTTGACACACTGTCCCCACCCACGCGAGCCAATCAGGAAGCAGCGTCTGGCTGATAACCTCTGACCTTTTCAGGAAGTGGTTTGTGAAATGCGAGCGTGGGGGGAATTGTGGGATATGCAACTTCAGGTTTTCTACAGAAGTTCTGCTTGCCCCTCCTCTGCTCCTCGATCACATTGATCAGAGCAGAAGTGTGTGTGTGTGAGTGAGCGTGTCTGCGTTTTCCTATGTGCGAGTTTTGTCAAATCTGTTGTCATGGAAGTCGGCCATGTTATTCTTACGCCTGCATCGACAGAGAGGGGGAGCAGGGCAGAGCTGTAGTGTATGTTTATCTGTGTATCTGTGCAGTGTAAATAAAGGAAAATACTGTATTTGGTGAGATTAAAAATAGCTCTATCCATATGCACATATTTTTATAGAGATCTAAAATGTTTTTTGCACACAAATTTCAATTTCAAGTTGCTTGTTTTTCCTCTGTTGTCCTCTTGTGAATGTATGTTTCTTTTCAAAACGCAAAGAGAGAGAGAGGGAGAGAGAGCGGGAGAGAGAGAGGAAAGGAGGTCAACCCTCCTCTCAACAGGCTAGCTGAGGTTGAGGAGTTGGATTTTATTTTTCTATTTTGAAAAAGAGGAAGATGAGAACAGGGGTGTGATGTGTTTCTGTAGCTTTGTCTCAGATTTCTATGTATTTGATGTCTAAATAACAGTCTTAAGAAGTGGGCTCAGTCATGCAAGCCGAATTCATCTTAAGATGTTTTCCCACGTGATGTCCCTGCAGAGAGTACAGTTGAAGATTTTGTGTAAAAATGCTGAGACTACTGGCTAAACCTGTGTGCTGTCTCTCTACAAATTCAAATCTAAATGTGGCTATTATTCCAAAAGAAACAAAATAGGGGTTTGCCCTTGTAGGGAGTAAATCACATGCAACACAGAAACGGTTTATGAATTTGTCCAAATAAATTATAAAATAACAAGCAGCAGCTCAATATTTCTGCGGGCTGCTGGCCATGGGAAAATATACAATATTACAGTATTATCCTCTTGAAAAAGAAAGTATGACCTGGCATCACTGAGCCCCCCTTCTACAGCTGTTGTCAAGCTGGATCAGCTCCAACACCACTTAATGTTCTGTACATCTAAAGACAACCAAACTAACTAACTTACTAAATATGTGTAGCCAGAGTGCAATAATAATATATACTTGTGAAAAATATAGTTAACATCCACACTACATAAAACAACCACATTCTTGTGTTCGTACATACTGTAGAACTACTATATATGATATAAATACATTTTTATATGATGATTGAGAGTATTTCTATCTCTAGTGTTCATGCTACTATAGGTACTTGCCTCCTGTGCGTGGCTGCAGTGGCATGGGTGTGGCTGGAAGCAGTGTTAGGTAGTGTAGATTTCTCTAAAAGCTCAGGCCCACCCGCTGATGGTGTTAACTGTAAGCAAAAGAGTGACATGCATCTCTGCTGAGGACTCAATAACCTGTTTATCACTCCTCAATTTTCTTTTTAACCCACCGCATTAGAGATTAGATAAGCATGAGACAACACGCCTACATATCAGTTATGTAAAATTAACCCCCCCGCACCCCCCAGGTGTGAATGACAAAGAATGACACGCATTTTCCTTCCAGTGGCTGAATGTTTTCTTACCAAGCCATACCTTTATTTCGACACAGCACAATATGTATTTTATTCTGTTTTGT
This sequence comes from Morone saxatilis, assembly GCF_004916995.1. Lineage (NCBI taxonomy): Eukaryota > Metazoa > Chordata > Actinopteri > Moronidae > Morone > Morone saxatilis. The sequence goes on from NW_023339696.1 coordinate 6,168,610, forward strand.
GCACAGTCTGGTTTGGCACAGGTACACAAGAAGCATGCTTGTAAGCTACTACTTATTCCCCTTTTAAAGGCAGCTGGCTGGGACGGCGTCTTTATTTTTTCTGATCAGCATGTAACATGCACAACTCCTCAGTGATATGAGTGATAACCAAAGTGCTTTGATGCTGTCACCACAGGCCCAGTATTCTTATGTGCAATGGAAAACTGTATCTATCTTGACAGGTATTTTCATTTGTGATTGATTAACTAGGTGACAAAGGCTCTCTGGAGGTCGGTGAAACTCTGAAATGGTATTAAACCAAACCAGCTTGAATTTTATTAATATGTGGGCATTAAATAAAAAATAAAACGTTCACAGAGGACAGATCATTTTTATGCTAATTTTTCAAATAAAAAACGGTCTTACATCATGCTAAAACTTGCATTAAAATGCTGTAAGAGAGTGCCGGTACCTGCAGAAACCCTTTTAAACCGGTGATGGTCAGTGATGAAAAGAAGGAGATCCAGATTATCATTCTCATCAGCTTTACATCTCCCAAGCAGTATGCATGTAGGGGGCAAACATAAGAAAAGAAAGAAACACGTCTGTTAGCTTCGTTTTTTCCACACGGTCAGCACTTTTGACCTTTCGTGTATAACAGTGCAACCCTGTGATTGGTGAGAGTGAGGCAAAAAATGACAGACAACGTTCCATGAAGGTTGCAAGACAGAATGAAAAGCTCTTGGACAACGAGATTACAGTTTCTAAATGTTGCTGCTTGTTCATCTTTTGATAGCACTCTTCTTCCAGTTCTGACATACAGAAGCACATCTGTTTGGTTCTGAGATGTTGTCCTCCCTCCTGTACATGGCACAGTTGGTCGCCCCCCCCTGGTTTGAAACCATTTGAATACAGTATGTGCTCAAACACACTGTCATTGTGCAACTGCTTTGTCCTGTTTCATGTCCTCTTCCTGCACAGATTGTCCGCAATGGGAGGTTTTAAGTTGTCTGAAGACAGCCTCTTTCTGTCTCACTCTTAGTGCAGACAACCCCGATCTACAGCATATTGCCATATTAATCGACACAGTTTGGTAGAGTGACTGCATAATTGTTCTTACGATTTACAGATCTTTGGATCTCAGTATTTAAATCATGTTTTTGAGGAAACAGTTTTGACTATTGCATGTTCTGATTTAAGAAAAAAAAAATCTTTTGGGAAAGAATCATCTGGATGTTTTAGAGATTTTGATATTTGAATTTTCAGATGTTTCCATTTGTAGATTGACTACCTAATTGCACTGGGCTCTGATTAATTGGTATCTGATAAAATACTGATTAAACGACCCTATTCTTTATTGTCCAATGCAATATTGGGTGGTTATTTACTGTATGAGGACTGAGATCCTCTTTATACAGTTTTATAGAGAGAAATGGAAACCTAGTCGGTTCTATTTTGTTCAGAACCAACATTATTTAATGTTGAGGTGAACCTTTTTTCACTTTTCCTCCTGATACTCTAAACATGGTAGAACTCTGGTATTGGTGAAACTAATTAACTGATGTATATTTTATGTAAGAGTAGCCTCAGCCCTGATGCTCTATAACAGAGGACAAGGATAGTAAAAAAAAGTTAAGTTTTCTGGTTTGACACTGAGCTGGTCCAGCTTCGCAGTGAAGCTGATCATGCTCCTCACACAACACAAGTGTCGCCACAACAGCAGACTCCAGAAAGTTCAACCTGTGATAGAACTTGACTTGGATCAATCGGAAGCCTTGTGTTTTCTTTCTTTCTTTCTTTTTTATAACCCTTCAGTGATTGGCCCAGGCACCCCCACCCCCAAACCCCCCAAGCCTTACAAGGAGGGGAGGAGGTGTGTTCTGTCTGTCAGAGAAGAGCCAACGTGTCTGCAATAATAAGCCCCCCATTATTCCCTGTAACAGAGGGAGAAGGGAGGGGACATGGGAGGTGTTTAAAGGCTCGACACACAGTCGGACTCTCTACATTGTATTGTTGCTGATTATTGTGTGATGACCAACCGTTGTCCTGAAGGATGTTTCCCTGTCAATTAAAAAATACAAGATTTTTTTATTCCTGGCACGTTGTCTGCTTTGTTTCTTATGTCCATGTTTGTGCATTTACCCTTTATTGATTATTCCCTACCGTTTATAGAGCCTGACCAATAAAAAAATAGTCCAGGGCCATGTATCTGCCAATATTAAGTTATTACAGATATATCAGGTGTATGTATATGTTGATTTATGTCAGCTGATAAGTTGATAACCAAAAAAGAAACTGGAATTGGAAAAAATCTGATTCTTTAAACTCTCAAATGTCAATAACTGCACTGCCTTCAAAAATACACTACTGGTTAGGCTACAGTGGAAAAGAAACACCAATGATATATCAGATATAGATTAGTGAGCATAACCGCATCATATTTTGTCTTTATCCTAGACAACAACACATTATGTAAGTTAATTGATCTTGTTGTACAAGACACACAGAGGTGTTTGGGTGTCACTGGGTAGATTACAGTATAGTCTTAAAGGCAGATGTCAAGTATTGAAATATATATATATTTTTTTTAAAGGTGCATGATAAACGGTGATAACTGCAGGAGAGCATAGGATATTCTACACTGATATAATAATATATTGATATGATATAATGATAATGTCAGCAAGGGACCAAATCCACCAATGGGAAAACCGAAAGAATGAAATGACCTAAAGGACTAAACTTGAACTGTTCTGGTTTACATGATTTGGTTTATATGATGATTTCATGGTTAGAAAAAGTACCTACAGGACAAACTGATATGTGTGTGCATTAAGTGCTTATAGAAGTTTCAACTCATCCCAAGCTTCAATTTGCCCCCTAAGCTGATTTTTTAAATAAAAATAAATAATACAGCATAATATAACAAATTATCATAATTTAATAAAACAATTGCAATGAAACTTAAGCTATACGCCATGCAGTAATTAAATAGAATATGTGCATTATATTTGTATATAACAGTGTCATAAAGCCCCATTTCACAGCAGCCATTTGACAGGAAATAGTGGGTAAACACAGGTGTTACTAATGGT
>NW_023339696.1:6171783-6175842 GCF_004916995.1 Morone saxatilis
GTGTGTGTGAGAGTGTGTGTTTGTGTGTTTGTGTGTGTGAGAGTGTGTGTGTGTGTGTGTGTGTTGTGGAAAGATGCTGCCCTTCATCCGGCTCACTTCCGAAAATCCTTTGACAGGTAAAGTCGTGTTAAATAAAATATTACTGTAGTGCTTTTACTTTGAAACGGAAGTTTAAAGTGTAGTGAAATATGTGGATATGACTACTAACAGGTGATTTTGCTGTGCTCTTATGCGGGGAGACGTGCGCGGCTCGCGGTAAAAGTAGGCGAGACCTCGACTCTTTAGTGAACCGTCGCTTCCAGCTTGGTGGGTATGTAATAATGTAGCATAGTATATGAAAGCCAACACGAAAAACAGTGTCATTCTCCCTCAGAGCACAACTTATGCTGTCACAGTTTTGTTGTTAAATGCTAATAAAAACGCGCGGTGACACATGTTTGGTGAAAGTAAGGTGCAGTCTATGTGCTGGGTTTTTATTTTGCGGTGGTTGGCTAGCAAATAAGCTCAGACACAGCAACCACCTTATTGCTAATTTTATGGCACAATGTGTAGTATATGTAAATCAAACTAGTTGTATGTTTTGTGTCAATACAGTGAGTCATAAAGTTTAAGTTGCTGCAGTTTAGGCCTGTGGATGTTTTAATGTTAACCCTGACCTAACTTAGGCCAAGACAACGCAAAGGGTGAGTTTTTAGTTAACTTGACAATACTAGCTTGTTATGTTTGCTCATACTGTGTTGAATGTGTTTAGGATAGTATCATGCATATTCATATGTATGCAAAAAATGGCTGTCAACAATAGCAAACTAGTATAAAGTATCCCATTAGAAGTAAATGTCCTGTTTTTAAAAGGTGACTTTACTAAAAGTCACATTGAATAAAGTAAAAGTATAATCGAAAAAATGTATTTAAAGTATGCCTAATAAAATAAAAGTACTGCAAGAAAAATGTCATTGTATGACTGTTGGACTATATATTATATAATTAAATTATTACTAACATTACATTAATGTAAACACTATTGTATTTGGTTGAGGTGAATAAATTAAGAATAAATAAAAAATATAATTATTAACATTAATTTAGTAAAAGTAAATCCTCACATTTAAGAAACTAGAACCATGAAATTAAGTCTATTTTACATATAATTAATCATCTTTCTGTCAGTCATCTGGTCAACCATGTCAAATCATTTCAGCTCTAATATATATTGTTAGGTACAGTAGTTAGTTCATTCATAACAAAACATCATATTTATTTCAATGCAGGGGAGCAGAAAGAGAGGCATCAGAAGAAAATACTCAAGTCAAGTACCAGTACTGAATTATAGCACTCGAGTAATGTACAAGTTACATTCCATCACTGTCCACAACGTATGCTTATCAATTTAATTTATCTTTATTTCAGACATATATGTTATAATAAAAAGAACAAAATACAATACATGGACAACAACATCCAGTCCAAAGGGATTTGAACACATACAGACATTTCTCCCAGTGCTTCCAAAGACAAGGGGAGTACCTTGTGTCACTCTGTGTAGGCCGTTATGATTGCATTTTTTGACTCAATTAACCGACACATACATTTGTACACAAAGTTCCTCAACACAGCATGAAAGGTGGACCGTTATCCCCAGATGGTTAATAACATGATCCCCCACCATACAGCAGTCTTATTCTCTTTTAGTTTTTTAGAAAGATCATCCGTATACAGATTGAAAAGACTTGAAAAGTTTTTTTATATTGCCTTTAGTTTCTTTTAAGGGTTCTCCGATTAATCGGTCACCGATTGTAATCGACTGATATTCACTCTAATTAGTTTGAGCACCCTTAGTTTTTTTTTACTTTCTTTTAATGCATTTTTGGCCTATGTAAAGTAACCTTGCCTTTCTTCTGCAACAACATATCACAACCACTAGATGGCAATGTCTGGTTAATTCTGTGAGTTGGTGAAAGCCCCATGAAGAATATACAGTGCATCATTTTACGTCAGTGATGTTACTTATAATCAAAATACAAAGTATTAAGTCAAGGGCAACTGAATTTGCAGTGGAATAGTTTAATATCTGTCTTTAATATGGAGTCTTATTCTCCAATCAGGTTTCTTCAGTTTTCTCACTAATGTAATGGGATTACATGAGCTGTATTCTAATAGCTTTTCCCAAAGCAACCAAAGTCATTTTTCATAAGAAAAGTATGTGTAAGAGCAGTGGTTGGACAGAGAGGAGCCACTGCAGCCCTGTGTTACTGCACCATCTTTCCTCAGGACTGTAAATCCATGACAGCATATTTATTCAACACTAGATGGTGCTGCTCAACAAGTCGAACAATCTGACCAACCTCTGGTGCTGGAGTGCTCTGTGTGTGTGTGTGTGCGTGTGTGTGCGCGCGTGTGTTTGTTAGTGAAGCAGTGTCAGTTGTAATATGTTCCTGTGAGAAATAAAGGTCAAGATGACAGATTCACAGAAAAAAAACAAAAAGCCTCCCACCCCTCCTCCTCTGACACACGCCACAGTGCCTGCTAATAGCTTTTCTTTTAAAATGCCAATATTTATTAATGCCTTAGTCTGGTTAATGGATTTTGTGTTGCAAATTCAATTTGAATTTATTGCCCATTTGTAATAAAATTAGTCGTATAGGCTTTTTGTTCATTTCAGACAGCCCTGCCTTTTGATGTTGTAACAGACAGATTCTTGGTTTGAACGCAGCGCCTGCTCGATTGAAATTAGTCGGTCAAAGCTGCGTTCAAAGACTGACTTTGCCTGCGACCATTAAAGAATCACCCCTCTTTTTGGCTTATACTCTCTCTGAAGTCTGGTTGAAAAAGACAGCCTTGCAGATAGACTCACACCCATCTCCATATGTCCCTTCACTTATCTACTCTTCAGTCAGTCACCTGTCAGCGCAGCCAGGTTTTCCATCTTTATGGTGCCATGAAACATCCGCTATCAGCTTTTAATTGGATCAGCAGAACGCCCCACAAGATTGGTCATACCACTCTTCAAAAAGTTTCCTCCTTCAGCACCTGCTTAGACTCAACGTGAAGCAGCTTTGTCAGGTGGTAATGTGACAGCTTTGTATGTTGGGACAGCACTTATAAAGCTATAAAAGAAACTTGGCATCCAGAATGTCCTGGGTAGTGAGCAACTACTCTGCGGAAGTAGAAGAAGCCCTCGGGAAGGTGCAGAAGGTGAAGAAGCTCATGCTGACCCCTTGAAGGGGGTAAGTGAAAGGAAAATAAGACTCAATGAAATATAACAAAAATCGACTGGGTTAGGGAAAGCTGAATGGAGGAGGCAGGCATAGACGCTAATATTTTTAAGCACTATATAGTATATATCTCGGTATATGTTATTATAGAGTCAGTTATCTTAAATACCATAAATTCTCAAATAGTGCAAACAGAATAGCTTGTAGAATGTGATGCACTGCTGTAGATTACTCAAAAATAAAGTAAAATGTAACCATAAACATCTACAGAAGCAAAATGCAAAATACAATCAATGCATTTTACCGCACAATAAGTATATTTTGTTGTAATACTTAATTTAACCTTTGGAAGCCGCTGGTAGAGTAACAAACCCGATCAGATGATTTCTCTTTTGATTTCATCACATTGACTCAAAATGTTAGCGTTAGCTGCTAATGACGTAGCTTTTCTCAGTCTGGACTAACTGCTGAAGATGCCGTAGTAACGTGTTGCAGCAAACACAACACACTGCCTTTCAGTGAGCATTATACTGCAGCCTGAGCTGTATGGGGCTAGAACCTGGTGCTTACATAGGACCAGCTATATGGAATATTTGATAGCCACAGAGAAACTCTTTGAGGCCATGGCCATCGTGCTATAGTGCCCCTGAGAGGGCTTATTATCATTTTTTATTTTAAACATTTAAAACATTGGACAATTTTGGGACATTTGAAAAATATTGTGAAGGTATAAGACATCCTGTGTTTTTTTTTTGATAATGTGGAACATTTTGGGTCATATTTAAGTACCACCGAAATAAAATCTTTTGGACTTTTGACTTACACAGACTTTATTTGTCATTTGGAT
>NW_023339696.1:6175942-6181426 GCF_004916995.1 Morone saxatilis
CACACACACACAATCACATGCAGACACCTTCAGTCCCACCCACTTTCTGCTCTGATCATTCAGCTTAGTCTATTCAGGAGTCAGAACAGGACGTTTTTTCACACTAACTTGGTGAATTGTTTTGTTTTTTTAAGATCAACACTATGAATAGCACACAGATTTTGATGGCTCATGAAGCCCCCTCTTACCGAATGTACCTTGCATGAGGACACCAGGGCCAACCGCTCTACTGAGGGCTGAACATTTGCCGGTCAACCCCGATAACTCAGTCTGGAACAGCCCAAATAAAACACACCGAAATTCAGACAGCTCTGAGAATTTACTTGTGCTTTAGGCAAAGGACGGGGAGGGGAGACGCAATATTGTTTGAATATGAGGATAACAGCGTACATGTTCAGACAGTCTCTCCTAAAAGACCTTCATAATTGTTGCACTTGGTTGCGTCACACGCGAGGTGACAGAAATAGTTGTGTAAAGAATGAAAAAAGAGCTAGAGAACTGGTTCTCTAACCCTGGTTACTCTCTCGCCTCACAGCTGGCCAATCATGGTGTGATGTGATATGGGTGTGATTGTCAGATTGTCGGTTTTCAGAAACTGACACAGAACTCCCCCCTCCTGACACTGGAACACTTTGGGAGAAGGCGGTTTCTGAAGCTATTTAAATCTGACATGCAGCTCTGATGGAGTGTACTGCATTAACAACCTCCTGGGAAGTGCTACCAAAGGAGTGGGGACTTTTTTAGTTACCAAAATAATTAAACTTGAGCTAGATTCCTATGTTCCTAAAATTGTTATTGATAATTTTGCAGATAATTAAGGTTTTGTGGGATTTAGCCAATCCTCTGCGTTAGTTGTGTGAATTGTGGCAAAGCGTGTGTTAACGCAGTAATCCTGAGGGTCTTGCTGCAGGAATTATGAGAGCTGAATTAGCCTTATTGACATTCAGTCAAATGGATTTACTGTATGTTCGGCAATGTACTCAAGTAAGGATGTGCCCTGCCCTATTCCTGTCTGTGATATTCATATACAAGAAGGTGCAGCCAAACTGTCTGGAAAGTGTCCAATATGAAGGCGTCGGGGTGCCATATGACATTGTCCTTCTGGCTTCAGTGGACCATGGTCGTTGATTTGCACAGGAGCAGTTTGCAGCAGAGGGTGACACAGTCAGAGGGAGAAAGCACCTTCACATCAGGTACAAAGACCAGATACGCTTCTCCTAGGGGTGTGGATCTCTCCCTGCTACGATGATCCAATACGTATCTAGATACAGGTGTGATTCAATGCGATAAGATTTGATCTGATCCAGTTCTTAACATCTGTTTAATATAGACCCTCATTTTCCATTTTAAATTTAAATAAGCCAGTTCTATAAAAGTGACATTTCTTACATTCAAACACAAATATTTTATAAATTACAAGGGAATCCCAAGTATTTATTTTTCTTTATGGCATGGGGGAAAAATGGAAGACATTTCATAATTACATTTCATAATTACATGTCATTGTGTTTATTGCTTTTCCAATAGACACAATTATCTTATACTTTGTTGTGGCTAAGTTGTAGCTGGAAAGTGTTTAATATCTGTGTCTGGCGCTTCCTGCTTGAGCTAGCTGTGTTAGCATGTACAGACTCCTCTTCGCCTGCATAGATCTCACCATGCCGTCTCACGAGGTGTGCGATGTCACTTAACTGGTGTCTGACAGATCTTACAAATGGCTAGACATTGGTCCAACTTTCCTTCCTTCTTATAAAATTGACGGTGTGCTGTAAATCGCGTCAGCGTGGTCAGACTTGTTTATGTGCCGACCTCACAAACATTTTTCTCGTCACTCTTGTCGCAAGACCCTCGCGTTGACCTTTTACCCTTCACAAGGGTGGAGACGAAGCAGCAAAGCTTCAGCCAACTGATTCATAACTTTACATAACTTTCGGACCATCAACTGGTTCATGGTACACGTAGATCGATCCAGAGGTCTGCATACAGATGAAGTTGCATCTGTAATGTTAAAATCGGTTTCTGACTCGTATTGGTAAGTCTACACCCTGACCTCTTCCAGTTCCACCTATGGTAGAAGTTACAGGGTGTTTATGGGTTTTTTCTTCTTGACCTCTGCAACCCTGGCCTGGACAAGCAACCACAAAATGGATGCAAAAATGATGAAGTTGGTGTACACCGATTGTATCAAACCATCTGTGGTTGAATATTCTATTTCACACACTTGCTGCTGTCTTTGTAGATTAAAATCTGACTTTTGACTTTGCCACTTTGCTTACTATCTGTCACTCTACCTGTTATCTCCTGAAACAGAAATGTCATTAACATTATCTTTTAAAAAAGATAAAGCTCACTGAATGTGTTTAAACGGCAAAGAAGAGACTAGATTGTCCTTAAAACTTTTTTCACGGTGCTGTGAACAATAAACAAAAAAAGAAAAGCAAAAATCAACACAGTAGAATAAAATGGTGCACTGTGGTAAACTCAATTTACTGCAAGAAAACAAACTACATATTTCCTTATATTTTGGCCTCCCAGTGACCCTTGAGTAAGTCTGCATTCTTTAAACCCCCGAGCTTACTGACAAATAACTGAAAATGACAAAGAGGTCACTGGTCAAATGTAGGCTATTGCATCTCCATTTATGTGTCAAATCATTATTGAAAGAGGATGCAGTAGATTATCTGACCATGCAGACTGCAATGCACTGTGGTAAGGTTGCACAATAAACTACAATGATAGTGAATAGCCTAGTAATAGTAAGCCATAAGAATATTGTTGTTATATTCCTGTTGGGGAGGGGCGTTGTATCTGTGATGCTCAGTGATCTAGGAGTTTTAGTGACTGTATGGTTCTTCATTTGTATTTGAATCCTGCAACATCCCTGCTGAGCTTTATAGTACTTGGTAAAACATATCATTTCTAATCCCCCATTTTAATATCCTTCAAGTTTTCCTATATATGCTCTAGACTGTTTAATATTCAGATTATGTAACCTACATAATGTAACGGCACTTCACTCTAATCTTATCTTTAGGGGAATCACACAATAGTTACGTGTTTCTGATACCCAATAATGAGTTCATATAACCTGACTGAGCCTTTTGGAGTTTTTAATGTCACAACGGCATTCTGTGACATTTTTATCACATCCTTGCTCCTTACAGGTTTGCTGTGGTATTTGTTGGTGCATGTAGCCTGTCTTTGTAGGAACACTGGATTTCTTTCTTGTACAGTAACCGGGGTTGCCGGCAGACCAAAAGTTATGTGTTTACTCCCCTTGAATGCAATTGTGGCTGCGTGGTGCATCACCGCTCCATCATGAATCCTAAAATAGCTTTTTTTTTTTTAAGCCGCAGACGCGTGAATAGCATGGATTTCTAGTGCATCCGCATTGAAAAAGAATCAGTGTCCACACACACACACACGGACACACGCTGCTTTCTTTGAGCCTCTCCAGTCGCTTGGTAGTCGTTTGCTCAGTCAGGTGTGAATTGTGACTATATACCCATTTGTGAAGCCCGTATTACTGCATGTAACACCCCCTCCTTCTCTCTCTCTCTCGCATCTCCTCTCTCTGCCTCTCTCTGATGCTTTCTCTCCTCTGCGCTCCTGTCGTCAGAGAGAGGGGGGCAGAGAGAAGGAGAGAGTGCACGGAGAGAGACTGTACTGGGGAGAGATGTGGAAATTCACATGACAGCTTCTAAGTCATGGAGGAGTAGGGATCCACTGCTGTTGAACCTGCTGAGATGCTCCATGCAGTAAACGGATAGATGCAGAATGATAGGTAGGCAGGTATATAGATAGATCTGTGTCACAGGTCCTCACCTTCTCTAATGGGGAAGTTGAGTGGAAGTGGCATCTGGCATTTGGCCTGATATTTTCACGAAGCCCCTCCCATCAAACATGTATAGGTGGGACCCTAAGCTCCTGCTTCTCATTAACTTATGTATTTCAAAACTGTCACTGTTCCTTTATTGCCTTCATGGGGAACTCTAACATATTAATGTCAGTTTACTGTATTGGGGGGAAAAGGGGGGTGGGCTGTGAAGTCTGAGAAAGTTATTCAAGCATACTAAACCGCTGGAGTTCCTCTTTAGCATGCACTCCAGGCCTTGGACTGATATATAAAGCATGTGTATTCAGAATTCTGAGATTTCACAATGATGATGGCAGGATGGTGAGATTTAGGAGGAGTCAGGGAGGATTGCAGCGAATTAAAGGCTACCTGTTTCCAGGTCGGAAGCAGTCCAAGTTAACCCTCTGTGCCCCCCCGGGCATCAGTAACTTTGCAACCCTTGACTCATGGGCGGAAACTTCTATAGGCAACAACGCAGAAAACTTCAGGTCCAGGTGACTGAGGATGTCAGGGCACAGTGAAACATGGATTTCATTCCCTGTTTGTTTATTTCAGTTAGATAACCAAACACTGTTGGACTGGTTTTATGGACCCATTAGTTTGCATGCATTCACATCCAAAAGTTTCCTCTGCGTGTGTACATGAGTGTTCCAGTTTTCCTTTTTTAACTCGACAGTGGTGGATGAGGGTGGTATTAATATTGTATTCTTCCTTGCACCACTGCTTGGTGTATATTTTTTATGTCCCCTTATCTGCTCTGTTGTGCTCCAGTTTTCCGGATGGATAGACTTAACAAATCCCAAAAGGCATGAATGGAGGGAGACAGTTGTTGGCAGAGAAAGGGTTATTCTTGACAAAAAAGGAAGAATGGAGATGGTGAAATGTCTGACGAAGGAGGGTAAAAAAAAAAAAAAAAAATGTTGTCTGAATCATTTGTGATTTAGCCCAACTCTGCCTGTAGGCCTATTAGTGTCTCTTTGACTGAGCTACTTCCTGAAGGAGCTATAGCGCAGAGAGCAGGAGAGAGAGAGAGAGAAAGAGAGGGAGAAAGAGAGAGAGCGACAGACCGACGGACCGACAGTCCGTCTATCTATCCAGCTGCCTCTGCAGAAGCGCGCAGGCAAAAACGCGAAATCACATGCACGCGTGCACATTCAGCACACGCGTAGACACTGTAGCTCACACTCACATAGCCCTACACGTGCACGACGAGAGAGAGAGAGAGAGACGTTGGGAGCGGGTCCCATGCACGGTCTGCAGGCTGTCGGTGCCTCTACTGTAGTAGTCAATGTGCGTGTGCGTCTATGTGTGCGTCCGGCGGCTGCTCACCTGCCTCTCTTCCTCTCCTCGCCCGGGACAGGAATAACGGGATACCGGGAGCTGTGATCACACAGAGGCAGGTTTGAGCCCCCACAATGCGCGGGGCCAGCAGAGATTGCAGTGGAGAAGCAGCGGTAGGCGCACACACAATGAAGATTGGATTACAACAACAGTGATTTTATTCGCAGCTGCGCGCCTGCGAAGTGAAAAAAATAATAATAATACGGGGGATATCATTCAGCTTTTTTTTTATTATTATTTTGGGACACGGTGGAAATAATTCATCGCCAGAGATTCAGTGATTTTTT
>NW_023339696.1:6181447-6189062 GCF_004916995.1 Morone saxatilis
TTCTTCTTTTTTTTTTCTTTCTCCCCTCCTGTTGTGCGTGGTGTGTGAGTGTGATCACCATCAGAAGGCTGCATGGTTTCTCAGAGGAGAGCGGGGACTGTTGCAATGTCATCTCACACCACTGTTTCGGAGCTCTGTGCAAGGGAGATGCTGTAAGTACTTTGCCGTGTCTGTTATTTTTTGTCTGAATTCGGGTTGCGATGATCGTGCACACAGTCTCTGTCACTGCCCCCCTCTCTCTCTCTCTCCCTCTCTATCGTGCGGTTTTTTTTTTTTACCCACAGGCGTCCCTTATCCGAAGTGCGGCACCTACACCGCGGAGAGCTCAGCTGTACCTCTAAAACACGAACTGGGATTTAAACGACGCGTAGCAGGCAGTAAAAGAGACAGCAAACAGAAAAAATAAAAAATAAAAAATCACTACCTCTTCTCTCAGCTCTTACGTCAAGTACCAGAATTTCCCTTATAATGTAGGCTGGCGCAGTGAGCCGAGCGCAGGCTGCTTCAGAGCGCATCTGTGTACAACATCTCTCAGCCGGACAAAATAAGCTGAACACGTCTAGCATTCGTTTGTGCCATCAATTCCCGCACACCTATAAACCTGACTGTACAGGTGAATCAAAGAAACGTGCCCTCCTTTGGTAGTTAGGCACATGCGCCAAACCCCCTCTCAGTTACCGCGCAGTAGTGGAGCCGGTTTCACCAAAAGAAGACGAGTTTAACGCAGAGCCCACGCCACGCAAAGATATCAGATGGTTGTGCTTTCTGGTGATTTTATCCAGGGGGGGTTTGGATAACAATATTGCGGCGTTTTTTTTTTTTTTTTGGTGGCGCCACTGGTTGCCACAACTTCTCCAGCTCTCCTCCATCCCACACCAGGACGAACAGTCAGCGTCACATCAGGGAAGATCTCTGCGAGCACAACGCGTGTTTTTTTTTTTTAACTTGTAATGAGATTCTCGTGGCTAAATCTTTGCGTATGCGCCCTCCCGAAACGTGACACAGAAAGTGAACACGGGATTTGCCCTAAAAAATAAATAAATCTTTGACTGTGTAAGGAGCGTCTCGGCCAGGAGTGGAGGAATCAGGCCGACGGTTGTACCGGTAGGGGTCGCACTTGCATTTTGTTTGGTTCCATTGAACGTAACGGGGGGATCCGAATGAATTTACATCTCTTCTCACCCCCTCTCTCCCTCTCTCCTGTTCTCGGGATGCAGTCACGTTGTTGGAGCGCAGTTCTCCTATCACAGAGAAGCTCTCTCTCTCTCTCTCTCTCTCTCTCTCTCTCTGTATGTAAAGGCGCCAGCAGCTGCAGTCCATGGAGGGGCAATCCATATTTTAATGACAGCAAAAGGAAAGGAGAAGATTGAGGCCCTACTGTAAATTAGAATCATTGTGACTTATGGGTTTCCTGCTTTTACCTTTCAGCCAGAGTGCATGTGTTGTTTTTTAATATTGCTGCATTCATTATTACCTATAGGCAAGGGAAAAGATTGTATAAAGAAAGTGACTGAGATTGTGTGTAATGTGTGTGAGAGAGAGATGGAGAGCGAGGGAGAGATGGATGTGATAGATTTTTTAGTACACCTTTTATTTACATACAGACCAATGAGCTGTCAACAAACAAAGTTTCAAGTTCTGTCAGAAGTTACCTCTTATAAAAACACGTAAGGGTTAAAACCACGTCGCCATCAAGTACCGAGCAGACCCCTCCTGCAAAGCAGCACCGCTGTGCTTCAAATTCATCAGCATTGTTCATGGCTGAATAAAATCTGAAATCACCTCTGACTCTGGCCTTCAGACGAGTCCTCAGAGAAAAGATTCCTTTCCTGTTGGGCAAAGATGGAAACACTGCAGGACTAAAGGCCACAAAGTAACACAGACAGATAACAAATAACCTGTCAACCTACATGTAACCACCCTGAATGACAGCATCTGTTTGCATTATAATAACCGTTACTTTCTTTTTTTATCCACCATGTTCCTTTACACGCAAGATGAATGCATTCATGGCGCTGACGCAAATTTAAATTAAGAAAGGGAGACAACGGTCTAATAAGGGCCTCCTGCATGCTAATGAAGCAGAATCAGACTGATGCAATTAGCCCTAAAAGAACAGAAATTAAATGAGTGGGGAGACGTACTGTAGCAGAGAGTGCAACCTTCCAGTACAGCAGGGAAGCATAGGTGTGTGTTGGGCATCAGGTGCAGAGAGAGAAAGAGAAAAACACTGCTCCTACCCATTATATAAGAGAATAGTAGTCGTGTAACTTCTTCCTTTGTCGGCCTCTTTCTCACACACACACAGAGTGGGTTTGTAGGGAGCTAAAGAGGTATGTGCAGTGGGCAGTCAACATGTTGAAGCTTGAGTGGTAACAGATGATTACTTCCACTGGGCTTCTCATGGGTGCTCATGCACACGTCAGGGCACACAGAGCAGATGGCTGGGGCCTGGGAGAGAGAGGGGGAGAGAGAGATTGAATGAAGGAATGGCTGGGAGAAAATGGACAGAGGAATGAGCTGACAAAGGAGAAGAGTGTCAGAAGAGATGGGGAATAGTTTGTGAGGGGCGCTCTGGCAAAGCTTGGGAGCAGCCGAGCTTGAGATATCCTAACTTTTAGTTCAGCGTATAAGCTCCAAAAAACACTGGACCCTTTGCTTCCTATAATGAATCTTGATGCCGTCTTTTGTTAGAACCTCCCTCTGCTTGATGAATGTCCATGTCTTTTAAATGCCACAATATTAGTTTTTAACATAGCTTTCCGTTTTTAGTTCCTCAGCCCAAGCTGATCACTAGAATTATTACTGCAGACTTTGGAGACTTCCTCCAGTGCTGTCAAAGATCTTGCGGTTTTCACAGGCTGTGTGGCAAACTGATTTCGCTGTACAGAATCAGTGGCTTGAACTGCGCTTCCTGTACCCAACTGTCAGTCAGACGGTGTGGGTGCTAATGTGAAGTAATTCCTGGGGCTTTATGATGCAGATTTTCTGTTGATGTCCCTTAGATTCTGTAGGTGGTGTAGCCGCGGTGTATATCACTGCTCCTTAGAAATATCAGTTTTCTGTGTTTTATTTTTGAACAAACCAAAATAAGTTGCTAATGCTGGAAATGCAAAATGTGTCACTTTCTGTGCAGCACAGGATTTCCTCCGAGGAAGACCAGTGAGACACAAATGTTGAACATTACAAAACAGGGCAAGCAGAGGCCTTCAATTGTGTCATTTTTCTCTAATATTCTTTAAAAAAAGTTTAATCCCACATTGTTGGGACTTTATATGCAAATGCTTGTAGACAGCACCTAACTCCAGCATCGCATTTGCATGCATGCAATTTCTTTTTCTTGGTGTTGGTTTTCTTCAGATGGCAGAATCTCATTTCCGAATGAAAGTCTTGAAATAGAAAGGGATGGAAGGATACAAAACCTAAAGGAATGAAACTAGCTGAGAGAAATAGGAATAAGAGAGGGGGAATGATGGCAGAGGGGAAATGTTTTGGGACAGATGAATAAATGGAGAAACAAAGCTGAGTTATTTTAGAATTGAGTAATTTTAGAATGAGTCTTTGTATAACTGGGCAGACATACAGCAGTGAGACAGTAGAGTATGGGCAGGGAGAGACTGATGAACCAAAACCAGAGAAAGAGGGAAGAGGCTTGAACCTCTTAAATATGCTCCAAGATGGAGAAAAGGTTTGTGCACCTTTTGGCTCAGGGTTCCATGGACCTCAACATCTCTGGTTTGAATCAGAATGGGGGTCTTTGTGCATCTATCCCTCCCTCATTTTCTGTTACTTGTTATAGAAAGGGCACTGAAACAGAGGGAGAGAGATCATGCAACAAGAAGCAGAACCCAAATACAGACAGTTATTCAAAAAACACAGGAATTAACATGCTGCTTTTTTTTTTACAAGATAACAACATGATAACACACGCCAGAACATTTACCTTCACTGGAACCAAGAAGCCAAGCCCAAAACTATAGTCCCTGACCAAATGAACACAAAAGTATATGTCCAGTTTCCATCCACTCTGAACCATCTTGAGTATATTCACAGAAAAATAGTGAATATTTAGAAGGAAACAAATTCTTTTTTCACTTGAACATTGACATAAAATGCAGCAGTATAGTGGAAGAAAAATACTAAAATGGAGGGATTGACTGATGAAAGGTAAGGAAATGAGATGGGATGAAGTAAAAAGAATAATCTAGTTGGCAGATGGTAAGGTGTGGCTATGGGACTGCACAAAACCCTTGGCGAGAGACCATGGAGGAGTATCAAGTTTGTAATATAAAGAGAAAAAATGGTAGCTAATGTCAACAACGTGCTTAAGTCACTGCAGTGGTAAGAGAGTGGATGAAGGTTGTGTAAATATAGAGGGATGAAAACAGTATGAAAAATGAAGGGAGGGACAGACAAATAAGTGAATAGATGAATGGGTGAAGACTGAATGTAAAATAATGGAGGAACCAATGTGGGATGGAAAAGAACATACATTGTTAAGTGTAGTCTTCCACAAACCAGAAAGTGTACACACATGCGTCCTCTAGGCTGTGGCACAGTAAAACATACACTTATCGTCTTCGGTATCATTCTGGCCCAGACCCTGTAAATAAATCATATCCATAGAGTGTGTTCAGTATGATAATCTAATTTTAATTCCATTTAGGAAGACATAAGGAAAAACGAATGTGACCGTGGTGGTAAATGTAATCATATTAATCATCATGTAAAGGTAATGCGGCTGAATTATTGATGCATGTGAAACCTAGTTGTGTGTGCACCAGAAACGTTGGCTTTGTGGCGGTGAAGCTATGTGGAAATCGCGGTAATGGCATTGCAAGAGAGAGATTTCACTGCTTGTGTGTGTGTGTGTGTGTGTGTAGAGTGTGTTTCTCATTTTCTGAAAAGGAAAATGAATGACATCTATATTGTATTTCACTTTCTCATTCACTGAGAAAGTAATTTTAGACTTTATATGAATTCACACATACGCAGAGAGTATTTAGGTTTTGTGCCTGGTGTGAGGTAGGAAAGAGGGGCGCCTGTGTGTGTGTGTGTGTCTGTCTGTGTGTGTGTGTGCGTGTATGAACGATAGCCAGTAGTATGGATGTGCCTGCCAAACATCATTTACTGTTGTGGTGCCAAGAAACGGTAGCCTTTGTGTGACGACAAACTGCCCCAATCCGATTTGGCCAGGGAATATACTTCCCCCCCCTCTTCATTGCTTTCACTTCATCTGCGCGTTTTTTTCCTCTTCTGTCCATTTGCTCTCCCCAAAAATCCCACAGTGATGCTGCAGAGTTGAGGCAAGGAAGGAGAGAGAAAAAACAATCTTTTGTTAGTCAGATTACCACACCACCCATTGGAACTGAAAGATAATCTTGTCAACAATGAACTTGCCTGTTACTATAAATACCAAAATACGCCAAATTGATACCAGTTTGACCCTTTTTTTTTTAAACTCTGATTTTGCCATGCACCATTACTGTAGCTTCTGACAGTGAAAGAGGTGTGTTTGTGTGTGTGTTTTCTAAACAATTTTTGGAGGGGGATACTGCATGTCCTGAAATGGTCTAGTAGCTTTCAGTATGTAGAAGGAAACATTTCCCTAAATCATGTGTACTGCACAGTATGTGTACAGTACATATGGAAGCATTTATGTAACTGTATTATTCAGCTCCCCTGTCCAGACTGTGTGGGCTTCGTAACCGTCCTGCAACCTCCAGAAAAACTGCTGATAAAGAGCTTTTTAACAGTTTGATGGTCCAACTGATACCGTGATATTAACAGTGAAATGTAAAATGATAACAGCAGCAGCAGCAGAATGGCATAGTAATTATGAAGACATTCCTTCAAGTGCATGGCTTGGGCTTAATTCCTCTTGACGGAAAGAGTCTGCTCTGCTGAAGTGCTCTTGAGCAAGGCCTGGAAGGGGAACTGGCAACATGGGTGCTGTTGTGTAGCTAAGAACTTGTGAAAGATTTGAAATTTTTGGTTAAACTGTTCATTGATCAACAGTACAAGAGACTGTCTTTGTGTGAATGTGTGTAAATAGTAGGGTTGAGTGAGTGCTCGGCTGAAGCGGGTATCCAGTACGGACAATGCGCTTTTTATTAGTATCAGCTAGTAAAATGTGTCAATATCCATATTTATAATAAAGAATAAATATAGCAATGTTGGATGGATGGCCTTTACTGTATCTATAATGAAGTAAACACTTTTAGTGTTTTTAAACAAAGAAATAAATTCATAGTTCCACTGACAATTAAATATCAGTCCTATAGAATTAAATGATTTTTACAAACTGTTGGGGCAAGCCTTCATGTAATCCTACAGCTGTTGGGTAAAGCAAGAGGACGACTTCTTGACAGAGACGCTAGGAATCCATTAGGCCTTTGGTGCTCTCTCTGCAGTGAATGGACTGAGATTTGGATGATTCATCCTCAGGTCTGCTCTAACAGTGTTTATGCTCAGTTGGGTGAAGGGGGGGGAGGGCAAGCAGTCCTCGGCTTGTTTTAAAAACACAGGGTGACACAGTGAGCCCACATGCATTATTCAGCTCACAATAGAGCCTTCCACTGGAGTCTCAATTTCATTACAGAATCACAAGGTATGACAAATCCTAGCCTGCAGAAAATAATCTAAAACCATCATCATAGTTTCTCTCTTTCTTGGGGGCAAGCGGGGTTGAACAGTAACAGAAAACGTTACTTTTAAAGAAATTGTATTTTATTACATTACTTACCAAAAAGTAATGTCATAAAAAGTATTTTGATTAGGATAAAAAAGTTTATGACAATTGAGAAAGCCAGTTAAGCAGCAGTTGACAGGGACAGTTTGGATAGTTGGAATAAATTAGTTGTTTTTTTTCTTTATGCCTACCCCAACCCAAATGTACTGTTTTAGTAACACAGAAGACACTTGCACTGCATCAAAATACACATACCAGTGAAATACAACCATTGGATACATATGACACAATATTGTGATTCTGCATGGTGCATGGAGAAATGGCCCCATCATATCATTTTAAAAAAGCAGTTAAATAAATGTGTTCCTGCTCCAATAACTAATTACTTGTAACTTTTCACCAAATTTGTCATAAATCTTTCAATATCTTTTGAGACTTTTTTGTTAACTAAGACAAATAGACAAAGCAGCAGGACTGAAAACACCATGTCCTTGGTAACTATTTAATCGGCATGAGTCACGCTTTTGTGCTGGTCGCTTGTGAGAAGACCGTGATTGGCAACATGTGGATGTCTCGCTGTGTTTTTCAAAGTGTTGTTTTGATGCTTATGTTAATTGGTGGGAACGCTTTGTAAATGTGACAATTTTCTTATGATCTTATGATCTGCGTGCTCAAATCTGTACTGGTTTTAGTGGTGGCCTGATAAACAACAGCTCCTGTGAATCAATCATGCGCCAACAGCCTCTGCACTGAAGCAAATAACACACGGTCCTGTCAGTGAATCCATAAATTGTCAATTGTGCACATGGACACGTTATGTGTCTATAT
The DNA here is from genome assembly GCF_004916995.1 of Morone saxatilis. NCBI lineage: Eukaryota > Metazoa > Chordata > Actinopteri > Moronidae > Morone > Morone saxatilis. The sequence continues at coordinate 6,188,967 of NW_023339696.1, forward strand.
GTTTCATGCCCTTCTGATTTTGCTCACGCTCTACTGTTCAGCACACCTGCTCATATGTCTTACACATGATGATAAACCTTCACACACACACACACA
>NW_023339696.1:6189087-6196946 GCF_004916995.1 Morone saxatilis
CACACACACACAAACACAAACCACGTTTCATGCTCTGGATGTCCGAGGAGGTCCAGTGAGTGTTATCTCTGCAGGGAGAGGGGTGGTGTGGATTGGGATTTGTGTGTGATGATGGTTTCATTGTGCCCCTCTGCTCTGGTTGGTGCAGAGTAACAGCTGGCACCTTGTTGGCACTCACATTATCACTGTCTCATATTCACATGTTCACACGTTCATGTACACATGCACACTCTCTCAAACACACAAACATTTGTAACAACTGAGGAAACCCCCTCTAACCCAACCCCCCCTCCAGTACGAGGCCCGCAGTGGCATCCCAAGCTATTTATAGCATTCACTGGTTTAGCCTTTATATAATTTGTTTCTTACTTACCTCTGGGTTACAAAACGATCTGTGAGTGTCTGACTACTGTGTCACCACTGTACGTTGAGTCATATATATTTCAATCAGGAGAGACTTCATTTTAACTCAACGTATATATTTAATTGACGTGCACAATAAAGATGGGTAATGTGAAAGGTGTTTGGTAATTAGACCCCATTATAAGATAAGATAAGATAAGGTATTCCTTTATTTGTCCCACATTGGGGAAATTCCAATCATAATGTCATTGTATTAGAACGGGTTGGTGAATCTGTGATTTATGTAGGAAACTCCGTCGATGGAGTCTAGGCACTGTTGGTGGTGGTGGAGGAGGATGAAGAGAACCTGTAATGAGGAGTGGAGGAGCTCAACCTGGGCACTGGATATGATAAACTGGAGGTGAATGGGTAATGTGACAGCTGAAATCACCAGAGAGGAGAACCGAGTGTTTATTAAACACAGAATTTATTCTTGCTTTTGTTTTATTCCCTTTACACATCAGAGATTTGTATGTCCAGTACTGTTTTTTATAGTTTTATGCAGTTTAAATTTACTGTCAATATCATACTAAGTTCATTGCAGTAGGATTAAGGCAGTGAGAACATCATGTTTGACTCACCTAAGTAGCTCTAAACACATAGTATGGCTAAGGCTGATGGGAATGTCGGCTGGGAATGATTTTGCAGGTATTTACTCATAAGCAAAAGTATTGGACAATTTAATTTTAACCTGACGATGGCACTAGATAAAATGCTCAGAGTCAGAGCATCTCCAAAACCGCAGTTATTTTTGGGTGTTCCCGGTCTGCAGTGGTCAGTACAGATCAAAAGTGCTCAAAGGAAGGAAAAGCAGTGAACCAGAGACAGGGTACCAAGGCTCACTGATGCACGTGGGGAGCGAAGGCTGGCCCGTGTGGTCCGATCCAACAGACGAGCTACTGTAGCTCAAACTGCTGAAACAGTTAATGCTGGTTCTGATAGAAAGGTGTCAGAACACACAGTGCATCGCTGTTCGTTGGTATGGGGCTATGGTATGGGGCTAACATTATGGGGCTAACATTATGACCACCAGGGTGCCCAGGTGGTCATAATGTTATGGCTGATCAGTGTAGACTTCAACTCTATAATATTAAAACCGAATCTTATACATGCATACATGCACATAATAGTATTGTCCTGCACAAGATTGCAAATAAGGGAATAACTAAATTAACCAACAGGCAGGAAATGTAATATAACCAAGCATATAAGAATGTTCAGTACAGTTTGTCTGTTGCTGTCACTCAAAGCGTCCCCCTTATAAGTTATGCGTCAATCTATGCTGCAGGTTGAGGTGTCAAGATATTACACTTGTAAACTATTTAAGTGTATGCCTGCCTCTTCTGAACAGCACAGCTTGCTCCTGAATCATCTGATCCTTGCAGTCGTGACCATAAAGTATATACTTGTTAGTCATCTTCTCTTTCTCTCACCCCTCCGCAACTTCCTCTCAAGGCCATCTCCCTCTCCACAAGGTTTATGTGTTTAATAACGTTACTGAGAAGAAATGGAATGAAAAAGAAAGATTCAACCTGAATGTGTGGGCTTAAAGAACTGTGCGTTGACAATTTATCTCCCCTGTCTTTTTCTCTTTTCTGCCATCATCTTTTCCACACTTCTCTCTCCCATCTCCTTCTCTCTTTTTGATCTGTCTTCATCTGGTCTGGTTTCCCTCATCCTCTTTCCATGCAGGGGATGAAGTGGCTTGGCAGTATGTCCCTCAGCAGCAAAAGGAGTAAGAGGAGGAGTAGAAGGAGCAGCAGTTGCAGCAGCAGCAATGGCAGTAATAGTGTGCTGCTATCCCTGGCTCTCCTGGTGGCGGTGACCTTGATTGCAGACCCCGTGGCGGCTCAAAAGCAGCGAACTGGCAGCGCCTCTGAAAAAGTGCCAGTCCTGAACATTGCGGTGATCCTGGGGCGCACACGCTACATCTCAGACCGGGACATCCGGGCGTTGTGGAGCAAGGAGGACCCCATTGACGTCAACGTGGTCACACTGCTGGTCAACGAGACCGACCCGAAAAGCATCATCACCCACATGTGCGACCTGATGTCCGGGACCAAGATCCATGGCGTGGTGTTTGGGGATGGCACCGACCAGGAGGCCATCGCCCAGATTTTGGATTTTATTTCCTCGCAGACGCTCATACCCATCCTGGGCATCCATGGAGGGTCGTCCATGATCATGGCTGATAAGGTATGGCAGTGTGTGGAAGGTCATGGGTGGACGGGTGATTGCTGGAGGAATGTTTGACTACATGAATGTTGATGAATGGATGAAGTTGTGCACAGCTGGGTGCGGTATGGAGTAGACTGAATGGGTAAATGTTTAAATTACAAATGAATTGACAATTGAGTGATTGCTTTGGTTTGGAGTGGTTTGCCAAATGTTCTGACTTTGCCTTTTTGCTAGACCAAGAAAATCAAGCACACACTCACTTGTCAGCTTTTACATATTTGGCTCTTGGGGCTGTCGAAAGCCTGTAAAATGGTAATACTATAATATCATGCTAACAGACTAGAGGGAAACCTCGCCAGTTAGCTTGGATATCAGTGTAGCTGCTGTCAAGAGAAAGAAACACAGATAGGAACCAGCCTAGCATTGGTGGAAAGAAATAATGTGGAGGAGGTAAATGGGGAAGGAGGATGAGGTAAGTATCTGCAGAGAAGTGTTGGAGTGGTTGTAAGAAGAGAGTATTAAGCAGGTAGAGAACAGAAGGAAAGGGAGAAGAATGGATGACTAAAGAGGAAAGGGTGCGGAAATAAGGAGTAGGTGTATTATTAGTTTGGCTAACAGCGACTGTGTAGTACAGTGAGCTGTAATCTTGGAAGTCTCCATTCATGGTCTAGGATTCCCTCAGACAAGGTGCAAGAGTCCTGATTGGTTCTCACATTTAAATAGGCAACATCCCTTTGCTTGCCAATCACTTTGAACTGTAAATAGGAATAGATGATGATGATACTGAGGATTTTCATGAGGCAGTGCTTAGCAGATACACAATGGGGATGTTCTTATCTGTGTTATTTGCCCAGAAGATCAAAGAAGGCTTACCAGACAGTGTGCTAGCCAGACTATTCTTAAAGATGCTACATATAGCATTTAGAAACATCAGTGTGCCATTGTCAAATTATTGACATATACAGTACCTTGGTGTAATTATTGTAAACAAATGATATTATCCAATGGTATTGTAAAATCCAGGCTTTTTTAAAATGACTACACCGCTTTCAGGAAATCCTTGCTTCTTTCCTACAACTTAAAGCCACTAGTGTGTGTTTGTATTTCCTTTCTCTTTCCTGAAGTGGATAAATCATCTTTCTATAAACCTTTCTTTTACTTCAAGAGCTGCCAGTCTTTGAAAATCACAAATCTTTAGCTCCAGTCGCACTGAAAGAATAGGATCCGTCTTCCTATTTCATGCCATAAAGCAATCTCTCTCTTAGGCGGTCCAGCAGATTACCCACCAAATCCAACCCCGTGGCCCACAATAAGACATGCGCTACATAGGTCGGAGAGGCTGTAGAGCCCCTCAGTGATATATCTTGTTTGTTTACAGTTAATATACAAATGTCTTAAAGTTACTGCGGTAATGGTTTATTGATCCTGTAATGCTACACGTGGCACCTTTTTTTGAAGAAGAGGGAGAAAACGCAAGAAGAAAGGGGGAAAGTGTTGGCGGTCAGGGCAGAAAAGGAGGGAGGAGGTGAGTGTTGAAATAGAGGAGGTGGAGAGGCGAAGCAGAGAAATAGAGTGGTGAGGGGATAATCCCTCATCTTGACCACAGGCGAGGCTGAGTGGAGGGGAATTACAGAATGTCCTGATTGGCACCTGCCACACACCACTTATTTCAGCAGCATGCACGCACACACACACACACCCCTCATCTCCCCTGTCATTGAAACAGCAGCGATTCAGCTCCTTGACAGCGGGAGTGTTTTCCTCTGCAGGAACAGATGAGGAGAAAATAATCCACTTTAAAGTGCTCGACCCACCACTTTGTCTCCTCTTTATTTTCTTTCTCACGTTTTCCTTCTTTCCTCCCAACTTATCTGTCTATAGGTGCTTGCTTCACACCCTCATGATATGAGAAGTTGTCTTTAAAAAAAAATTTAAAAAAGTCTTGAAATATAATTGGACATTTTGTGGAAATAATTACTGTCCTACAATACATCTAATGTATTATTAGGGCTGCAACTGGTTATTTGTATTACATTTATTCTCTCAATTATGTTTTCAACTAAACGTTTATACCATAATGTCATAAAAAATGCTGATCAATTTATAGACAACAGAAAAGAGCATCAAATCAATACATTTGAGAAGGTATAAACAGCAATGTTTAGCATATTTGTTTGAGAATTTATTGAATCTATTATAAAATAGTTCTATAATAGTTTTCTATTGATTAAATAATCAATTCATCAACCAGTCTTTCACCATGTAGTTATATTTTTCTCCTTATTAAGATAAAATTGCTTTTTTATTAATACACCTGAGCGGAATGCATCGGTCCCACAACACACACACACACACACACACACACACACACCAGTTAAATCTGTTTAGTGAGTGCTGCAGTGTGTTTCCATCCCAAACGGGGATTAGGATTCTTCTAGTGTGTCCTCTGCTGTATCTTCTCCTTGTAAGGTTTACATCGTCTTTTACCCTCCTTTTAAAGTTTATATAACTCCTCACCCTCTGTAGGGTAAGATTTATACGGTTACCCTCTGAAGTGTAAGTAGCGGTGTTTTTTTTGCCGCCTTGTTCCATGCAGATTTTCACTAATCCTCATGTGAAATATGGGGAGAAGCTCGCCTCCAATGATTACGCCTTGTAAGACCCACAGTGTGTTTGTCTATTCACGATTACGCCTTCATACTTGTGTGTGCATAGACTTGTGTGAAATTTCCCTGCACATATATGCTTTAATGCCTCTGCGTGCATTGAATATACTTTCACTTTGTGTGTGTGTGTGTGTGTGTGTGTGTGTTTCCTTTGCCCGTCACTTGGAGGCTAAATCTCTTGGTGCAGAGTTCTTCTTCCAGTCGAAGCCGTTTCCACATCAACCTCTAGAGAATACTATCAGAGAGCTTCCCCATTAAAAAAAAAGACGCTATTTACGCCCAATCTTTCTCTTTTCTTTCTTTTCTGCTTTTATTCTTTTGCCTTGTGTTGTCCCTCCACCCATGTCTCTGCCCATCTCTCTGTCTTACATTATTGCTTGTTAATTAGATAAATGTTGCAGCATCTCCCTGTGTTAGTCCCTTCCATACATCTTTCAGCCTTTGTTGAATAATGCATCACTTGCCTGTATTGAAAAGAATACATTATTGATTAACGAAAGAAATGTCTTCTCTTGCTGCATTCTCAGCAATTCAGCTTGAAGGTACCTCCCTGGCAGCTCCTTTAAAAGTGGGTGGGTAGAAAAAAATAAATAATCAGCTTGTATTGTTTTGTTTTCATTGCTGACTTTCCTTACCTTTACACTTTAATTCTTCTGTTTTTTTTGTGTGTGATTTTGTTGCTTTTGTTCCTTTCTTGCATCAACTTCAAAGGCTTGTGCTTTTCTCATTCCCTTACTCGATGTAATTGTGTGGGTGGATGTCTAGCCTGGCTTGTTGATTGGTTTCATGTAATTCTCACACTAAATGGTTATCGACTTGCACAATGGTCAATAATGGTAACTGGATCATGTTGGTCACGAACACTTTTCACTCTGTATATCTTAAGTCTTCGTTAGTGTCTGCCCTAACTCAGAGCTGCCTATTGACATGTCCGTTCTGATTTGGTTGATATGTTCTGCTGCAGCAGCTTTGTTTTTTTCTTAATTTACCCATTTTTGCCTTGCATTTAACCACAGTCTGTATGCTGTGGCGCCTCCTGAAATTTTACGTAGACGGCCAAATCAGGCCACTGAAAATCTTGGTAGCACACCAAAACCAAAATCCAAACCAACCATTTGGAACCAAAGTCATTTGGTTCCAAATTTGAATACAGAGTAAAACTCATCAGCCAATAGGCACGCAGCTGGCTGTCTAACGTTACATGTCACGGAGGCGTGCAGGAAAAACACTACAATTATGCACAGAGAGAGGCCTAGCTTCTTCTTTTTTTTAAACCATAAGCTTTTAACTACACAGACTTTGTGCTGCTTGTTAGCTAGCCAGTAGCTAGTTATTAATAGTTTTTATATAGTCCCATACTGTGCAGATATTTAGTTCTATATCATTATTTTAAAGTGAGCAGAGTAAAAGCTGTTTCTCCAGCTGCTGCCAGGTCTATTTTCTTTTTGTTAAAACAAAATTTTAAAAAATTGGTACTGAAAAAAGTATCGTTCCCGAAATTCTATGGAAGTCACTAACATGGACACACACATGCACACACGCAGTACTTCTGCTTCAGAGTTCATTCCTTGAGCGTCTTAAACAATTGACACTTAATTTACACGGATTGATTCATTAATTATTCAATGATTCAAACAAATTAATAAATATTAATGAATACATAATGATATGTCTGATGCTTTGTGTAGCTCAGTGGAGCAGTTGATATACTTTGGTATTTAAAACAAAGTCTGAGACTCTCAGCTTAGTCTTCTGATTCAGTGGAGTAACTCTTTAAATATTGTTTAAACTTGGTGAAATCCTCAATGCCCCAAATAATGCCAGATTGAAGAGTTACTTAGCTTAGACTTAGCTGTACTAGGCTACCTGCCAAATGGCGCTAAGAGGAAGTTGCTTTTTTACTGACTGTATATTTTACTTTATAGATTAATGTTCATTTCAGTTGGTTTCTTGTTGGGAGGGGTTGTTATTTTGTGTCCTTTTGCACTAACCAATCAGTATTGAGTGATGTATCGGCTGTGAGTCAGAAGGCAGATTGGGTCGTTGAATAATTGCAAGGTTGGCAGTCGACCCCTGCCTTCTCCTGTCGACATAACATCGAACCCTCATTGCTCCCAGTGGTTAGAGCAGTGCTTTGCATGTAGCAGAACACCATTGTTAGTTGAATGAATAAATGAATGAATGCACATTAAGTGCTTTGGATAAATCTGATTATAGCAGAAATGTAAGCTGTGGTAGCGATAGGTTATCACGTAGATCAAAAATGTGTAAATTTAAGAGTTGTTATGTGTGCACAGTGAGTCGACTGACAGGCTGGACTCCATGGTGGTAAAAGGGCAACCCTGTATCAACCACTGTTACTCGATTTTCCATTTAACTAATTAAACAATGACGCACAAAGGCACATTCAGTAAACACAGACAAGTGTATTTATGTAATTTATTGATCTTTAGTGGTGAGATCTGTCGATATATCCTGGGATAATGAACAGGGTTTTTTGACCATGCATATTGATAAAACCTAGTACTTGAAGACCCCTTATATTTGTGTCTATAAGTGTGTGTGTGTGTGGGTGTGTGTGTGAGTGCGTGTGTGCGTGTGCATGTGCATGTG
>NW_023339696.1:6197046-6204652 GCF_004916995.1 Morone saxatilis
GTGTGTGTGTGTGTGTGGTGTTATTGTGATCAAAGGACATTATTCATCCATCCTTGTTGTTGTCTCCCCTCAGGCTGTATAATTACACAAACACACACACACACACACTCTGATGTTTGTTGCTGCATACTCGTGTCAAATAGCAAATCAGAGCGGAAGTGAGGGACAGAGAGAGAGACTGAGAGTGGGTAGAAATAACATTTTATAACATTTATGAGTTTGTCCAATTACTGTGCAGAGACATTTCTTTTTGTTTGGCTTAAATCACACTGTCATTTAACGAGAGCATCTTCAGCCTGCTAAACCGCAGAGCCTGCCGCACCGCCACACGCCTCTGTGCGGAAGAAATCTTCAAGTGTGGTTGCATGTGCCTCGTGTGTGTCTATGTGCATGTACTTTATCAATATATTGCCATAAAGGCTATCTATATTTGTGTGTCTATAATTGGCTATGTATGTGTGTGGATCCAGACTGCGATAATGACATCACTGGGGTGTTGTCAGATATTCTATTAGCCCAGTAAGACTGTCCTCAGTGAGAGTCCCATGGTAATACTTTACTTGTTAGCCCTCCTTATTTTGTATCCTGTGCAGCATTTGTGTGAGTGTATGAAAGTGTAATGTGTTCATGCGTGCGTGTGTGTGCAGCTACTCTATGTTTGAGCGAGTGTATTATTCCAATAGCTAGATGCAGCTGTCTTGCAGATGAGGAATGGCCTCTCACTTCTCAAAGGAAATCGATTTGAATGAATATGTGGGACTAGAGGAAATATAGCTGTTAGCACTTTTTATGAGTACATTTCCCTCTTTTTTCATCATCTCCCTCTTCTTTCTGGCTTTCCCTTATGGCGTCTGTTCTAAAGTATAGAAAGTTTGTTCTTGTGCTACATAGTTTGAGCTATACTGGTCCTGTGATCCCTCCTCACTCTGTCCCTATTCCTGCTGTCGCTCTTCCTTTTGGACCAGCTCTCTTACTTTCTTTCGTTTTCTAGTCCTCCCTCTATGTCCTCTGCTCCTTCCCCCCGTGTTCTCCTCTTCACAGCAGCTGTCACTCCTTCGCTCTGTCTCTGAGGATAGCCTCGGCGTCAGCCTCAAGAACGGGAACAGCAGCAGTGTGTACAGAGATGGCAGCAACATATGCACACACACAAATACACATAGAAAGTTGCATATTACACAAGCACACGGATGCTTGCAAAAGAATAGTGCCTTTGTACAGTGTCAGCTGTAGCCAGGTAGACGAGTTGGGCCAGGAGCTGTAAAATCCCTTTTCTGTAATAAAATTAACTGAATGGGTAGCCCTGGCACGGTAAAAACAAAAGTTATGACCCGTACCATCCAAAGCGTCTTTTCCACTCTTAAATTAATTAACAAAGGCTCAGGATAGAAAGTCTAATGTTGCGTTATGTGATAGCTAAACAGGAATTGATCTTGATGTTACACTCATGTAGGCATTTACTTTAGTTTTTAATCTCCTTACGTACGTCATCTAATTCATTTTATTGCTTTTTGTCGTTGTCTTCACTGAACAAATTACTCGCATTACTTGCAGAAGCTGCCTCGGCTGAGAGAGATGCTGTAATGATGTTAGGCCCATGTGCTCAGCATGCTCATAAGCACATGCTGGAATTGATCAGGCCCACGTCCGAGCATTTGGCATACAGGTCCAACAGTGTAACGCCGCTACATTAACATCTATTCCAACTATTTGTTTGGTGCTGGTGCCGTTATTACCCTACAAGTGTTTTTGTGTGTACCATCAGGACGTAGTGTCGTTACAAGGATAAACAAACAACAGTCTGGCTAACATCAGACTAATCCTCTTGTCTGTTTGTCTTGTGTGCATTTGTGTATGAGTGACTGTCAGGCTAATTTGTGTGTGCATTTTTTGGGTGGGTGTGTCTGTCCATTTTTTTTTTGTGTCTGTGTTTCTTGTTGATTAACCCAAGTGTCTCAGCAGTAAATTGAATTTCTGATCTGCCTGACTCTACTCTTGTCAGCCACCATAAGCCGACAGAAATACCCTACAATAAATATAACATAAGCTCGGCGACCGAGAGACTGAAGAGGCACACAGAGAATAACACAGCTATCACAGCTTTGGAGGAGAGAATTTTGTCATCTCAGCTTAAGCCTGACTAATATACAGATAACACATGCATGCAGTTGCTGGCTGTGAAAGTCTTTTCATTCCTCATCGTTGTGTCACGAAGCAATTGCATCAGCGTGAGTATAAATGTAAAAAAAAAAGAAGCTCCGGTGGCTGAAGCCTTCAAAGACACATTTCCTCATTTTCTGAACGTTGAAATTGTCTGATTAAATTGTCTACACTCTGTTTTTAAGCTGCAGAACCTCAGTAGATCTTAATTCTTGGTACATACGGCAAACTGCTTCATTATGAGCGACAGCTACTTATTAACTAGAAGCATCTTTCAGGAGGACTTGTCAATCACAGTTATAGTGGAGGGAGAGAGAGACACAGATGTGAGTGAGAGGTTGATTTTTCAGACTGTATTATCACCACCACCTGTCACTCATGCTCCTGAGATACACACAGATAAATATCAGCTAACTTTGCCCTTAGGGATGTTGATCTGATGGCTTATTTATGTTGACATGAATATGCAACACTAAACGCATCACTCTATTGATTTCAATCCATCCTGACAATCAGAAGGGGAGTCTAGATTGACAGCCTGTTCGAGATGGATAGCTGAAAAAGATTTTCTGGTAGTGTTAGGGGTTATAAAGTTACTGCAGCTGCAGCCACACTGATATATGTGACTCCATATGAGGACTGAGCTCCGAGTGGTGTGGGTGGTATATGTGTTACAGCGACGGAAGGCAGTAAAGAAGCCAGGGACAAAGAAAGAAAGGAGAAAAAAAAATACTTTGGCTGTTTGTTTTGACATGCACATAGGAGTCCAATTCCCACACTGTATAAGGAGTCAACTCAATTTCAAATTAAGTGTGAGCATATTCCCAGCTGCGACACAAAATAATCACCTGTAAGTGTGTGATTAAACATCTTTTCTTGAGTTGGTCCCAAACATTATTCAAAAGCTGAATAATAAACCCTGTTTTCCACCCATGCTAATTATGTAATTCCTTTTCCCTCCTTTTCCAAAAATGAAATATTATTCAAGCCACATTATAAAACTTGTTTTACCTTAAAATAACAGCTTCAAAATCATTTTGATTCTACACTGAGCTGTAACAAGGTTAATGATAAGTAATGTAATCATAACAAGTGCACGTGTGCAGCTGTCCATATTTACAATAGTGGTACATATACCAACTCTTACACAGTGTTTCTTTAAAATCTACACATTAGATGGAAGTCATATTGTAAGTATTTAGGTAGGTCAGTTTGCTGGCTATAGTAGGCCAGAAGATCCCTCTGCTACCTTATGTAATTATGTTGCTGTCTCTTTGATAGTTTCCCAACCTGAGAGCGATGTAAATTTAAAATGGAAGCCAAGGGAGGTCAGCTAGACTGTTCAGGGGTTTAGACCTCAACATCAGTAATAAGGAGGGAAACCTGGGAGCCTTTAATACACATGCTCAGTTATTGGCAATTTTCTATGAGGTCAGTAAGGCTTCATTGCTCTGAGTGGTGCAACACACACAGACACAGGTGTATTCATCTTATATCGTCTGTGCTCTCACATTTCAGTGCGGGTCTCTTTCTCTAGTGCAGTATAGTGTCCTGTTTTGTGACTACTGGTGCAATCCATTCTCTAGGCTTTTTTCTGCAGTGATTTACTTTAAAACCTCACTACAACATATTCCCTCTGAGCTGCTTTGGGATTTTAAATAAAAATCCACCGTGCTGGGAGGTCAGACAACAGTCACTTGCTTTAAGTTTGATCTAATTAGATGAGCCGCGAAGAAATGGACCTCCCACTCCTCAAACTTCCTCTCAGAAAAAGAGGGTCGGAAGATGGAGACACAGACGATAGATAGAGCAGGATGCATTTTCTGAGGTTTTCCAGAGGAAATTTTTAAATAGGTCATTGTAAAATACACAGTATAAAAACGTGACAAATGCTCAGCTTTCATTTGGGGGCTAATAACTGCACTGTTTTTGATCACAGCACAGGCTATGAAACCAGGTCGTCCCGCATTGCTGTGCCGCCTTCTTTTTCTATCCTCATCTCCTCCTCTCATCTGCATTTCTCATCTAATCTTGAAAGTCTATCTGTCCTCCCTTCTCCTTTCTTCTTCCATCGCGCTCCTGTTAAGTGTTTGAAGATTGCAGTGAGAGATTTCTCCTCGTATCTATCGTAGCCATGTCGAAAGGAGTTGGCAACAGCTGCAACCGCCGTCCCTCTTCTCTTTCTATATGCACCCATGAACACACACACACACACCACAGAGCACTTAACAAAGCTATGTCCCCTGCCCTGCACTGCTTTAATGGCACTGCTTTTCCATCTTTTCCTCCATTTCTTTCCCTTTTACTCAATCTATTTCTGACTTAAAAGAACACACATACACACACACACATATATACAAGTATACATACAGCACACACACAGTCATGCAGAAATGCTGTTGCCAGATTACTCTGCAGTGTCTGCAGTGAACAAGCACAATCCCGTTAGACTAGGGCTGGCTTGCTTCTCTCGCCTGCTCACTGCATCCTGTGTAGAGCTGCTCTAGCGTAGCAACACAATTCCATTAAAATGGACCATAGTCTCTCCCTTAGCGTTAGCGTTGTATAGCCTAGCCCAGCACTGCACCATGTTGGGGTCAGTGAGCTGTGCTAAAAGACAGGGAACGGAGAGATGCAGGCAAGTGAGAGTGACATGAATTAAATATCCCTACGACGAGCCTCTTCCTTGTTTCACTCGTCTCTCCATTATGATGGAAAGCCCCATGGAGCATGAAGTCAACCCTAATTGTTCTGAAGTAGCGGGCTAGATGGGCGCAAGGATGGATGGATGGATGGATGGGTGGAAAAAAGGGCTGACTTAAGACCGTAAGACCGTCCCTGTGTGACAAGCAGTGAACAAGCTGTGAGCACAGTGGGGGGCTCTCAGGAAAATGGCATTATTCATGTTTTATTGGCACACTCAGTTTATTTGTCTCTCTCTGCATCTCTCCCGCACTTTCTCAGTTTACATAATGTACAGCCAGCACTTTGCTCTTAAAACTTCAGCTTTGAAAAAAAAGAAAAAAAGAAAGACGCTGCATCACATCCATTAACATGAAAGACAACTTAAAAGGCCTTGTCGAGCCTGACAAGAAAGTGGAGTGTCCTTGCGTCTGACTGTCTCCTGAAAGCCACACGTGCTTCACATCCACAAACTTTTAATCCTCTGGACCTGAAAGTAATATAAATAAAAAAGTAAAATTAATATTAATAGCCTCACCTCATGCTTGTATTCGTACTTTGGCTAGCTATGTGTTTTAACTTGTCGCACCTAACGTTTTATGTGTTCAGTAGAGGTATGAAGCATGTACTTTATGTTGTACATTAAAATATGGTGGCTATAGTCAGCGTGACAGCTACATGATTTGTAAGTATTCCGCAAGACAGCGTTATGCAGTAGCCTATAATGTAGGCTTCAATGGCTACGAATGTGTCCTTCTACATTTTTGTCTTCCTTGTTTAAATGCTGCAGTGAACGACTTTTTGGAAGGAACTATTTTTAGTTTTCAGGTCATTTGCAACTTGTCTCAGCACTCTCGGTTCTTTTAACTGCAGAGTCCTTAATATGTAGTCCTTAAAGTGTCGTGTCGCATCATGTAACTGACGTAGTGCAGTGAGCTCTTCGCTTTTAGATTGTAGTGTTGTGGAATTCAGCTGACTTCAAAGATAGAGGGAAAAGAATGGGGACAACGAAAGAGTGACTCAACAGCTTTCTCCTTGAAAAAGCGACAGAGAGGGAAAAAAGATGGAATGAGCGCAAATGAGAGAGTTAAAGATAGAATAAGAGGTACAGAGGAAACTGGAGAGAGGCTGAGGGGCTTTTAAAGAAGCAGTCTTTAATTAAGTTGATAGTGTGTGGTTATTAGCGATAAGGTTTTTGCTGAGAAAAGTCAGCGCGCATCCTATTAACCCCCCCTCTCCCTCCCTCCCCTCGCGTACTGTAATTACTGTATGCTACCTCTGTTAATACCAGCACTGTGTGACCCTCAGATCCACCCTGTTGGTACTCAAGGTGACAAGGCTACAGCTTCAGAATGTAAATAAATAATACGATTGGTTTATTGAAAAATATTTTTCTGATAAATTGTGTAATTGATTTAAATTAATAACTGGCTACAGTCAATCCATCAGCCGCTTCCTTCCTGTTAGGGCAACATCTTATTTAGTTATATGTTGAAGGACTTGCCACATTTTTGTGATAACCAGTAATGTATGTTATGTAATTGCATATTTAACAACACATGCATTTTATCATTACATTTGTTATTCAAAGGGTAAATATATATATATATTTTAAGTTCACGTCTACATTGCTAATGACTGGAAACTGTGTGGCCACTTGGTGGCAGCAAAACAAACTGTAAATGCAACTTTAACATATCATCACCTTACTATGGTGAAGTTGCCTTTTTACACATTCTGCACATATGGAACAACATTATCACTAATTTGGAGTGGTTTCTGCCCACATGATGACTGTAAGTCCAATATTTACTCTCCTTTTAGCTTTATTTTGCACCAACTCTAGAGGGAAAAAAAAAAAAAAAAAAAAAAAAAAGCTTTTTAGCAAATATTGTTCAAGCTTTTTTACTAGCTAGTCTCTACCTTTTTCATTCTGACTCTTAGTCTTGGGCAAATACTGTACAGTTGGCTCATTAAAATACGTCTGCTTGCTCTGAAACAAGACTGATGAAAGTGGTGAGACTCAACTGAAACAATAAAGTTTTGGGCCATAAAACCAAAATAAAACCAAAATAATGAGCCTATATATGCTGAAATAATTCATAAAGCTAAGGGGAGCTGCAGAGTTGGGTGATAATTCTCTGTGGGTTATTTATTATGAGCAACACCTTTCACATTACATTGTAGTAAATTGTGAATCATTCCTGCATGTAAAAATATTGGATTCGTGCAGCTTTAAGATTTCTTAATAATTTATGTTTAAACAGAGCACAATGTGGCCATATGTGGGCATATGAGCCCTTCAAAAAAGCTGACGTTTTGTAGTGTACAATTATTCAGTACATTATTTTAGCACCTATGTTCTAGTTTAGTGTTCCACTTCCCCCCAGATTTAGCATCAGCCTTCTTCATCTGTCTTCTTCTCTGTCCTTTTCCATTATCCTCCCCCTTTCTGTCCATCTTATCCAGCCTTTGGTGCTTTTATAGTCTTTTTTGGGAGGACGGGGGTACAGCGAGACATAGTAGGAGGATTTAAAAATAGCAGAAGTATCAGAGGGAGAGAGAATAGGAAGGGAGGGAAGACGGATTGGGTGGGGGTGGTGGGTGGTGGCGAGGTGGATGGAGGGAGTGTTTCAGGGTCAACGTTGACAAATGGGTCTGTGGAGTTAGCCGGGGCTCCGGGGAGCACCGACAGTTAGGTCAGTGCTCCCCAAGGGGAGCGGGGAAATGGGGTTTTTACCTGCTGAAACACCTGAGAGAGAGAGAG
>NW_023339696.1:6204687-6209371 GCF_004916995.1 Morone saxatilis
GAGAGAGAGAGAGAGAGATGTAGAGATAAAGAGACAGAGAGAGTGAGTCCATAGTATTTGTGGCAAGTGAGGTATTTTAGCTTCCCTTCCCTGTTATTTAAGGATACAGGGCAAGGTTTGCGGTCACATTTTGGACAGAGCAGCAGCTGGCAGCAGTGTAACCTTTTACATGGGCCAATAGCAGTGTGATTTACCCAAGTGTCCTGCAACTGTCCTGGAATTTTTTTTAAAATACCCCAATTTTCCAGGAACTACATTCATATTGAACATGATTAAATGTTTGTCCAGTGCCAACATTCATTGCCATACGGTTCATGTCCTGCCTTCACTTAGCTATCATAACCATACATTAACTAGCATTTATTTATAATGACCCCCAACTTTCCCTTAACTAAACCAAGTAGCTGTATGTGGGTTAGCAGGACATTAGACATATGGTAGTTGCAACATGAGGGCCAGGAAACTGTCCTCAGAATTTTTGCTGGGAATTTGGGGGTTCTAACAACCCAGGGGGTGTTTATATTTAACAATTAAAAACAAAAACTTGGAAAGTATTTTATAGACTTATTCCAATATTTGTTGTAGCCTTAATAATTAAATTGTATTACATTAAATATACACGTAAAAAATAATTTACCCCACCATAATTTTACTCCTGGCAGTTTTTGTCGTTTGTAAAGAAGTAGGATTTCTTAAATGTAATAAATTTGCTTACTTATGACTAGGTTGAAAGCTAATGTTAGAATATTTGCACAAATCATACTCAACTGATCCGTGGAAAGTGTACCACTAGTACTAATTATTTAGTTATGAGATGGTGTACTGTATGTCCCATTAGAGAGCTTAATATAATGATATATATTATGCCCTTTAAAATACACTTTACAAAACTTCCCAACAAATCAACTCCTTGTCCTTAGGATGAACGTCCTCCCAAAGCCGTCTCCAGGTAAACCACCACTTTGTAACAGCTTAGGTAAGCTGTCCTTGAGAGAAGTGATCCTTTATTCTCTTTGCTGCAGTAAACCCACGCTCTGCTTGGCCGACCCTGGCTTTCTGTGCTCGAATACTGAAGCTCCTCAATGAATAGAGACTGAGGTTTGTTATTAAGCGGTTTGAATGAATTGAAATCACTGACTTTCAATAGCTCATTTAGAAGCCTGATGAGGAGTCATGACGAGGTGAGTTTTTGCGTGAGCGTGTGAGTGCAACGTGATCAAGCTTTTTTGTATGTCCGAGCTTGTGTGTGTGTGTGTGTGTTTGTGTGTTTGAGACGTTAGTTTAGTCCAACCTTGACAAGTAGGAGAGGGCATTGTTGTGCAGACCCACTGAGAAATATGCCTTGTCAGAGAGAGACACACACTCACACAAAGAACACAAACTTATAAAATATGTGAAAATGAAATGATTTTACTGAACACAATTTACCTCCTAACACACACACGCACTAACACACACGCACAAACACACACAAAATGATTGCAGCTTTTCCAAACATTTACATCTATCTTCGACTTAAACACTGGCTATTATAGTGTGTGTGGTAAATCCTGAAATATGCCTGTGTATGTTAAAAAGCACAACACACGTTTTGAGGCCACACACACACAAAATGTTAAGCACAGTTACCTATTGATGTAGACTAAAAGCTCCCTCATTTAACTATGGTCTCCCTGCAGTATTCCAGCTGTAATTTATTACTGTCTGCAAACACACACAACCACACACACATAAATGATGGCTTTGCAGTGCTGTCACTGCAGACCAAGGCCAGCTGAAGCTATTCATTTAGCATTCTGCTTAATGCATGTGTGTTTTGTGTGTGCGTTTAGCAGCTACTTATTTGATGCAGTAGTTCATTCATCTGTGTGTACTTGGCTCCCTTACATTTTTCCAACAGCAGGATTTGCCTCCAATAATCCATACACCTTTACTGGTGTAGAAAAACTAAGGTAACTAAAGTAGATACGAGAGAACACTGGCACCTTTAATATTGCATGTAAATAATTTTAAACTGTACGCTACACTGAGCACATTTTAAATGAAAGTGACCATCCACATCAGTCACCTCCAAGATGGTTTGTGCCTTGTATATGATCCAGTATGATATAAAAACTAGTTGTTTCAAGTGTTTGATATTGTCACAGCCATTAAGAAAGCAATATCTGCCAAATTATCAAAGTATTATTTTTTTTAAATTCTATTACTTCCGTTTGTTTTAGTGCTTATATGTATTGTATAGTCGTGTCTTGTTTTCAATCTTGACTGCCATTTCAAGTCTGTTTTATGCAGACAATGAAGAAAAAGGAGATAAGAGCACAAGGTCTAAACATCACAGTCATCGCACTGAGGAAATTGGTCATTTATACACAAAATAATTCCATGTGTGACTTTGCAAACTACAAACACCCATTCCAGCTGGAGACTTTCTCAACATTTAATTAGCAACTTTGTACTTGTCACTGACTGACAAATAATCAGGAGTAGGCTCTCCAGCGCAGTCACAACAACAGAAATTGTTTCTCTGTTACCTCTTAATCTCATAAACAAGGAAATGTTGCAAATGAGCATTTAATGAATGAACAGTTAGCATGATGGTGTTCCTCCCATGATACTGGTGATGATAGGTGTCTTCAGAAGGCATTTAGGGCTAACTTCTTTAGCACCCAAAGCAAACTTCACTTTGGAATCCCAAAGGCAGAGAATATGATGACTAAAAGACATTGAATGATTGATTTCAAGGGCTTGAAATTCAGTTTACTGATTTGTTTTTCACCCCCATAGCCATCACAATGTCAGAAATTGTGCTAATGTAGCTGAAGGTTTTCCAGACATGATTTATTAGAATGAATATTTACTCAAACCAATAACGGTATTTCATCTTGTTAGACGAACAGACAAGACAAACAAGAAAATAAGGTATTCAGGAGACATACACATCATATTTACATGTCTAACCTGGTCAGGCAGGTTGCACACACACACACACACACACCTACACACCTACACACATAGTGCAGGATTAATCAGCCAGTTGTGTGATGGTAATGACTGCAGGGGGTGTGGTGATCAGTCCCTCCTCGCTACCTTCTTTAGTCTCTCCTCTCCTCTCCTCTCCTCTCCTCTCCTCTCCTCTCCGCTCCTCTCCTCTTCTCTCCAGCTAATAACTGAATCAATTCAAAAAAAGGGCCCAGTACATTTATGATGGGATGACATCTCTCTCCTCATCCCCCCCATGCTCTCTTTCTTTCCCTATTTTTGCCTGCTGCTGCATTTTACAGTCACCTCCTCTATGTGTGTATGCGTGTGTCTTTGAAAGACACACACAGAAGAAGAGTTTGTGTGTGTGTGTGTGTTGAGTGGGTGAATTGTTTTCAAGGTTCCATCTCAGCTTGCAGTCACATTCTTTCAGTATGCCGTGTGTGTTGTGTGTGTGTGTGAGAGAGAGCTGTCAGGTGTTCCTGTCCCTGTGGCGAATCATCTGTCTGCTCCTTAGGGGTCGTCGGCAGGTGCTTTCTAAACAGGCCTCCCCCCGGACACCTCTGTCCTTGTCTCTGTCTGAAAATACCCATATCTTTCTCCTTCAACTATCCCTCACACTTATTGTACTTTGTGTGGGTGTATACAACTGTGTGTGTGCATACATGAGGGCTTTCTTTTATTTAAGTGTGCCAACTCCAGATTTTCACTAGCAAAGCCAGCCTGCAGTTGACAGCCTGCATGTACTGCCTGCAACTATAAACTAGTTCTTAACTGTTCTACCTTTGAAATGAATCGCAACATTAAACATTAGCAGTGTGAATTAATTAGGATCAGAGTGATATTCCTGTCAATTTAAACAATCTTATTTAAAAAAAAAATATGCTGCACTATTTTACAGTAATGGACAAAATGTATTAAAAGACTGTCAGACAAATCAAAAAATATTTTTGAAAACATCGATAAATAATAATGTTTAAAAATTAAAATGGAAAAACTAAATAAAAAGTGAAATACTTTTCCTTTAAATTCCTTTTAAAAAAACAACAAAAAGTTTTTAAGTTAGTTAAAATGTTGGCCAAGGGCAAAAGCATGATGTTTGACGCTGTGCAATTCCATAGGGAAAATCAGACCTGTTGGTACTTCAAAAACCAGACTCGATTGTCCGCATTATGATGTTTCATTTGCAACAACTTGTATTTTTCTACGAAGACCATGACTTGCTTGCACTACACATGGCACGTCATCAGGCTGTGTTTGATAATCCAGCATCTGCTAACACCGGTCCCTCCGACCAAAGCCTTTGAATTTTGTGTTGTATGGCCATACCACAGGGACAGAGATCAATTCCGCAGCATTGCAGGCAGTGGGGATAATGAGGCTTTTCCATTGATTAGAATTTAATTGAGAGGCGGCGATGGGCCGAGGGAAGGAGGAAAGGCTATTGAAGTCACTCAGCGCTGTAAGGCTGCCCCCTCCTACTCCTCCAGTCTTCATCAGAGAGCTGTCTTGCTTCTTTGCTCCGTGTCCCTCGGCCACTTCCCTTGACTCCCCCATTCTTCCTCTCTCTTTCTCTCCCACTCGTATTGACGGTGTATGGACACAATGGAATTAGGCCCGTCATTGTTCCTCGCGATATCTCTCACCGAGCGATGCAGCTGAATGATAAGCGAGTCTCACAGCGCAATCACACTCTTCCAATTTA
>NW_023339696.1:6209471-6209599 GCF_004916995.1 Morone saxatilis
ACACACACACTCGCTCACACACAAACGAGGCTGTTCATTCACCCGCCCAATGCCCTGCCATTTCTAGCCCGGTGAAGATAGGCAGACCCACATCCTTAATCAACGGTGTGTGTGCATATGTGTGTGTG
>NW_023339696.1:6209631-6214614 GCF_004916995.1 Morone saxatilis
TGTGTGTGTGAGAGAGAGAGAGGTTGATTTGAGAAAGTATTTGCCTTTTAGTGACAACTGAATGCATCTGTGTACACTGGAAGAAATAGGGCCTAATTCCATTATCAGTTCCAGTTTTTTTTATCCATCATTTGGTCGATTAAATGTGGGAACATAATGAGTCTCGTTTTTTCCCCCCAACAGCTTGAACCTCCAAAATATTCATTTTACAGTTATTTAAAACAGAAAGAAAGCTGCTAATCCACAGCAAATGTTTGGCATTTGTTCCTTGATAAATTCCTTGGAACAATTACTTGTATTTCGAAGTTGCTGTTCACGTTCCAGAACTTCAGTTCGGTTCAGTGTGCAGAAGTGGATTTCATGTTTTTCTTTGGTTTCCTCCTCAGGTCATGAGTGCCTCTCGGAAAGACCCAGTGGAGAATAACCTCACCTTTCCAAAGCCCCACCCTACCTGGGCCTCGCCCTGCCCCCCACCCCTGGACTCCCACCATGAGTAAGTTCCTGATTTTTATTCACAGAAAACAGTTTGTTCTCTCTTCCGCTGTGGCTGCTCTGTTGTTGTGGCGCATATTGCAGGAAATGGTGCCATCGTAGCATGACGTAGGCTGTTATCTTTTATATTAGGAAGTATAAAACATCCTTAAAACCCTCAGATATGCTGTAGCATTTGCAATGGCACCAAGAGGTTTCAGAAGTTAGATTTTAAACTGTGGATTTGGAGTTGTTGTTGTCGGGTTTTCTTGGAGCAACAAAGATTGATGTTTGTGCAAAGAGACCTTGATACAGTTTTAAAGAAACAGAAGTTTTGATTAAACCTTTGTCATGATTTGCATTTCAACCTGACCAGAGACTGAATGAAAATGAGCCAATTGGCGCGTTCACATTTTAGTGACGCCAGTGAGCGAATAATCTGAACTAAATGAGTTAGAGAGAGATTTTGGGTGTTAAGGCGCATTTTCATTGTACCTGCAGAATCGATTCTTGTCATGCTATTGGCTTTTATAGTGCTGCATTGGTTGCTGTGGTTTGAGGTGTTGCAGTGGCTTAGTTTCAGTTGGTGAGTCAAACCTTTTTCCCAGCAGAGTTCACTCACACTTTGGATTAAATAGTTTTGTTGTATCACTTCTTCTGGAGAAGATTTCCCACCAGTGTTTGTACATGAACGTCAAAATAGATTTCGCTCAAATATGTAATCTACTGGTTGATGCAAACAGGATACTCCTGCAGAAACCAATGCGTATTCTACCTAAGGACCAGTGTTTGAGGTGTAGCATCAATACGCTGCTTTCCTTTGCACCTTCAACCCGCCCCTCCCTGCTCCCCCCTGATGGCAGAAGCATATGGCACAGCGGAGCGAAGTGCTGCAACCCTCACCACCTCATCACTCATCAATCACTCCGCAAAGCATGATGGGAGGGCAAATGTAGCGGGATGTGCACTCCATCACCCCCATCTACAGTGCACATATATATGTGTGTGTGTGTGAGGATTTGGGTTGCTGCTTTCTGTGACTAAGCCTGTGTGAGGGTGTGTGACATCACGCAGCGTTTCCCCTGGTTACTGGGCGGCCCGTTTTGTCACTCAGGGAGAGAGAGGGACAGAGATGAATCTAGTTGAAGAAGAAAAACATGAGAGTAACCAAAAAAGGTACTGCACAGAGGGAGGTAGACATGAAAGCATGAATGAGAAATCAGATAAGGGCAGATATTATATTCTGTTTTTTTGCTGGTGGAAAATTAAAGTAGCCTCCTGCATGGCAAGCAGCTTAGTTTGTCATCCGATGCCACAATACCAGACAAAAATAAGTGCATGCCTGTATTTTAACTTGTGTGTCTGCACTAGGATTGAATGTGTACTGCAGCCTGAATAAGGGATTGGTGCTGCAGCAGAAAACAGCATCACATCCTCACTAGCTGTACTACAATGTTCCCTGTTTACTGTACTCTTCTGTTTTGAAAATGTGTAAATATATAGCGTAAAACCATTGTGAACCGTAGTGAATTGTTGTGTTTTTGTTACCTTAGAATGAGCCATTTTTATCTACAGAGGGAGCGGGTCCCCTTCTATGGAGTCTGCCATGTCGTCGACCGAGGTCTCTCAGGACTGACAGACTAAAATACAGTAGGAACACTCAGGATGACAAAATTATAAATAGATTGTAAACGTATATGAAGAATCTGAGAGGATGGTAAGCAACTTACAGGTTCCACCAAACAGATAGGACCCGATCCACATGACCTCCTTTTCACTATTGATACCTGAAAGAGGACAGACTACACTGCCAGAAAATAACCTCATTAACATCCTCGATTAACTATATCAACTTAGTTTCATGGCTTATGTGATATAAAAATCCCTTCCTAAATTTACTTACACACCATCCAGAAACAGAACAATTCCAGTTGGAATTACCCATTTAACATCTGGCAAAAGCAAGAATGTATTTTATTTCTAGTATGTTCCACCAATATATTTATATACATGACAAGTAGTGAATATCTGCTTATGTGCAGGGAATGGGTCACAGTTTTATATTGAAGTTACAGCAGGGGGGACGCTAAATAGAGATGTAGATATGGGTGTTGATTTTAAGCAGTATCTAAAAAATAATATTAAAGGAATATAAAGAATACAAAGAGAGAGATACAGATAGAGTCTGTGTAAGAGAGAGAATGTAAGTAATCTAATTGTATGGAACATGAGTAAGCTGGTCCTGAGACATGTTGTTATGCAGTCAGCAGGTCAGTGCCAGCCTGTGGACTCACCTCAGGACACACACACACACACACACACACATGCACATACTGTACACATGAGCAGAATGACTGACTGCACAAATGTACCATGGTGTTGTTCATCACACACAGAAGAAAAGGATAGAGAGCGAATGACACACACACACACACACGTATACATACAAGTACAGTACATCCGTTTGAGTCACGATGACACATTGAATAGTATCTCTTGGAGGCAGCAAAACACACACAAATACAGACACACATAGGAAGGAAGCAAATGTAGGTTGTGTTACTTCATCCCACACACACACAATCAGACAGAAGAGGAGCAATTGGTTTTGTCATCATCACACGCACAAACACACAAATTTCATCTTCTTGTCATTTTATTTGATTTTTTTACATCACACACACGCGCATTAATGTTGGTTATTAGGTTGTTTTTCATCACCACAGTAGCAAATCAAATGGTTTGTTTCCTCTTTGACAGACACACAGACACACACATACACAGTGAGTGTACACAGATGTGTAATTCATGCAAACAGCATGACAGCACAGCATGAAGTCAGAGCAGCAGCTCACACTGTCACAAGCTGACACAGATGAGGGGGAGAAAAGATGAGCAGAGATTCAGGAAAACCTGAAAGATGCAGAGAGGATACACAGGAGGGAGACAAAGAGATCTTGTGGGAGACTGACGGTTAATAAGGTGTGTGTTACACTTGATGTGGGAATATGCATGGTTCTCTTCTTTTTCTTTTTCTTTTGCTGGAGCCTGATACTCAGTTCACACCATTCCCTCTTTATGTGTTTTTCTTTTTCCCTTGCTCAGGAAGCGATTGCCAAACTCAGACAGTTTTCGGTGCCATTTTGGAGGTGGTTTCTATTTTTAGGGCTGTATTTAGGCTCATTGTGCTGAGATGAAAAGTGAGCTAAATGCACTGAGTAGAATGAATTGCACAACTCCAATTTGCGTCCTGCAAAAAGCAGTGAATACAGGAAGGAGTGATGCTGTCCATTTTAGCTGCTGGACCGCTGTGTTTCGGGCCAACAAACAACCGCTCTGTCAGTAAACCCCAGGGGAGCAGAGGTGACAGATGACATTTTCAAACATGTCATCTACCAAAGCTCCCCTTTCACATCCAGTTCAGAGGTCAGAGCTTTAACATCTGCCAGACACTTTTCCAGGAGTTCACAAGCATTTTCAAGAGCTGTTAAGGTGAGTCCAAGGGATGTGTTTACATGTACTGGATGAACCCTAGACCCTAGCTGTTCATCTTGTTCTTATCCATTTTGACGTGTCAATCATTTATCATGTTAAAAGAATACATTGGAAGCTTTGTGACTGTGGACACTAAAATAAAATGTAGACATTTGTTTTGCATTGCCTTTAATAATCACTGTTGGATTATGAAATTACGGCGATTTAAAATAACACCCCCCAACCTCAGGGAATGTCAAAGAAAGAGAACTTAGAGCTTTTATCCTGTAAAAAGAAAAAAGAAAAAAGAAAAAGTAAAATGGTTGTCAGACTGCACACGGTGGAGCTCTCCATGGTCCTGATCCTGTGGGTGTCAGCAGGCACTGGGACAGGAGTGAGCACCGTGGACAGCTCCCTTGCTGCTGAGGGTGTCAGAGGCAGGGGAGCTGTCCGTGGTGCTCACCTCTGTCTCCACCGGCTGCTGTGGTTATTCCCAGTAGGAAGCTTCAGCCAATGGACTACCCTTGTTAGTTTTTATATATTTGATGCTAATTTGTCCTGGTCACTGAGTCTTGTGTATGCGTCTTTAGTCTGACATCACCAGATGAATTCTGTTATTAAAACGGCTCGCTAAATCATCCTTTCCTAGCCTAGTTGGGGTTGTTTTCTGGGACATAGAGTCACCAGGTCTAGCTAAGCAACCTTATTGGTTTTAGTGTTTTTTGTTCTTGTTTGTTTAGCTAAGGCAAGTAAACTTAACTTTAGTGCATCCAGACTACAGGCTCTGTTTGCACCTGGGTTCTTATGTGACTTCTGTTATTTGCCATGTTTATAATGCTTTGGATAATGACTGAATTGAAGGGGGGGTTATCTCAGCTTGGAAACTGAATATTTATAACAGAAAGCCTGCATTACAAACCAGGGATGTGGAGTTTGAAAGACAAGGAGCTCTACCAGATGGGGAGGGGCTAACAAAATATGCTATTAAGTTGCATTATGGGAGGTGTAGTACTAGGGAACATTTGGACAATGGTTTTT
>NW_023339696.1:6214641-6220478 GCF_004916995.1 Morone saxatilis
TTTTCAGTCCCCCAACATAAAAACTGCTAAGAAGCTGGAATACTTGTCAAAATGAATTCTAGACCTTAGTTGTCTTGGCCTTTCATCAGATATTTTTGTCATTCAAATGTTGTAAATTTCAAAGGATTATGTAATTTTTAAACTATAATGTTAATCTGAATCTAATTGGAAAAGTTAGAAATGTTTGTGTGTAGGTGTGTGTATTCATATGTCCCCTTTTGCCCAAGGCTAATTGCATTAAAGATCCTATCACAGCTGCTATACCTTTATTGAGCCCCTCTAACCTAACAATCGATGTATGTAAGTGGCCTGGATAGAGAGGACATGCGTGCATACGCACGCGCACACACGTACAGTACACACACATGGAGTCAGCATTCCCAATAGAAACATTTCTAGCCTCCCACATTTACAGTCAGCCCTTGCCCACACTTCACTGCCCTCCACTACACACATTAGCACGCACACACACACAAACACAAACACCCTGCCGGTTCATTTAGATCGATGTAGAGATGAGGGCTGCTTAATTTATTCACCAGAGCGTCCCAGCTAGAGGTCCAGGTGTCATCCTATCTATTGGCATGTGGTGGATTTAAAGTGTATTGGAGTCAGCACTCCTCCCCTCCTGCATTAACACACATAATGCTAAATCAACAGCTCTCTGAAAGCCCGCTAAGTCCTCTAACCCCGTGGAGACAGAGAGAGAGAGAGGAAGAAAGTGAGAGAAACTGGCATGGGCTGTGCACACTCACACACACACACACGCTGAGAGGACTTGAACATTTTGAAGTGTAAGATATTAAGGAAGGGCACAGTGGAGGATAAAATGCTTTGTGTTTGGACAAGTGTTAGTTGGGGACCTGAGAGAGAGGGGGAGGGAAAGTGCTTCCTCTCCTCGCTAATCCTTCCTTTTCTTTCTTCCTCTTCTTCACATCTCTCTCTTCTTTTTCATCCCTCTCTAAAATTAGAGCAGGGGAGACAGGGCCTCCATGGCATGTCATGGCACAGGAGCCTAATGGCTAATCATCACAGGCTGGAACAATGATGGCCAAAAACTGTCTTGGGACCTGACTCAGCTCTTGGCTCTAAAGGCCATGAAGCCATGGGAATTTTTTCAAACAGTTTTGGCTCAGAAACATGGACAACAATATTTATTTTCTTAATTTAGGTTTGCTTTGCCCTGGTGGTTAAACCTTATAAGCCACATATCTTGTCAGGGTTTAGCTTTTCATTTATATAAACAAGTCTGGGTGAGTGTTTAATATGAACCTATTTATGAAGCTTATTTGCATTAAACGACCAGTGTGTAGGACTTCGTGGCATCTAGCGTTGAAGTTTCAAATTGCAACCAACTGAATACTGCTCGCAATTAGGAAACTTGTGTCTTTATTTTATTAATTAATCCTCTGAAAATGAAATATGTTTTATAGCCATAGCTAGCTAGCATTTGTTATATTATGAAACTGAAAAGACACCATGTTGATTAAAATTAGGCTGGAATTTGGGTTTATACTAATGGAAGAAGATAAAACGGATTAACATTGGTGCTAGCTCCGTGCTGCTTGCTTTACTTGCGCTGTGTTGCGTGCTATACTAATTCTTGTTTCCCCTTACGTGCGAGACTGGAAGGTCAACACTAGTCGTAGGCAAATGTTAAAAGCCGCTGTTTAGACGCCGGCTGTGAAATGTTGGTGCCGTCTGTCCTTGAGTGTTTTTTTGTTTGTTTTTAAACGTCTGGTTGTGTAGAATGTGTTTATTGTGTCTGTCTGTGCATGCGTGTGTGTGTGATGGCGGTACTGCTGTTGGTGCTAATGGATTCGCTGAGAGAAACACTGCTGGCCACACTATCAGCAGGGGTGTGAAGGCAACAGTGGGACGACGGGTGTGTGTGTGTGTGTGTGTGTGTGTGTGTGTTAGGGTGTGAATGTTTTTGAGTCGAGGCAATAACAATGTGAACACTTTCATCAATTTAGACCAGCAGGAGTGAGAAAGAGACAAGGGAATGATTAAAAGGAGAGGAGAAAGGGTAAGGGGTGGACTCATGGCCAGAAACTAAAAAGAGAGGAGGGAGAGGAGAAAGAAATGGATGGCGGGCAAGAGAATGGAGGATGCAGACTTATCTTTCAGTGTGATAGAGACACAGATGCAAGGTGATTAAATATTAAAAAAAAAGTGTCAGACAGAATGAAATGAGAGCAGCAGAAAGAAAAGAGCAGGTAACAATATAAGGAGAGGAGAGGAATATAAGGGATGAAAAAGTAATTGTGAGAGTGATGGATATGGAGATATTCAAGGCTGTTACTGTTACCCTACAAAACAGCAGGGATGTCAGTTCACAATGAGAGAAAAGTTAAGCAGGGAAAGGTGTAATAAGGGCTTAGATTAGATAACACAAGATAGGAGGTTCATTGATTTCTAAATTAAAATCTAGAGGGCAACTTGACTTGTCAAAAATAGATTTTAAAGACGATAGCAGGTGATGTTCTGAGCTTAATATATATTAATGTGTGTATTTAGCAGACATTTTATCTGCTGCTGTCCAGTTAGAGGCACTTCAGATATTACCGTGCTTTTTTGATTTTGGCAGACAGTCCAGTATTGATTAATAATGAACAATAGGTCAGATATCTGCTTTTAGCGTAATAACCAAATGTAATGCCTTAATAGGTTTGACTGATAAAATAAAGTGCAGTCCTGAGGCCATTATTAGAGGCATGATGAAATCATACAAGAAAAAAAAAAGTTGAATTACATTTTGCTATTGTAGAAAACTATAAATCCGAATGCAACACAGCCTGTATACTTTGCAGATCATTTATGCAAGACACCTTCTCACGATCGATTTTACTTCCTGCTCGATGTTATCATGCATACATAGTCATCGCAGAGAACCTTTTAGACGGCACACACATGCACATTTAGTCCATCAGCAGAATAGTGAGAGATACGGAGAAAAAGATATCTTGTTGCTGCGAGCCTGAGAAAATCTCAACGGAGGAATGTCCAACACCAAGACATGTGTTTATGCAACTATAACCAAGAGACTATTGTCTTTTCTATGTGTGTGTATGTGTGTGTGCTTCCTTACATCGCATGTCAGTGTTTACACAAGTTTGCCATTTTGGTGTGCGTTTATGAATGTATGTGTGACACATAATTAAATCATCTGTTGAGAACTGCATAGACATTTAATTAGTTCTCCTTTGATATCTCGCTGAATAAATAATGTCAGTGAGATATACTCTACTCCGTGCATATGGAAGAAAAAAAGGACCAGACTTGCAGCTCATGATGAGCTGCATATTGTACGTACATACTGTATAACACAGTAAGGGCTTTTAAACCAATGCTTTCACTTTCTCTAGCTCACTCATATTGACCAAATAAATTAGAATTCAAATGTTCTTGATTATGTGATTTTCTTTTTCTTGTCTTTGCTTGCCTACAGTATTTCTTGTTAGGTGTGGGTTATGAGAGCATTCGGCTGTCATGCTGAGCTGACAGAGTATGGCTCTGTAGTGAAAGCCATGAATCACTGACGGCAGTTACATGGGTCACTCTTTCCCCTCCAAATGTAATCAGTCCTAACACCAATCCCCATGATGGCATTTACATGAGTGCTGAATAAAATGATGGGATACAGTGTCTAATGTAAATGTGCCACAGTAAGCAATCTGAAAGAACGGCTCCAACAAGTGCAATACACTGACTCTCCATTGCATGTTGGCAAAGTATTCCAATAAGGGCCTGCATCTTGAGCTGTATTCCAGGCTTTCTACTGTGCTTTTACTAAAGGAACTGTTTTATTTAAATGCACTGCAACTAAATTCATTGTTTATAAAGTAAGCCTCCTATTTATCTCCCTTAGTATGTCAGAGTTGTTAAACTTGCTTTGACACTAATCCTTCACTGGGGTTGACCTGGGAATAAGTCATACACTTCTTCCACATGCACCTCCCGTTTGCCTGGGCGGGTTGTTTAAATCTCAAGATGAAAATGACATCAAAAAATTGGATCAAAATGTGAAAGTAAGTTTTTAGTGATATATATCAAGAAAAGGTCAACCCCCCCCCCCTCCTCTTCCTCAGATCTCCTTTCCATTCATCTCCTCTCCTCTCTCTGTTTCCATGTGTCTCTTCTTTCTCGCCTGTCTGTAATTGCAGTATCGGGGCAACCAACTTTATCATTCTAATATAACATCTCTCCGGTCTTGTACCCGAGTAATTGATCCTCTTCTCAGGGGTTTTTATTTTTCTTTCAAATTACAATTCTGTCGAGAGTGCTGACAAAGTAAGAGAGATGCACAGACAGGCGGCCGCTCCTCCCTCTGATTTGTTTCTATGTGTGTGTATGCCATTCACCGCTGAGTCTCCCATCCAGATACCGCATACTTTGCTCTTAGTTTGCATCTAAGATCGAGGCTATGTGTTTTGTCTGTTTCCTTCATGTTTAAGTGGTGCTTTCCAGTTCTGCAAGTCATATTTGTGTGTAGTATTTCGCGGTGAACATGTGTACTGTGTGAGTAGATACCATTCCAACATCCGTAAATTCTATGTCCTAACCGACCTTGTGTACATTAAATCTCAGATTATTTGCACTAGAGAGTACAAACACATATTTCGTAGTATATGTGTGATACTCCTAATAGGTAATTTGCCTGAAGCGGACATACAGGGATTGAAATGTTCCCAAGGACATATGTAATTGCATTTTCATGTCCTGTAGTGGTGGACCAAACACCAAACACACACACCCAACACACGCAACACAGAAGTGGCATAGAAATGAGCGTGGTACTTTCTAAAGAGTGCTTCTATGCTCCCAGGCAATATTTTCAGGGTATCATTAGCCGTGGTGTATACTCCTGCACGGGGACACCACAAAAAGGTCAAGCTTTCACTTTAAATTAGGTAGGAAGGGAAAGTAGGAGAAGACAAGGAAGAGAGGATGGGGGGGGTAATGTAGGGAAAAGTAGGAGATGAAGCAAAGAAGGGAGGGAGAGGGGAGAGGAGCAGTAAGTGGGGTGATTTGGGGGGGTGGGGTAGAAACGAGAGCAAAAGAGATGGATGTAGAGAGAAAATGTGAAACAGAGGCAAGAGTAACAGGAATAATCTGTTGTGAGAATAAACACCATGTTTAATTTTCGCACGATTTTTTCAAGAGAGTGGCAAGGTACGTAACAATCAGCAGTAAAAACTTGGTGATGAAATACAGATACACACAGTGTCGTAGCCCGTCCTTTCAAGCTTGGCAGTGCTATCCAGCACCATGACATCTACATTGTCCCTCAGTGGTGTATTGTGGTGTGCCATGGGGCACTTGTGTCAGACTGACCCTTATTGAGGTGCACAGCACCCTAAGGTAAAATGGCCCATTAAGAAGACAAAGGAGCTCCACTCCTGACTCAAACGCCTATCACTCCTCTCCGTGTTCTACTCTTTTGTCTCTCCCATCTTTTCTTTTTTTTCTCACCTTCCGATCACGCCATGTCGTCCTCTTGTATCTCCCTGTCGCTACCTCTCTCCGTCCCCCCCTTCTCCTCCGCCCGTCTTCCTTAGACAGGCAAAGGCCGTGGTGGAACATAAAAAGACACAGTAGCAAGACGGCAAGGATTTGTAAACGTACAGTGCTTCATAAAATTTAATTCATGTGAACGTTCATCAAGGCCCTCTGGACCTGTGCATGCAGTGTTCCGCGGATGCCATAAACCGGGAGGAATCTTGGCTGCGCTTGTGTTGGAGAACAGTCATTACGCCCTCTTACCCCTCTTCTCAGTTATCTCATCCCACGCCCTCCATCCCTTCTCCTTGACTCCGCAGTAGTAGACAGGAGTT
>NW_023339696.1:6220503-6223772 GCF_004916995.1 Morone saxatilis
GGAGTTGTGGTGTGTGTGTGTGTGTGTGTGTGTGTGTGTGTGTGTGTGTGTGTGTGTCCATTTGTGGCTGGCATTCATCTTAATAAATCAGGAGTCTGTCTCAATTTGAAAGAGATTGGTTTGGGATTTGAACCCACATCAAGTGGTGATTACTCCAGGCCCATAACCAGCTCAAGAGGTGTCCTTCTCCACTGTGCTGTTCAAATGTAGTGTCAGGACATGGAAATGGTTTGTGGGAAGAAGAAAAAAGTCATCATTGTCAACCATTGATTATATTTGCCTTAGAAAACCTGCATTGCTAATACATATTTTCTATTACATTGTGGTTCAGGATTAAGAATGTGTTTTATTCCGTAATAAAATGATATTTATCTCTTAATAACTAACAGGTCATACATCATAATGGCGGATTAAAATTGGTTGATTTAACCTTTTTTCGCTACAAATCTGCTTATTTCTTATTACCTGATTTTCAGTGATAGTTGATGCACCTAGTGAAAAAATTTGACCTGTTGGCCCACCTGATGTTGGAACAGCCCATCTGACACTGTCCCAAAATTGTGAATAGGCTATCCATACTATAAGGCAGGTACAGGAAGTGGTACCGACCATCGTCACCTCCCCCAACACCTTCAAGTATATCCGTAGATCCATGTAACGTCAGAGATCAAGCAGAAAATGATCAAATAAAATCTAGACAGAAAGACCGTAGTTTGAAGCGAAAATACTAATGAAATGGATTAAGGACAGAAAAAGCTAAAAGGTGGAGTGGAAATGATCAGAGAGAAAGGGAGAAAAATCTGCCAGTGCCATGCAAAATCCTGCTCGCTGCAGGGATAACACTGACACTCCACCGGCACCAAATATAGAAAAGAAGGAAAGATCAACTGGCTGATTCCAATGGAGAGCAGGGGCAAGAAGAGGGGGCCGCTGGAGAGGACCTGCAACATGACAACCACCCAGCAGGTGATCCCCTCTACTGCCAACTTTATATATATTGCATGGCCTATATCTTCTAAATACCCTGATATTGCTTTATGCAACTCGTAAGTGCACATGTTGTGGAAAAATTGGGGCCAGTCCATACAAAAATTGTCAGGGCAGAATTCTGTTTGCAGTCCGACCCTGCTCCCAAGCATCAGTGGGGAGCCTCTTTTCTCAAATCTTTGTCGTCACACCACTTGATGCACCTTTGCTCTTCTTATGAATGTGCCTCCTTTTGTAGCAAATCTCCATCTAAATTAACATCCTGTATTTTGTCGCTGTATATCTGAATGCACCCTAAAAGCTGAGCAGTTTCAAACCTTTTTCAGAGAAAACGATTTAGACTTCTTCGAAATCTTCTAAATTGAATGTTCTTTAGATAGTCTGTAACTTCACCCATTATAAGTATTCATGCTTCATTTACATAATGTGTGACCCAATAAAACAACATAATCAATCATCACCTCTGCACAGCGTCCGCTTTCACATTGTTGCAGATATACTGTAGCTTAATGAGCCGACAGATCTAGAAAAGCAGATTGAATTGCAGAGTGTTAACTGGTCAGATTGTTTGCCTTGTGCCAAGTGGCTTTCTTTTGTTGTTAATAAGGTTGGCCCATTTCTGCTGCACATTCAGCACAGCCAGACTGAGATCGTGCTTTCAGGGAGGCACATTGTAAAGCCAAGAACAATCTCCACCCACCTGGTACAACCCCACCCTTAAACGAGGGAAATTGTTTTGTGGGAACACAGGAAGAAACAGAGAGAGAGAGACAAACGTCAGATGTGTCATCTGTAAAACAACAGGCAAATCCACTAACATGATAAAAAGCTACAAAAATAAAGAGATCCACATTTTCTTTTTTTCTGTATGTGTTTGCAGGCATGGATAAATAAGCTATAATAAGAGTTTTCCAGCTCAGAAATACAATACAATACAACAACCCACTTAAATTAAAACTGCGTCATCCTCCCTCCACCACCATCATCTCTCTGTTTAAAAGGAATACGGTCCTGTCCCACAATTAGGCAGCTCTTTGTTCTTTCCTTAAGGTGTGAGAGAGAGAGAGAGAGGCAAGAGAGAGAGAGCGAAGAGAGAGAGCGAGAGAGAGAGCCGAGAGAGAGAGAAGAGAGGCAGGAGGAGAGAGAGAAAAGACCAGAGGTTTGGCCCGCAATCTCTCACTCCTGTTTATGGCTACGGTGTGTTGAGGGGGGCATCAGCAGTTAGTCAGAGAAAGTGAGTAATTTGAAGGCAAAAGAAAGCCGCAGTGCGGCCTGCGAGTGTGTGTCTGTGTGTGTGTGCGTCAGCCTCCACATAACCCCGCATGCCAGCTTAGACTATTCTGCTGACTCGTCATTCTAAATACAGTTACTTGAAAGAGCGCAAAGTGTGTGAATGTGTGTGTGTGTGAGCGTGAATGGGTGAATGAAAGAAAATACTTATGAAATCTTTGGAAGTCCCTAAATCTCTTCCTCACTTTTTCCACTTGTGTGTATATGTGTTGGCACCATATTATGTGTGTTGTGTGTGAGGATTTTGGGTTTGCTGCTTTCTGTGACTAAAGCTGTGTGAGGGTGGGGTGTGACATCACGCAGCGTTTCCCTGGTTACTGGCGGCCGTTTTTGTTCCACTCAAGGAGAAGAAGAGGGAAGCAGAGAATGAATCTAGTTGAAGAAGAAAAACATGAGAGTAACCAAAAAAGGTACTGCACAGAGGGAGGTAGACCATTGAAAGCATGAATGAGAAATCAAGATAAGGCAGATATTATATTCTGTTTTTTTGCCTGGTGGAAAATTAAAGTAGCCTCCTTGCATGCAAGCAAGCTTAGTTTGTCACCGAATGCCAACAAACCAGAACCCAAAAATAAGTGCATGGCCTTGTTATTTTAAACTTGTGTGTCTTGGCACTAGGATTGATGTGTACTGCAGCCTGAATAAGGGATTGGTGCTGCGCAGAAAAACAGCATCACAATCCTCACTAGATGTACTACATGGTTCCCCTGTTTACCTGTACTCTCTGTTTTTGAAAATGTTGTAAATTATATTAGCGTAAACCATTGTGAACCGTAGTGAATTTGTTTGTGTTTTTGTTAGCCCTTAGAATGAGCCATTTTTATCTACAGAGGGAAGGGCGGGTTCCCCTTCCATATTGGAGTCGCCTGTGTCCGACCGAGGGTCTCTCAGGACTTGACAGACTTAAAATACAGTAGGAAAAAATCAGATGACTTATATAATGTAACGTATATGAAGAATCTGAGAGGATGGTAAGCAACTAACAGGTTTTC
>NW_023339696.1:6223797-6240823 GCF_004916995.1 Morone saxatilis
CAGCCATACTGGAGCAAGATGTCAACTTTGCAGCATACACAAACACGCACGGATTAAACTTCTCCCAACAAAACCCGGAGAATCTGCGCTGCTCGGTCCGTGTCACAGATAAATCTGATCTGAAATCAGACCTGACCCCCCCCTCCTCTTCCTCCTCCTCTGTCTCCTCTTGCCATTCATCACGTTTACAGCGTTGACATGTCCGCCCTTACCGCTATCAATTAAATATACTGTCAACCACCAGATCCCCTCTTTCTGTCTCGCTGTCTTCCTGTTACTCTCTGTTGCTCTTCTTCTCTCCTTTTCCTATTTGTGCATAATTGCAGAACATTTGACCCAAATGTTAGGAATTTCAGGTTTTTAGTTATATTGTTGAATTTGGTAATTCAGCACTTTTTGGGAACTTTTTAAAGGGTGATTTTCTGCAGCATTTTGAAAAGTTTATTTGCACTGAAAACCTCACTCTTTAAGGCACGTGCCTTAAACCCACTGAGATATAATCAGTCGTCATTGGGCGGTGCAAAATAGGACCAAACTAAGCTGAACTGGACAAAACTAGGCCATTTACAGCCAAGATGAATAGAGCAGAGCTGTTTTAAGAGGTCGAATATGGGTTTACTGCAATGAGAAGTCCCAAACCAGGCCAGTGCTGTGCTGTGCTGAAATGATAAAGAAAGCACGCCACATTGGTAATACCCAAGAGGACGCCCATGATGATGTTGATGTGCATTAAGAAACAAACATCTGCAAAACATCTTTGTGGCTTTTATGCAATCATTTCCAAAGCCATGTGCACTAATTGAGTAGTTTGTTTCAAAATAAATTGCATACATAACAATGACAATCAAGAGAAAATAAAAAAAGGTCACAAATTAGCTGCACTTACCAAGAGGGTTGTCGTAGCAACCATTGAAATACATCTAGTATTATGGGAGTCGTCAGCGAACTTGGTCTCTTTGACCAATTGGATAGCTCGGCTGAAACTACCCGTTGTATAATTTACTATCATATCTTTTTCTCCATACAGCTGTGCCAGTGCCTGGTGTACTTGGCTGAGGCGGAGTTGGGACGAGACGTCGTGCTACATTACAACTGCAGCCAATTTGAAGCAGAGGAGGGGATGAGCCCTCCTTTTTATTTATACAGCTTTTAATGTTGTGCAGGATAAGTTGGCTGCAACCATTTTGTCTGCGTGAGAGAGAGTTTGCCTGCCAACCAATGAAGGGAAAAATGCCATCTTTTGCTATGATGGAAGATTGTAGTTCTGCACTAGAGAAGCTCTGCAGCATACTGAAGGAAGAAGTGAATTGATCTGGTGCTGAGATTTTACACCCTTATAACAAAAAAAATGAAAAGAAAACAAATGTGTGTAAGGGTGACAATAGAAAGAGTGCAGGGCGATCCTTGCTTCTGTGAGACCTGTCAAGGCATGTTACACCACATATCACCACACTGATTGTTGGAACCTGGGGAAATGCTTTAACCAGTTGCAGCCCCCCCACCCCTGTATCGCAATGCATCAAGGATGGGACAAACATACAACCTGCTCTTGGATATTCCAATCATTTCTTGCATAGAATGCGATAAAATAGCCAGCGTGTACAGTGTAATCCAGGATAGTTTTACACAGGAGCGACTGTGCATACTTTGCCATACTGCATCATATTGTTGATCTATTTAGCGCAATGCCGCGCTGGCCTTCTCTAACATGTGCTGTTCTTTGCTCCACTGCTCCGGTGTGATGTGTGCAGTGTGTGGCTGGGAGTCTATAATTCATAGACATATGCACTCTTCCCTTTGAAATCTATCCATAATTGATTCTGCCAGTCCCAGTGTAGGGATAGTTAGGGGGCTATCTATCTCTATGACTCACTAGTGTGTGTGTGTGTGTGTGTGTGTGCGCTTGTGAGCATCTGGGTGTGTATGCTAATGTGAAAAAGAGACTTGAAAAAGGTTGGAGAAACACTCATAATGTGAGAAAGGAGCGTGGCGCAGTGCAGTGTAAAGTGCAGTCTCTCTCCCTGTCTCCCTCTCTCTTTTTCAAATACCTCCCTCATGGGTTTCTGAGGGAAACAAAGGAGCTTTACTCACCTCTCTCCCTTCGCTCACTTGCTCCCCTCCCTCCCTTCTTTATTTCTCTGGCTGCATTTCTGTCATTTTCTATTCTTTTACTCTCCCTCCCTGCCTCCCTCTTTTCTCCCTGCCCCTGGCTGTTTTGCTCTATAGCTAAAATGGGTCCTCAGTCAGTGGCTTTGGAACCATTAAACTGCTCTGAATGGCCTTGCCAATATGCTCATTTGATTTATTATTATTTTTTTTTTTTTCATACAGTGAGCTAGGCAATGAACAAAGCAGCACTACTGTAATGATGTGGTGAATTTTGGTGACTCCCATTACCATAGGGCTGTGTCACTAGTGTCACCCAGGCTATGATGCAACTTGTGGTAACTCACTGCAGGTTGGTCATGCGATGAGTGTAGCGTGGTAATGCTAGTGAGTAATTTTAGTTTGGGGAATACGATTCTCAAACTTTGGTGCACTGACCTTTTTTCTTGCTGTATTCAAACAAGAGCATTAGCATATTTTGGGAAGGAAAGTTGAAGTAGAGGTAGAATTGGACAGGCTGTTGTTGCTTCATGTTAAGTCGGGGGAAAGAAAATAGCATAATATTAGCTAATGCATCATATATGCGGTTATAGATAATTGATGGATGGATCATATAGAAATTATCTGATCAACTTGACATGAGTTTTCACAAAAATATATATAGTTCATTGTTTTTATTGGTGCTAATAGCAGTACAATTAATGCTGCTTTTGAGTATAATTCTGATGTACTTGTTCCATACCATTATGACTAAGACAGTAAAAGATACAGCAACGCATACACCTGTACTCCATATGCCTGATCTAAACCTTCCCCATTGGTCACTAAATTCCAATGTGAATGCAGACACAGCGTGTTGCAAAGTATATAAGGAAACAAAATAATAAACATTTATATTATGGTTCTGGCTGTATTGAGTGCCTCCTTTGTAACCCTGAGCGTAACCTGAACTGCTCCGTTCATCCTAGCAACAGAGAGTTCCATAGATAAAATCTCTATTAAAGAGTGATTTCACAGATTAATGGAATGAGTGTGCAAAACCTGATAGCCAGTATCTTTTAGCAGCAGTGAATTTTGACAGCCACAGCTCTCTTTGAGTATGGTTAGATTTATGCCCAGAATCATCATTCAACAGCATACATTTTGGAAAGCAGTCAATCTCTACACCAAGTGTTTAAGATAGACTGTTTTCAGATTCAGACTGTTTCCAGAAACTTCAAACTGATGGACACTCCCATATAATATGTAGGGAGGATGTCTTTGGTTGCCAAAGCACCAATTCGGCTGTCAGTAGACGTGTTTTACAGTGTGCTCTAAGATCAGATTGTGACCAAAGATTTTACCACATTTTCTTTTTTAGAATGCAGTTTTTCTATAAGTGATGCAGTTAACTAATCACTAAGGTCAATAATGTTGTTTTGATACAAAGATGATAACATTAGGAAAAGTAAAAATTATCAAGGTCGATATGGTCACATCGGCACAAAGCAGGTAACATCGACATTACAGTAGGTTAAGTAACTCTGAGTTATATGTTTTGGTGAAATTAACGTAAGATGAGGTAATTCCAGATGTAATGATGAGGTGAATTTGGGTGTGTGTCTGTGATGATGTATCGTTGAGAGATAGACCGGGCTGATGGCCCAGGGAGCTAACGACTCCATCTGCTCTGCTCACACACACCATTAAAACCACAGCTGGAGACACACCTCTGCCTGTCTGTTGGTCGGCGTGGCTCTTGCTGTCTTCTTTCCATTGAAAAGTAAAAATGCTTCACTGGCATTGAACATAAAAGTACCTATTGCCACATAACAAACAGGCACTGATAAAGAAAAAAATGTTCAATAATGATATCTAAATGATTACCAAATTGCACACTACCTGTTATGCATCTCTTGGTTTTAATTGTTAATTTCCCTTCTGTCTGATGTTGGAACAGCTTGGTACATATTTTCAGCTTCATTTGTCTCTCACTATATCTCTCCCATTGTTTCTGTATCTGTTTTCTCTTTTACTTGCATTATCAGTCCTGTTTTCTTCCTCTTTGTCAGTATGTTTATGTCTTTGTTTACCTTCTATTTTTTCCACTTTTCTTTTTATATCTCCCCCTCTCTCTGCCCTAATTTCTCAGTTTTTCCTCTCTGCACTTCCATCTGCACACACAAACACACACAGCCATTGCAGAATTTCCATATTGGCCTACCTGCTTGCAGAGCTGCTGCTGCAGTGTTTCTGTACCCATTTTTTCCCATCATTTCTAACCACCAGAAACTGCAAAGAAAGGAAGTTTTTGTTTGAAATATTATTGTATATGTTTTACTTTGACACTATGTCTATTCAGCTCTTTGCACAGTATTTAAGAAAGATGTGCTGCATTTTCCTGTCAGTGCTAGTGGAAGATGGTTGCTCATCTTGTGGATGCAATGAGGGCTTCAAATTTCATGACACTTTTAGAGGTGCCTTGTAGAAAAAGATTATTTGGGATTTTGATGAGGGAATTAAGGCTATACTTCCCAAACTCATATTTAAGGAATTTTACAACTTGTCTTGCACATTTATAACACCACAACTGGTCATAACACACATTTTTGTGAGTTAGCAGCATAAAAATGTCTAAGCAGCATAAAAAATAAATAAAGATATACACATGTATGATGATTTCCAGTTGTTTTTCTCCACATTAAGCCTGAATGTTTTGGAAAACAAACTATATATATGTATGTAGGACTTTATTGAGCTTCAACACAACTTATTAGCAAAATATTGAGGAATATTGAGGTTATATAAATGCTGTTTTTGTTATGGACCATTTGCTTGTGGCCTCTTCCCATCTGGCTCTATCTGGCCCTCATTTTTCATACCTCTACCTTTTTTTTTTTCCTACCCCTTCCCCTCCCCCACCATTTCTTCCTCTGGCCTGATGGTACCCCCATCTCCCCTGTATGCTTCCCCACACATACAAACACACACGCACACGTAAGTGCCCGTGCACACACTTACACTCTTATATTACCAACAGTGGACTATCGGTCTACAATAGGGGGGACTACTATTTCTGGTCATTTTAAAAAAACTAAAATAACATAGAACAAACATTTTTTTTTAAGATTTTTTACCATAATATTACTTCATATGTCATTTATTTTAAAAGAAATTGCCAAGAGGGGACTTGCATCCTTTAGCGATGTCTACTTATCAAAGAGGGCACCTCCATATACTGCAGTGGAACTGCCTGCACCCATTCTTTCACCTAATGAGTGTTTGTTTCAAAAATGCAATTTTCAGTATTGAAACATTTATCTGCATTATTATTATATGTAACATTTATTTATACAGATATTACAAGTAATCATGGGCACTTTATTTGAGAATAAATAATGACTTTCCTGCAATTAAGAAGTAACTTGGCTGCATGCACTAATATGAAGGCCTGCAGTGCTAGCAACAAAATGAGTTTATGTAGGTTTTAATTACATAAAGTATAGATATTATTAGAATAGTGCACTCATTTTAATATTCTCTGAGGAAAAACCATATTCATTTTATTACCTGTGTGGAATGGTGAAATAGGCTATTTAAAGAGGGGTCCATTCATCCTGTGGATTATATCTTATTTAGTTTTTGCCCTTAATAACAAACATTTCCCAATCTAGAATCATTAGTTGACTATACTTCGTTGTGGC
Organism: Morone saxatilis; assembly: GCF_004916995.1. Classification (NCBI taxonomy): domain Eukaryota; kingdom Metazoa; phylum Chordata; class Actinopteri; family Moronidae; genus Morone; species Morone saxatilis. The sequence continues at coordinate 6,229,587 of NW_023339696.1, forward strand.
TGTTCGGACATCTTTAAACTCATTCATGAATATAGCAAGGTCAAATAAAATATACTGATTTATTGTTTTTTATATAAGGTTCATTTCTTCTTTCTCTATCTTTATTTATCCATCACTGTGTATTAATGTTGCTTCTATCAGTCTTAACAGTACAAGAGGTGGACCTTCTAGTAAAAATCAAAATTGTGTATAATATCACTGGAATCTATTTTTAATAGAAATTCTATTTTCATATGAATCACTGCTACATCAATGTTTCCTCAACATTTACAATTTTAAATGGGTACTGATATTCTACTGATGCAGTTCAACAATAAATTTAAATCTTTATGTGTCACAGATTGCAGCCATCCGAGAGAAAAAACGTAAATAGTAGTTTATTTCAAGTATTTTTTTCCCCATTACATAATTCTTGTGTGTATTTCTTTGCATTAATGCTTGTAGAAAGCAGAACTGGAAGATCATCTAAAGGCTCTCTGGTAAATAATTTATTTTACTCTACAGAGACAGCCGGAAACATATTTACAAAAAAAGAGAAAAAAGGAGAAAATAAAAAAGAAATATATCAAACATTATGTAATTTATTTATGTCAAACTTAATTTACTACTGACCTAATAAATCCATACAGGAGTGTGTATGTCACTCTATACCATTTAACAGTGGACCAGTGTCATTTTGTCCATGCAAACAGGGGACTTAAGTCATTCTTAACATTCCAAGTGTGGACCATCTACTTTGTTTTAGAGCACAACTTTGAAAACAATTATGAGATAAAAAATTATCTCAACTTGAAGTAGGATTTGTTATTATAGTTTTTGACACAAAACATAAAGGCTCAACTCCATGTGCATAGTACTGTCACTTCAGCAAATATTGTGAGACATTTAAGGAGCAAAACTAAAAACTGTAGTTGATAAAACAGAGGAAACTCTTGACTAGCAGTTGTTAATTTAAAGTAACAATCAACTAGTTGTCAAATATTTCTATTAATTTAAGTATTTAAATATATGGACTTAACAGCCGTCTGTTAACTACTAACAGAAAAAGTGGTAATGATTCTGAATGTGTCAGAACAACCGGCAAGGGGACTGAACATTTAGTTCAGTTATTTCTACACAGTATAACATCGCACAAGTCTTGTTGTTCAAAACACGGAATAAATAACTTCTAACTTCACAAAAACAAATACTGGCGGACTTATCGATTTGATGGATGGCGGATAACATTAACAATTACTTACAAATTAACTGGCTACATAGCTCCTCTCCCTTTCCCTCTCCCTCTCCGTGTTTCTTCTTCTCCCTGCCTGAGCCCGCTGTGTCCAGTCCTGGTCGGAGCTGCTGTAAATCACCTGGCCTCTGATGGTGTCATTAGAAGGCTGTTGAGCCTGTTGCCCGCTTGGCCAACTCAGGCTGTAGTGTTCATTCCATCCTCCCATCCTCCTCCCAGCAGTCCAAAGCTCCTGCTAGTGTAAACAAGCCTCCCCGGTACTTCAAGGTTGCAGTCAGGGTATAGTCAGCTAATAGGACCACAAGTTAGTGGCAGCAGCTAGAACCGTTGGCACATGCAGCAGTCACCAGGTGCACCTTCTCAGCATCACTGGCCGCAGGGTTTCTCTTTCTATCTATGTTTTGGCAATGAGCTCTAAATAGTTTCAATTGTGATGGTATCTGCTACCTACTGTTACAGATGCCAACTATGTCACTGCAGCTAAGATTACCTATTGAATATCTGTATTTAGGCTTGCGTTCTCAATCTCTATTTGTAGGAATGTATTTTATTTGAGGTCCCCACTTGTATTGTATAGAATGACAGGAGTCCACTGTTGGCTGGTACATAATGACACAAGTTCCCTCTTAGATAGCATAGAATGACATTCACACTCCAGCATTGATCAGTTGAATAGAAACAAACTAAATGAATATTTTTTTGTGTATTTTGCATAAATACAATGGCAGCCTGTCATGATATATGTAATAAAGCAACAATCTCTCCACCAAGCAACCTATTTCGGATGTTGACATTAAGGTTGTGCCAGAGAACATCAATTTAACATGGTATGGGAAGATATAGGAGGTCCTGAGAGTCATTAGTTTGTCCAAGATACAAGTGATAAGTAAGCTAGAGAATGCATTAACTTAACAAAGCCCACTGTTAAACACAGTATATAGTAAGGTACACATTTTTACCTTTAACTAGTTGCTCATTAGCATGCATTTTGGTAGCATATTGGCTCTCTATTAGTTATTATAAAGTACTTATTTATGCCTTCTCCATGACTGTATTCTACAACTTCTAGGCCATTAACAGTTTTCCCTCAGTAACCTCCTAATTACTGCTAATTAATAGTAAGTATCCTTACTTACTTACTTCTACTCCTCCTTACTCAGTTGTTAAACATGAATTACCATCTTTATATTCATTATTTTTGCTCAGTACATTATAAACCCACACAGGTTTACTAAAGTTGCTTCCTCTTCAGACTTTATAAATTCATTGTAGCACACAACTACTGTAATTAACCATTCTTAAGTGATGGGTTACATCTTGAAAAAAATGGAGATCTATATACAGGGGTTTTATTCAGTAGTGCATTTACTTTTACACATACACAGAACCTGGACAGACTTTGGTGCAGAGTCCTGCACAGGTCCAGTTTTGCAAAGGCGTCCGTGCGGCCAGCTTGGCACCAATGTCAATTAAGCCCTGCTGGTCGAGTCGTGTCACACACACACACAACACACACACACACACACACACACACACAGACACACAGCTCTTAGCAAACAGAGGCCCTGCAGTTTTTCTGCTGACTCTGCCATTATTGCAATATCTCTACTGTTGAATAATTCACTGCAGACATTGCTATCTGAACACACACACTCATACACCGTACATTTCCATTCATTGGCACATGCGTTACACATGCCCACACACAGTCTCTGTCTGACACCAACATGCACAGACATGCGTGCGCACACCCACACACCAAGACACTTGCTTTAATAAATGTACACACACACACACACACACACACACACACTCACACACTGGAACTGCACTGCTTTCCATTTCCCTTCGCAAAATGGGACAATGGGGAGATTTCATTACCCTGTGTAAAACGCATGACAGTTTAACAGTCTCTCAGTACATCAATCCTTCCATCCCCTCTCTCTGTCTCTCCCTCACCACCTCCTGCATCCCTCGTTTATCTTTATTGTAAGTTAATTACCCCACAGAGTCGCTCATTTCCTTTCGTGGAGCTCTGTGTATTTGTTGTGGGCTTCTGTGTGTTTGTGTATGTCACTGAGTGTGTAAAATCCAAGTCTGAGACCCAGTTTGTAGATTATTTTGGTTCCCATGCCTATCCTAGTTTTCATTGTTATATTGACTTGGGTATGATACTTAGAGCCACTATGGGTATAAATTTAAATTGTATTACTAAATTGTTTTTACTCACTGTCAAGAAAGAATATATAGCAATGTAGAAAATGAACTTCCCTTTCATTTTCACAACAAAAACTTGACATCAGAATCATTTCACAGACACTATAATAACCTAATAATTCTACACATGCCTAAAGAAATAGTTGTTTGCCTTCTAGCCGATAGATAAGAAGATTGATACCACTTTCTTATCTGTAAGGTTAATATGAACTGACAGCCAGCATCTGGTTAGCTTAGCTAAAGTTGTTTATTATTCGAAACTGTTACAATCCCAACAACATCCATATGTATTAAATAACACTACCATATACACTGTCCTTTGTTCTTGTATCACCTTTTGTTTTACCTATCAGTAGCTGCTTGTCACTCTCTCCTCTCTCTTCCTCGCTCTCTCTGTCATTCCCCAGAGTCTCTCGGCCTCCCTCTCCCTCACACCCTCCCGCTGTAAGCGTCGTTAAAGCCTCTGCAAGACTCTGAATGTGTTCCAAATTAAATTGCCGAAGCAGCAGCATAAGATATCTATCAAGGCTCACCAGCATCGCAGGAGTAAAGAGAGCTTCTTATTAAATCACATTAGCTCCATCGATTTCTGCGTTGGCTTGCTCGACTTTTTGTCTCTTTCACCAAATGAGCTTTTAACTCCTGGCTGGCCGCAGCATTACTTAATGTATTACTGTAGACGGACAGTAATGGTACTGTACTGTAAAGCAGAGTTAGTAGAGGTTAGCAGGAAAAGCTTATCACAGTATGACCTGTGTACTTAATCTTTGTGTTTTTGAATTGATTTACAGTATATTTCAAAAGATTTGATTTAGTTATTTTTACTCTTTGAAGTTACAGGTAATGTGTGTGTAACTGCAGGGGAGGGATTTTTTATTTGATTAAGTTTAGGTACTTTCATGAATCTGTAAGAGGACCCATCAAATAACAGCCTGTTTATAGCCACAGCCTCTCAATGGCAGCAAACACACACATACATACACACACACACACACAGAAGCTGCCTCTAGGGGTCAGAGCTTTACTCACTGAGTGATCATTGAGTGGATTATAGATGGTGTAATGTTGATATTTGGGTGAAATGAGGGCTTAAGATTCAGTACAATTTATGTGCCGAGTAGGGTGGTTACACAGTGTCTATATCAATCTTTGTCTCTTATGTCGTATCATTTCCCTGTGTGAGTCATTTTCTGTGTAAACATGTGTACTAATAACATTTGTGGTTCAGTGTATTTGCATGTATCAATCCAGTGATAATTTCACTGTTAGGAGATTAGGGCAGGTCAGGCGGGACAAGCTGAGTAACAGATTAGTGAATGACAGATGTTCAAGTCTTGCTGCACATCACATCACTGAGCAACCTGGCTGTGCTATTCCCAATGACATAGAAATCGATGGGAGTGTAATCGATATGTGTTCTACATTGACAAACCAGCCAGGCCGGCAGTCCCCAGCTGACCCTGTGAACCAATTTGAACAGGGCGAAGCAATGCTGTTATCACTTGGAGAAAATATGTTACTTCAGAAATTAGATTAGAAGCCTTTTTTAGAGACTTTACTCAAATATCACAGAAGTGGAAAATAACACACACACACAAGCTGTGGGTCAAGACCTAGGATAAAAAGTTCTGTAATATATTTCAAAAATACATTAGCCATTAGAAATATATGTGTGCTTGCTTGTCTGGTCCAGCACTGGGCCTGTACTTCCCCACCAGTGCTGTTTAATTTATTGAAACATCACCCTGAAAGAAAAAAATAAAACCTGATAATTTATGACAAGTAGCATGTTCTTACATTGTTCATCTGTGTCAGTGTATTGAGTTTCTTAGAGCTTGTCTCAACCTTTGTGTAATGAGCTGGAAGCGTCTGCAGTATTAGGAGGTGAATAATACAATACATAACAGATGGAAAGGACCTGAGATTTATTGTGTCTTTATAATTAGCGTGTCATTTTTTCCTCATAATTGTCACGCCTTTGAATTCTATATTTTACTTGAAATTACACTTTAAAAGGTGCTTTTTTGTTTGAGCAACTTAAATACATTTTAAGTAACACAATGGTGAAAAAAGTATTTTTTGGCTGTCAATCAAACACACATTTTATTGAACCACAAGAAGTAATATAATATTAACTAACATTTGCCACAAAAAGAAGATTTGGGGATTCAATAGGACATAGATAGATACCTAATCAAAACATGATTATAAAGATAATATCTAAAAAAGGGATATTATCAACGATTGACCATACAGAGCAAAGCAAAAAAAAAAAATACAGAGGAAAGTGGAAAGCATCTTGTCAGGAATTTACAGTACACTGCACATGTGCAGGTGCGTTCATGCCATAAATTGTCATGGCAAGTCTTGTCTGAAAAATCATTCGCGTTGATCTAAGTGTTGAGAGTGTGTGCAAGGGCATGTGTATTTGAGCACAGGAAGGCATGACGTTCACATGCCAGTGAATGCGTAAATAGGCTGACGCACATGTGCACATGCATGAGTAGGTCCAGCCCATGTCCTGACAGTGTTGTCTGTCTGTGTGTGTGTGTGTGTAGATGAGAGATATGTGTTAACATGTGCTGGAATATATTAGTAACTACTGCAATGTCTGCTCTGATATCACTTACTGCTCAGCTCCATATGTAGCTCCTCTCTTGAACTCACATCCCCTCCCCCTTTTCTTGCTGCTCTTAATTCCAGGTACTTGCCATCATCCCCCCCGCCCCTCCATCATTTGGTCGTCTTCTCTCCGCTCAACCACTTTTCTCCTCCATCGTAGCTTCTCCATCAATCAGTCTCACCAAACATTTATGGCCTCCTTTCCTCATCTGGTCCTATCCTCCCATCCCCCACCCTCATCCTCTCCTCACCTTATTTTACCTGACCCGCCATCTGCCTCTCCCTCTTGGGGGCAAGACGATGGGGAAGAGGAGAGAGATGGGGGATGATAACAGGAAAAAAAAAACGAAGTGAGCAGTAACTGAGGAGAGGGCAGTTGATGGGTGAGAATCATGAAGGAGGAGGAAAATGTAGGTCTCAGCGTATGTCTTCATTAATTATGCTCTCATTACAACATGCCAGGGGAGTGAACCAGAATAATTTTGCTGATGGTTTGGTCTTTATAGGTTTTTCTTTCTCTCTCCCCACAAAATGGTCTGATGTGAATCATGCCAATGTCCAGACATTCATTCATATTGTTTGTATTGAAGTACACACAGAAATAATGTATCAAGTGTCTGGCAGAATGGGGTCAAACAGTCTTGCAAGAAATGCCTTTGTTGAGCTGCGTTACTGCATCAAGGGGGTTAGATGCTTCATCAAAATTCAGATTCTGTAAAACTTTCAAAGAATTTTGTATGATTTTCAGTATTACCCTGGCACAAACTGAAAGCAGAAAAGGCATAAAATAATGAAAATGCAAGCTTGATAAAAATTCAAATAAAATACTGTGCCACAGATCATGCAATCATATGTTTTATTCATCCCTCAGTTGTACAAACAACATGAAGAAACATCAGGTTTACTAATCAAAATGGCTTTGACTGCTAGCAATATTCTGGGTTATATCACAGTCATTGAACATGCTCGTCTGTCATCAAGCTGACACTGCTTACTTAGTTTTCAAGTCGAGTGATCAAGCTCGTGCAACATATCACATCATCTCCTGTCAGAAAGTAGGGTGAGAGCCCCACAGCATGTACTAATTCTGCAACAGCTTCTGATAGCAAATGTCATACAGTTTAAGAAAAACATTTTGACAATTACAATGGGAGGATGTTTTTTTCTCTTTTGTTAATTTCCTCTGCCGAGTAGTGCTATAGTGTGACCAGCATTCAGTGAAAAAGATGTAGGACTTTCTGCTCCTTTTCACTGCATAGTTCATTTCACACATTCTTGCAAAATGCGTCACTTAACATTCCTAACATGCTGCAGACATAAGCAGTGGTGAAGCTGTCCTCTTTGATTTGGGCTCATGTTCGGCCATTCGCAGCTCTCACAGCAGTCAGTTTGACAAGTGTGTCGACTGTATTTTTCCCCCTTTGAAGACTCCTTACCTTACCAGAAGACTGGGCCATGTGTACTGCATTCTATGTAGGCTAATGTATTTGCATACATAACGTAGATCGTCTCAGGCTTAATACTTTCCATATCTCTTCTGTATTTTCAGATGTCAAATAATTATGTGCGTTCGTAGAGTGAGAAAAAGAGGGGGGAAAGAGTGTGAGTGTGTGTGCATGTGTGTATTATTGTTAATAAAGTCTAAATTGAGGCAGAAGTGCTGTGGGTGGTACAGTTCTAAAGAGACTGAGAACACAACTAACTAGGTCATCTTCTCTCTCTCTCTACACACACACACACACACACACACACACAGTACCTTTAATACTGCAGGATAAAGTAGATTTAGACTCTCTCAGCCTTCTCCTTTATAGAGCCCTCTCTGGGCACTCCTCTTCCCTTTTTTGTAGATGGAAGAGCAACTAGAATGAAGCCTCTACATCTCCTCCAAGCGTATCTTTATTGAAAGAACCCTCTTTCCATGGGTGGCAATGGCACCAAAGTGGGCAAAAATGGCCTTGTACTGGGAAAGTCGCCAGTTGGACACCATGGATTGACTGGGAAGTCTGTCACTGTCCCATTACCGCTGCAATGACTGTTGAGTTTCTGCTGAGAGACTGGTTGGGCAGCTGCTCTGTGTGATTGTGTGAAACTGTAAGTGAAGCATGCCATTTGTGGGAAAGAAATCATGCATGCTCACCAAAATCTTGCCCTGGAATTTAGTAATGAGGTTTTGGACAAATTGCTGGTTGCTGTGCCAGATAGAAAATGAGAAAGAAAGTCAGAGGATTCCAGCCTCGTACATGGACAAATGCCTGAGCTCTTGTAAGTCATGAAGGCTCCTCAGTGACCAAGGCCAGAACAGAGAGTGCTAAATATTACTAATGCTGTTCTGACAAGCTTCTTCTTTCTTGGCCATAGTCATAGATTCATTTTGTTGTCCAACAACCACTCTAAACACAAACATGACTCGATCTGGAGCAGTTCCCATTGTGTCCTGATGTAAAGGAATAAAAGTATTTTTGCCCCTTGATTTGCTTTATATGGGGATTTTAGTAATTTCCTCAAGCAACTGAACTATGTCCAAATACATTACATTATGTACCATATTGGCACATAAGTGCTCAGTTTAGACCGTTGAGATGTATGTTATTTTTAAACAGGTTAACAATACGTCTTCTAAGTCTTCTGCTTTAGATTGCATGGTCTATTGTTTTCTGATCAAAGGCTGCTCCAGTTTCCTCACCCTGATTACGACTGTAAGAATCCCCCATCTGTTGTGGAAGAATCCTTGTTCCTATGATAATAAAATAAACATTTTGCCTTTCATTTGTAATTTCTGCTGGCATTTTTGGAACTGTAGTGCATCTGACATGAATAATTCTTGTCAACAATTCTACTTACCTGAAGATTCACAGTTAGATTACGCAGTACAGTTTGGAATTGTTTGGTCTTAGTGTCAATACTTCTTAAATCCTCAAATGAGTCGTCTTTACATCCATCTTCCCCCAATGGAGAGGTTAAAGGTCATAGGGTCAGGAGCAATACGGCAGTCCTGCAGTTGGTAGGGACTCACTTCAGGTTTTTGTTTGTACATACAGTATTTACTTCTTCATGGTAAAGGGGGAAAAACTCTTTTTCAAGGATATAATGTTCTGAGTAGTTTAACTTAACATGTTAATACAGTATAGAGTAAGTTTGAATTAAATGTTTGTTATAACGGTACATGGGTCTATGAAGATGGGTGTAGTTACCCATACTGACCACTAGAGGCTCTCACATATACAGTACTGTACAGTCCACTCCACTGTGGTACATGCAGCACACTGCTGATGAGTTTAATAGTGGTTCATTATCATAACTGCATGCCTGTCAGCTGCACCCTGCTTTCATTCTCGATGTGTCTACTAACAGATCAAATGGAACACACACATATACATGTATGTCGATGAAACATGATATTTCATATGTTATCTGGTGCATTGAAACACATTATCTGAGGGGCTGAGGACAAGAGATTTGGTAATAACTCTTATGAAAGGGCAAGGCATTTTTTTAAGATTAAAACACCTTTTCAAATCTAATATTTCACACTTCATAAATCCGTACCCTATTCCTTGATAATTTTTACTCATTTTATTACTCTAATATGAGCTTTTACCAAAAGATAGAACCCCTTTGAATCTCTAGAGTAAATGCCCCTACATCTTAAGTAGTACTGCAGCTGCAGACCTTACTGTAAGTTTTCTTTCTACCGATGCAAAGAAGACATCACTTTTAGTTAGATCAGATATTAAGAATGATGCTCATTTGTTAAAGATAGAACTTTTATTCCCAATTGTTTTGTAATAAGTATATGAAAAACCTCTGTCATGCCAAAAGCTGGTAGTCGATATTTGAGGTTTACATTCCCTCACTTAAGTGACTGAAAGTGAATTGAAGGCAAACTCTGCTGTCTGCCAAACATTTTTCCTTAAGTACTAAAGTGCATCACAGTCACTACTGATCCTTCAGCATTTGGAGTCAAATCATAGGCAACCCCCTCTTTGATTCCCCAGATCGTTTAACTTAATCCATGTCTTTGAAACTTGGCTCTTTCTTAGCGGGTTTGATATTTCGTCAGTAAATGGAGCTCTGAAGTGAATGTGTATTGACCTTTACCCCCCCCGCCTTGCTCTCAGATGTGGCTCCTACCTACACTGACCTGGATCCACTCACCTGGATACAAGATTCATTTTTTGCTTGTTGAACCATTTTACTACTGGCCGTTCATGGACAGTGTCAGGATTTCACATGGGGTGCATTCAACTGTACATTCTTTTCAAGGTTTGTTCTGGATATTTGTAGCCTGTGTAAAGACTTTTTATGTGTCTATTAGATCTATTGGGCTTATGTATTGCTCATTTCTCTGTCCCAGGGTGCACTGCTTTCTGCTACAGCAACTTTTTGATATTACAAAGTCAGAAAATGACAAATCATATACATATACATTAACCACACGCTCTACTGACAACAGCTAAAGCACTGCTGGTTAACTACTATAGTAAAGACGAAGAGCACCCTTTCCACTGATAATATATCAATAACAACAGTTTCCCCAGTAACAGGTGGCTCATTCATTGCACACAGTTTTTGTAACCTGTCATCCCCCAGGCTCCCATGAGTTTTTGGCAGCAGGGGGTAGTCAAGACAAATCCGATTTCAGTCATTGTAACTTTAACTAAGCATGATGGACTTGTGCTTTTTGCTATAATACACTGCCTCTGGAGTTCACACCAGTTTTCTTCCCAGCAATTCCTAATGTTGATTAATTAGTCTTAATATTACAATAATCACTGTAGAGTTGTTCACTAAAGTCTTTTTTTGATTAGTTTGAGGGGTACAAGGCCCCATGTAAGCAGCTGGTGATGTTGTAAGTGTTCTCTCTGATGAGCTCCATAAAACAAAATGCACATTATTATCAATTTACTCAATAGAAGCACCTGAATAGTGGATTTATCTTGAATGCTTGGCATCTTGTTATGGCAGGTATAAGTTAGCGAAACAGACCAACTGGTCAACAAAGTCAAATGAAAAGAATTTACTTCTGATTGACATCAGAAATCAGTTTTTTTTTCATTTAATTTTCATTCCTAACGAATTCTAATGTTATAGCAATAATAGTAACATTTTGTTGTTCATATAATTGTCACATTTAATCTAGCACACATTACATGGGAAAACGTAC
>NW_023339696.1:6240895-6251443 GCF_004916995.1 Morone saxatilis
CACCACTGCCTACCTCTAATGTTTTTGGTTTTTTTACCGAAGAAATGCTCTGTGTGAGCAATTTAATTCCAATCAATAAAACGTTTCTTTCAATCATTCAGCCAATCCATGTCAATCAAGCACACGAATAATGAATCCTGTACAGCGCATTTCGTAGAGTGAAATAAGCTTCACAGCGCAACAAGAGGCTGCTTTCGTCACATCAGCATCCCCTCAGTGTAGATGTAAGATGCTGCTAGATTTCAGGGAACACCCAGGATCCGTAGCTCTGCAGTGCTCCTGCTAAGGCAGTTTGAAATGGGTATCAGTTGTCATCTATGTGTTGTCTATGTTTATTGCTGTATTTGTCTGTCTATGTGTGTGTATGTGTGAGTAGATTATGCGAACCAGCGATTTGTACTTTTTATCGGAACACTTGGAGCTTGTTTCTGTGTGTGTTTTATGAGATAACGTGTTTGATGCACGCTCTCCCTGGCAGTGCTGTACATGTTTGAAGCTTGTGTGTGTGTGTTTTATTCATGTCTGTGTGTGTGTGTGTGTGTGTGTGTGTGTGTGAGAAAGTGAGAGAGAGATTGTGGGTGCCACTGCGTTCGTTGCGCTACTCTCTGCCGCTGTGCTCAGAATGCTGATGTGTCACGCTGCAGCACTGCCCCACTTATCCAGCTAACCTCTCTTCGCTCCCTCCTTCCCTTCCTCCTTCCCCTTGCTCTCTCCTTTTCTCATCCTCCCGTCTTTCTCTCTCTGCCTCCCTTGCCATCCCTCCCACCTTATTCTCCCATCACTATACTTTCATCCCCTTTCTTGCGCCTGTATTCTTCTGTCCTTTCTCTTGAGCCCTGCCAACACACCACCTCCTTTATTACTCCGTTCATCTGCTTTTCCCAGTCATTCTCACATTTTGTATGGCTACCTTGAGTGTGTGTTAATGTGCTTGTGTGTGTGTGTGTTCACATTTTCTTAAGTGAATGTGTGGGTTATGTTAGGTGTCGCTGTCTGTTTACAGATGTTGACGATGCAGCAAAAAAAGCACACTGTCCCTCGACCAACGGCTCTGCCTGTCTTCCTTTTTTCTCCCACACACACACACACACACACACACACGAAACAGCTCTGTTCTTATCAACCAATCACATCGACCCCATCCGCTCGCATCAGCTAGCTCTGAGAAGAGCTATAGCCTGTGACAGCCACAGCCCCCGGCAACCCACATATGTCCATGGCAGAAAGCGGAGGCTGGCGCTGCAAAGCTGTCTCTGTGTTGGCAGCATCTGTCCCTCTGCCGAGCGGAGCCGGGTCCCTGATAATGAAATGTGACCACGCCATCTCATGATGTAAATACAGAAAATAGAGCTCTAATGAAGATTCTGCCCCACAATGGCTGTGAGTTGTGGTGAAATATTGTCAGTGAACATCTGCCTCTGGTCACATGTGATAATAAATTTATTAGACAGGATAATGAGCACTGATCGACTAGGAGATATTCTGTGTGATATCCTCAGCATTGCAGAGAGTGCGCCAGCCTGACTGTTGAGGATATAAAAGGATCAACCAAGATCCATGCATAACGCATGTAGCCAAGATCAAGATCTGAGACTACTTTACCAGGAATTTTACACAAGGTTAGTGGAATTTGGCTTTTCACATGGCTTTTCATAGATCAGTGCTCCTCAGCCCTGCACCAGAGAGATTTTCATGCCAGCCTGTTTTTTTTTCTTTAATGTTTTTATTTATTAGTTTATTTTGTTGCCTCAGCTGCTTGGTGGTGTTGATTAAATAAGAAGCTCTTCCCTTGAGACATACTCATCTTCCAATGCATTTGCATGTCTTAATGAGCACACTGCGCTGTGGCCTTGGAGCAGTTTGGGTTCAGCGTCTTGCTCAAGGGATCTTCAGCTGGCCAATATCGCACCAGGCGCTCTTCAGTCAGCAGTGGTGGATAGAGTTACAGTGACAGCCTTTTTTGATAGTTAAAGTACCTAAAATATAGTATATTATGAGGAAACCCATACTCAAGTATCCACCCATGTATTTGTTTTGTGTTAGTTATATGGGTCTTGATTGCGAGGGCTGTGAAAGAAACATAGTACTTCCTACATGATGTCAAACTGGAAGGACGTGTGTGGTCCCAGACTCAATTTTTCCAATGGTTTCTTTCAGTTGTTCAGATACATCTGACTTCCTGTCTTTCTGAGATACTTGAAGTCTCCCAGCCTGAAGAGGGCAATGCACAGTAGTTCAGTTCATCAGAAACAGATTAAAAAACCTGGTTTCTGGGTCTCTGGATAGGAAATTGTTGATGTCCAAGCAATAATTATTTTTTTTTAACACTGTACACCTATAAGACCTGCTCAAATAGACACACATTGCTTTTTTGTCTAACTGACAAAACGACCCAACGAGATATGGGTGCACAAGATATTTATCGCAGAAGAAAGGGAAATTGTGATTTATTTCGGGCAGCGTCACAGCAACATTCCACCGATAGAGACAGAGCCTGCACGCCGCAAGGCTGCATTACTGGGGATCATAGTCTTCTAGATAAGTGTCTTAGATATGCCTGTGTGTGTGTGTGCGTGTGTGTGCTGCATGTGTGTTAAAGCTGTACTTGAACATGGGGTGAATGTAGGAACATCCCAAGTTAAATACATGAGGATAAAACATCCTACACACACACACACACACACACACAGATTCGTGCTCCTCTGTCGTGTTGTTTCCTGGTGGCAAAAGCAGCATGACGGTGTTTGGTATCGACCAGGGAGAGATGTGTAATCCACTCTACGGGTGTGTGTTGTGTTTTCCTGTGTGTGTTGTGGTTGCTTCCAGAGTGAGTGTGGCATGTAAAGTAATTATTCAGACAATAAAGCCTGCCTCTTTTGTCTTTCACACTCAGCAGACAATGTTGTGTGTGCGTGCCTGCGTTTGTGTGTCTTTGTTTGCCAGTGTTTTCCATTTTGAGACTGAAACTCGAGCACTAATGATGGGTGCCTTGATAGTATAAGTATCGATACAGTGATACCTGTGTCTTTTCGCAAAGTATTGATTTTCAGAGGAGTATGGTCAATACAATATAAAAAAATATTTTCTCCTTCCATTTACTGCTACTGTACCACGGCATAATTGCCACTTAATGTCATCAAAGAGATTAGCTGTTGCAGTGCATTTTATACCTTCCCCTTCCACACTTAACTTAACACACACAATAACCTCTGCAGGAATATGGACTTTTGAGGAGTAATGTGACAAATTGATAATACTGTACACTTGGAAGTTACTGCCAAAGCGAGATGCACTGTATTTAGATTTTGCACATGAAGTGCTTAGTATACCATATTTATTACCCATAGCTAGATTTTTGCAGCCATTAGCGTTTCTCACAGCGGAAGTTTTGACATATAAATCCTCAAGTGTAACTGAGAACACAATGGTTATATATCATGTAGCTGTGCCAGTTCAGATCAGGCCTGTGATGTTGAGCATGCTGATTCACTGCTATCAGTTACTGGGACACATGAATGTAACAGTCATCATTAATGTCAGCGTTAAAGGACCAGTGTGTAGGATTTAGTGGCATCTATCGTTGTAGTTGCAGATTGCAACCAACTCCCTTCATGTTATCCTTCCAAGTGTATAGGAGAAACTACGGTGGCCACGAAACTTGCAAAAAAAGTCAGTATCAGTATTTGATTTGTCTCTGGGCTACTGTACAAACATGGTGGTTAATAATGACAGCCTCTGTGGAAGAGGATCCACTCTGTAGATAAAGGCTTACAAATCACAATTTTTTCATACCTATGAATATTATATTCCATTTCTACCAATAGCCTCCTAAATGTTACACACTGGACCTTTAAAAAGGTCTATTTGTACTTTCACAAGAGTTCCTGTTTATGAAAATTAGCATATGTTCCTGATATGGTATTACTTGGTGTTCAATCAAAACAAGTGTTTATGGTAAGAGGTGTCAGTACACGTCTTTGCAAATGTGCCAGAAAGCTTTTGAAGATCGAGGAATACAATGTCTCATTGTATTAATTTAATTTAATTTAATTATTTCTCATTAACAACCACAATTAATTTGATTGTGTGCTTTCTACTAATCAAAGTTCTTTTAAATATATTTTCATTCTTTCTTTTCACTTATTTCCATGGTGTTATCTAGAACTATCTGGTTTAATGCTACCTTGTTGTAATAACTTACAATTATATTATAATATGTATGTACACACCTTGTTATAGGCTATGTTACTTTGAAATTGATGAAACACAAGAGACAAGATACTGCAACACATCTAACAGTAAAATGATCATGCAAACAACGCTACATCTGTTAAAGGAGTGAACAATATTTGTTTCAGTTTGTTAAGATTTGGTTTTAACTTCAAAATAGTTTTGAAGTCAAAGCTCCAGGTGTTTGCAGCATCCTCCTACTTATTGGAAGAGTCTTTGCCTTTGACCTGGTTATGGAGGTATGTAAAAGAATCAAGATAGAGATGGATAGAGAAGGGCAAGAAAGTCTGGGAATCTGGGAAGCAGAGAGGGTTTTTGTCGCAAATCAGATTTGTTGTATTGGTAGATTATTGTTTTTATTGAGGTTTGATTTTTTCTGCAGTGGAAAGAGGGAATGAGGAGGAACAAAGAGAAAGAAAGGGACTTCAATAAAAGAAAATTAAATCTAAATCTGAGGTGGCAGAAAGTGGAAGAAAGCAAATGGATGAAAGAACAGAAGGAGAAGAGCAGTGAAGGCAGCAGAGGAGGGGAGGCACCATGGGAAAATGGGAGAGAAACGAGAATTCTTGTGCAACTGTTTTTAGTCAGGCCAACTGGGATGAACTGCCTACAGGCAACCTGACCTTGGTTATGAGACACTGACACACACACACTTAACCCATGGCACACTCACATACGCACAAATATATTACACACCAATTGTCTGGCATCATCTCTCTCTAGTCTCTCTAAGTCCTTTCTGCCTCTTGCTCCTCTTTTCTTTCGTTGTTTCCCATCCATCTCTCCTCCCTCCCTCTCTGTCTTCCTCTCTCTTTCCCTATCAGTACCATCTCTGTATCTTTCATCGGGCAGGGAAGGATGTAGCGGGGCATCAGGATTCAATACCACTAACCTTTATCTCCATTGTCCCCAGTGTTCATAATGACAGCCTCTCCACACCACCTCACCCTCTCCCTCCTCTCCTCCTCCTGCCCCAGGCTCCCCTCTGCCTAAGCCCAATTAGCCTGTTGCAGCTAACGAAAGGATGACTGTGTGTGTGTGTGTGTGTGTGTGTGTGTGTAACAAGCATGAAATAAGATTTGGCTGTCCAGCCGATCAGCTCTAGTCGAGTCTTTGCCTCCTTCAACCAGAAAAAAAGGGGACAGAGATACACAAACCTTCGACACAAAGGGAGAGATGGATAGAAGGCTGCCTGGATGGGCTCAGCTGAAATGATCACTAGTGTATCGTGACTTCTGGGGGCGGCATGACGAGGGGACACTATTGATATTAAGAGCAAAAAGCAAATAACACTAGGTATGTAAGATATTACAATAATTCTCAAATGGTGCTCTGGTGGTTTCTTGTCTTTACTTTGATAAGACTGCACTGTACAAAATTTACATTTTTTTAAAACTTTAGATTCTCAAAAGTAAGTTCCGGCAAAACAGTACATGTCCAATATACAGTAGATCCAATCAATGTGCAGCTTGCTAGGTACCCTATGCAATATATTCCCAAATCTGTGTCCTTTTTTAAAAAATCAAATAGGACTCAATTCCTGTTTTTAATACAAAATAAAACAATGAAAGTATGATTGATGTAGCCGACATGTACAGGGCCGGCTATTACACAATTCCCCAATCCTTCATATATCCCGGATTGACACTGCTGCAGCTGACTCGCATACTTTTTTTGAGTGTTGGAGCAAAGTAGGTTTTTTGATGCAAATCTTGTTTAGTTGTCAGTAGTTTACTGTACAATGCAGTAAGTAAGGCTCTGGCAGGGCGGGTTAGAGAAAGGGAAAGCTATAAGACCTGCCATTACTGCTCTGTAGCACTTGCAATGTACATGTACTTTGCGTGGCAGTGCTATGAGCATGCTCCCTGTTGGCCAAGTGTCAGAGGGAGGTTGTTGTATTAGCCATTACTCTTGACACACACACGCACACACACACACACACACACACACACA
This sequence comes from Morone saxatilis, assembly GCF_004916995.1. Lineage (NCBI taxonomy): Eukaryota > Metazoa > Chordata > Actinopteri > Moronidae > Morone > Morone saxatilis. The sequence goes on from NW_023339696.1 coordinate 6,247,079, forward strand.
TACACACAGACTGCTGCAGGGTCATCAGCTATCCTCTCAGCTGCAGTGGCCGAGTGATGGAAAGAGAAATGGAGAGAAGGATGTAGAAAAAGAGAGTGGAGAGGAATGGAAGGAAGTGATGTGCTCCACTTCATTTAATGTAACTCTTAACACTAACCTGCTCCTTTTTGGCCCAGCTCTGTTCAAGTGGATGTTAATCTCTTCTACCCTTGATTATTTTATCACACGACAACTGAAGCTCAGCACCTCAAACATTTGTATCAGATATCTTTAACATGACTTTGTAGACTTTTATGACTCCATGTGGATATGCAGTTTGCCAGAGGATCAAATATACAAGACAGTAAAGGTGAAAGAAGATGTGTAGGCAAGCTAGAAACCACAGGCTTGTTGAGAGATACAGCACTCCTGCACTCTCTGTAATTCCCCTTACTTTTCCACAGAAGGAACATCAATTTAGGTTGTGAAAGGTTGAAAAAATGTTTTTGGGATTTGAGCCACTGTTCATATCACACATTTCATGACCGCAGCATCTTCTGTAGATCATCATGGGAGCCTAAAAGTGTCCCTTAAATCTCTGGATAATTAGATTTGTTTCAGTTAAAAGATTTAGTACAAAAACAATATTTGTTGTATATTTCTGCATTTATAGGTAGAATTTGCAGTATATAAAGATGCTTGACACTTGTAATTTAATAATAAAATACCACTGTTAGTACCAGTTATCAGCAACCCAGACCTCAGTACACTTCCACATACATAAACTCATCATGACTGCATTAACACAAGCATTTGAACTCACACACAAACACAGATGTCCAAACCAGCACCACGTAATCATCAATATAATCAATACATTTCTCTGATTAATAGCTCCTGACTAACAGGTCACCAAGCATTTCATTTTTGAACCTGCTTTTGTCTGTATTAGAGTCTCTTTTAGTCTTTAGGTTTTGCTTGTATTGCTATTGTTTATTCAACATTTATAAAATGTAATTTATGAATTTCTGGTCCCCTCTCTGCTTTGTCATTGTATAATCTCTTGCTATAAGATGTGTGTGTCTTTGACATTTTTCTATGGACATGCACTGCTGAAGCTCTAATTCGGTGTTTGTGTTTGATGTGTGTTCATGTGTGTATCGGACTGTGATTTGTTGTATGTAAGTCACAGAGTTCATCTTTAGCCATTGACCATGACGTGGACCCAGCAAAAATCCCAGGATCTGTTCTTTCAGGGTGAATATTCCGAGGGAAAGAACCTTTTACTGCTCTCCTGCCACCCTATCTGCGAAAAAAAAAGTCCCCGGGAAGTAAAACATTCTGTCACAAGATGGCAAAAACGAGCGAGAAATAAATGTCCACGACACAGGCAGACAGAATTAGTGACGTACATGAATGCTGCAGTCAGTGTTCCCTTTTCCACCTTCATGCTGTTTACATTGTCTTTACAGAGGAGGACTGAAGTGAAACAAAAGGCGAAGAGGGTGAGGGGAGGGGGAAGGAGGAGGAACTCATTAGTGAAAGAGTTTAAGTGGAATGAGGAGAAGAAGCTGGAGGGAAGAACAGGATGCGATAAGACAGGATTTAGAGTGGGAGAGAGGGAGAGAGAAGGAGGGCAAGATTTTGGAGGGGAGAGAAGTGTCACTTTTAAGATTCTTCACTGGGGAGAGAGATAGGAATATCATCCAAACCTTAATCCTAGTTTATATTTAGTATCTTAGATTCACGCCGATGAACACTGTCCCTGCCGCAGCTGTAAAATGATACTTTTAACCATATAAACAATAAGGTGCTTAGGCTAACGGGTTTCCATGTTAGATATTTTGAGATATGCCTTCTTTGTAACAGTCTGGACAGGCAATTTCAACATTTATCAGATAAACAGTCAAATGCACAGCAATCATTTTGTAGTAACCAGAATACAAACACACTTCAGTTTAAAATAGATCTGTTTTAAATAAGGTAAAGGCATAAACTGAAATGCTTTATTTCTTTTATCTCGCGTCTTTCTCAGGGCTGCCATCTTCCTCAGACTTTCAGATATTACCTTGTGAGAATCATGTCGACTGCATATATTTTGACTTCTAAATTCACAATGTTGGACGTGACTTCTGAAATGCCCTAGCCACTCATTAATTTGGATTTATAGATACATTTTTGTCCCGAGAATCAAATTTGACTCTGCTATCCTCCAGCTATCCTCTTAGGTTTCCCTGTCACCAAGTTACAAATTGGCTGTTACCCTTATTTTACGGCGTTTATACCTGACAGTTCAAATGAGTAAAAACATGACTGCCATTGCTTGGGAATATTATATTTTTATTGAAGCAATATCTTGGTTGTCAAGCAAACAACTCTGAATCTTTTATTAAAGCTCCAATAGCAGCTTTGTATCGGTGTGAGGAAAGTTCACATTTGGCAGTGAATAGTCAGCCATTTTGTTATCTTCCCAGCCACTTGACTCTGGTAAAGTTTTGACTGTCGTACTCTGGGCGCAAATAAAGCTGAGAAACTGACGGAGTCCAAAGCTGTCCTGAGCTTGTGTACCTGCTTTTCAGATAACTCTCTCTCTCTGACACACACACACACACACACATACATACACACCTAAACGTGCACACACCTGCGTCCCTGGTGTGTCTGCTTCTCAAAGACTTCCTGAAATATCCTGTGATTGTCGTCCCATGGGGCTTTGCAAGCAGAGTGATGTGATTTTCTCAGCTTCCTCCTTGTGTGACTTTAACACACACACACACACACACACACATTCTCACAAACATAAGCAAACACACGGATGGACAAATAGGATGAAAGCACCTTCATCATCCTTCTTGCAGTCAAGCATGTGTGTGTGTGTGTGTGTGTCTGTACTGTGTCCCGAGACTCAGTACTGTGCGAGTCAATCGTGATTCCTTCTATGTAATTATGTTTCTGGGCATGCATACATTGTGTGATCACGTGTGTGTGTGTGTATATACATATATGTCTATCTTTATCTATTTGTCCTCCTTACTCACCCTCTCAGTCACCCACTTACATACCTAAAGGGTAATATGCATGTAAATTCACACACAGCACACTATCCCATAAAGTCCCTCCTTACCCGTCAGCCATAAGCCAGCCATTTGACTTTAATGTTCCATCTGAAACACTCCTACGTCCTCAGAAAACATCATCACGTCTGTGATGTACTGCAATCATATCACTGCTACTCTATCCCTGAGGGGCTTGTTTGTCAAATACAGATGTAACTGTCACCAAAATCCCACTTTCTTACACGCACGCTACCCTGCTGCTGCTTCTGTGTGTGTGTTAGTTAGATTTATGCCGGGCCGTGAGCTTTCATGCAGAGACTACTACTCAATGGGTGTACTGCCTTATTTTCTCTCTTTCAGTATGATTGAAGGATAGCACTTATGACAACTTAGAATGAATACTTTTACGTCTAGTAGAGTTGTTACAGCGCAGGAGCAGGTCAGCTGATTTTAAGGATGATTCAAACCCTGAGACATCATTATTACCTGACTTAAGTTGAATATTTTATTACCTAAGGTTTATCACAACCAGCTTATGTAGCCCGTCATCAATGAATTGCCTTTTTTTTAATATTAGTATTTTATTCATTGCCTGTTTTACCCTTGCAGCCCATTTTTAAATCTAAATGAATGAATATATAAGGAAGATAAAGACTTTAGAACACTACACTCATGCATCATGTTTGAAATGAAAATTGTTTCTTGTTTGATGCTCCAGTCCTAATCACACTAGGGATGTATTGTATCAGAAACATAAGGTTTTATGCTGCAGACATTGAGGGGACTGCTACTTACGCGTAGTTATTTATTATGAGTGGTGGAAATTAACTAAATACATTTACTAGTACTCTAATTAAGTGCAATTCTGAGGTACTACTTCCTTGAATATTTCCATTTTCTGCTATTTTTACTCCACTACATTTATTTGATGAACTTTAGTTAAAAGTTACTTTGAAGATTACTAATACAAAATGTAATGAACAAATCAACATATGAGTATGTATGAGTATAGATTAAGATGAGATGAGATGTGACTTTATTGATTCCTGTCTGGCCAACTTGCAATATATAAAGTAATTAAAATTAGCCCCAGCTTTACCAGTTGCAACATTAAAGTAATGAACACATTAATGCATCAATAATTTTAATCCAAAAATATAGTATAATAAATCATTCTGTAATGAACCATTCTGCATAATGAGTACTTTGATGCTAGTACTTTTTTACTTTTTAAACCTTTGGACTTTTACTACGTAGTAACAGTATTTCTACACTGTGGTATTGCTACTATAACTAAGGTAAAATATCTGAGTACTTCTTCCATCACTGC
>NW_023339696.1:6251543-6257060 GCF_004916995.1 Morone saxatilis
AGGGAAGAAAGGATAAATGGGGGGAGGGATAGACAAAGAGGAGAGGAGGGAGAAATTGATGAGGTTCTGAGAGAAGAACAAGGAAAATTAAGGGATGTTGTCATACAGTGAAACTAACTGAAGATGTTTTGAAGAGGTTCATACTTGTGAATTTGTATGTCTTAATGGGTCATTGTTGATGTGTATATATAATGAATTTTACCTCAAATATTACTAAAATTAGTGATCTGTTATTAATTTTCAGTTTGACTGGAAGAACTGGAATAAATGTGTTATTGGTTTGTTGAGATCTTTAAAAACAAAACAATTAGATAAAAGGCTATAATCAGTTCTGCATGTTACTCCTCACAATAAACCATGACTGATTTGACAATTTTTCACTGCTGTGATCCCCCACCCGGAGTAAATAGATAGCATTTTGCAATGTATTTAAAGTACAATGCTTTATAGTACAATTTCCTAGAATGGGGTCCGCAGTTAATGTTATTAAAAGTTCAGAGCCGGGGTATCTGAAGATATTACAGTGACAAAAACATGGAGAGGTGAAACAAGGGCAACCTACTGTAGAAATTGGAGAGAGATGAGGAAAATTTTAGTGGCAAAATGACTCCCCTCCTCCCACCCACGCCCTGTGTCTTGCACACACACACACAGACACACACTCAAACGCACGTTCCCACAGTTACAGTCATAGCTGTACCGATGCAAAGCTGCTTAATAGCAAAGCGATGAGGGTGAATTGGCTTATGGAGTGGAGGGAGGAAGAGTAGACATAATGGTGTCAATCTGGTTGCTACACACACACACAAACACTGACAGATACAGACCAACATCTTCTCTTACTCTTTCTCATGTTTCCTGCTTTAAAGACAAAAACACAAAGAGAGATAAAACAGCAAGGGACCCAAAAAAAACACTGTATGTGCCTTTCTACTTTTCATAATAGAAAACAAAGATCAATGGCTTGCAAGTCTGGATTCTCATCTGCATGATTTGCTCTGTGTGTGTGGGTGGGTGTGTGTGTGTGTGTGGTTTGCATCTGGTTGTACCAGTGGGGTTGTTCTACAGTCATCGGTCTATCCCTTATCGATTCTTGGCAGGCAGTTCTGGGCATCGGCAACTCTTCTGTCACACTCTCCCCTCTCACTTTCTCTCTCTGCCACTGTGTTTTGGATATCAGTTGTTTGTTGGGGTATGTGCGGTGCTTCAGAAATTGGACCCAGTGCTGCCTCAGCAGTTCTCTTGCCAGCAGTTGCTGCTTTGGAGAAAAGAGACAAAAAAATGAGAGTGACAAGAGAATGAGTAAGTGTGGGGTAATGAGAGAGGGTGACTAGAAGAGATTGTCCTTAACAGAAAATTGACATGATTGATCATTTGTTAAGATTTTGTGAAGATAGTGAAGGTGGTGACTGCTTTCTCTATCTGATACTCATTGTTGGACTGTAATATTTTTCTCGAACCCTTAACAAGTTGTTTTTGTGCCCAAATCTTACATCATTTTTTAATGTTTTTTTTTTGTATTGGTCATATGTAATGTCACATCAGAAAATAGTTATATGGGTTGTTTTTGGAAAAACAATGACCAACAATCAATGTGGTTGTTAAGGTAGGAGGATTTGTTGTTAGAAAAAGAGAGGAAATAGTGAAATTGTGTGGCAATGATTTAGCTGTTGAGGTGAGAAGGGAGGATGGGGGGGGAGAGGGAGGCATTTAGAAAGGTAAAGAGAGGGCGAGGGGGACCGTGCAGCTTAGTAAAAGCTGTTCTCATCCTTTGAATGGAGGGTGTGATGGAAGGTGATACTCTAATAGGATACGGGACGGTCAGATAAAGAGATCAGCTCTCTCTCCCTGGGAGCATTCCAGTCGGCCATCAGGTCCCCATGCAGGGCTCGTCAAATAAAACCTCTGCTTTATTCAGAGCCCTTCCCATCAGCAGGGACTGCTCTGGTGCTCAGCCAAGCTACCTTGAACACCTGACAGAGGGATAGAGAGAGTATGACCAGGTTGGAATAAATACTGAAGATACAAAAAGAGAGGCAGTATACATTAAACCGCAGCTCTAGTTTACCTGTCTGTCTTAACTATATAAGAGGGGCTGGAGTATTTGAATGTTCACCAGTGAACGGTTGGTGGTGCTTTCCATGGTCAAATTTTGCTCTTTACAAACTAATTGATTCAAGAGTTACTCTGAAGGTATATGAAGAAAGCAGCAACTCCTAACCATTAGCTTTGGCAACAAAAAGCAGTACAGTGTGAATGACATCAGTATATAGCTAAATGAAGAGATAAATAGTTAGGATTCATCAGTCACTGGCAGAAAGGTGCATGCTGAAGAATAAAAACAAAGTGAAATCTAACCAAGGAAGGAAAAACTGGAGCGAGACAAACTCAAATGAGGAGTGAAAACAAAATGGTATGATGAAAAAATGTATTCATTGTTGAAAGCAAGAGTGAAGAAAGGGGGGAAGGTAGAGAGCAAGAACCAGAGAGGGTGGGAGGAGTGCGGTGCTAAGTAATGTATCCTGCCAGTTTTCATTGTGTCTACAACTGAAACTGCTCCACAGAAGCAAGGAGGCTGTAATAGGATAAAGACTGTACTGCAGAGGGAGAGCGAGACAGAATGGAGGGGGGGGGGGGGGTGGCAATGTACGAATAGAAAAAGAGAATGAGAGAGAGAAAAAGAGAAGGAACACAGAAAGGGACACACATGAACACAAACAGCCAGGAATCAATTGTTGGTTGTGCAACCAGGGTTTTACACTCCATTGATCACTGATGTTGGATTTGCCACTTAGCTTGTTTTAACTTCAGAATGGTTCTCCTTATTATTCCCTGTTTTCTGGTGTGCCTTCCAATTTAAATTACATTGGATTTCCAGGTTTGTGTGGAGAGGATGTGCTGTACGATTTCACTGCATTGGTAAAGCAGTCCAGTATTTTAAAAGGGGAGTGGACAGCTCATTGTTTGAAACAGGAGATGGACATTGCTCTGTGTTCGAAAATTGACCACTGTTTGGAAAATGGAGGAGACAGTCTAGTGTTTTCAAGAGGGAACAGGGAGGTCACAGTTGGTGTACACTCTGCTGTCAATGCCTGGCATGGTGGTGGGGTTTAGTCTCTCAATGACATATCTAATCAGACACATTGTAAACAACAAACCACTCAATTGCATGTTACAGCAGCTGGTTAGACGCTTCTATACTAAAAAAAGCTGTACACAAACCTCAATGAAGGCCATGTGCTGCAACCTCAATTTCAGTACATGGCTGGACTGCAAGTCTCATTGCAGTTTGTATTATTTCCAAGTGATACCTATAACCCATGTGTATATCAAGTGTGTGAAGTTCCACCAGAACACATTTTAACTTTCAGTACTTTTCCATCTGAGCAGCAAGATTAGGTATACACTGAGGTTAACTGCTCTTCTTCAGGGGCACTTTAGAAGGTTCTAGAACTGACAGTCTGGTTCTGCAGGGAGTTGAAATATCAACCTTTCAACTGCTCAATACTGTCTGTCATCCTGCCAACCTAATGTCCCTTCAACGTTTCTATATCCATTATGGCTGTCATATTCTGCACCACAGTTTTGCATATGTATACAGGTGAAAGTGTGTGATTGTTGGGATGTGAGACAGTGTCTGCCACATTTATCAGACATTTAAAAAAAATTGGCCTTAAACTATATAATTATATGGACAGTTACATAGCCAAAGACAGGTGTGAGATCATTATGTATCCTGCAGGCAGACTCTCTTAAAGTAATGAATGGCCTCCTTATAAAAACAGGTGACAATGCTCAATCATAATCCTCTTACTTATGCTGTTAGAAGAGTTGATCATGCAGTTTTAATTGAATGCCCTGAGCACTAGGTGCGTTCCTCTGATGAGTTTATCTTATAGTGAATCCATCTCCAGCAGACATCCCTGTGGGGTTCCACAGAGCTCAGGTCTTGGGCCCTTCTTTTTTTGGCTCTTTAAATGCCCACAAATGACAACCTACAAAGACTTTTCCAAATATGTGAGCACATATTTAAAAGAAATTTAATAGGGGAAAAAAACACAACGGAAATAAACAACATCCACTATTGTTTGCACAGTGGTAACCATGTCCCGTAAAAAGTGCAAGTAGTTATTATATTTTTGTGCAGCCTTCTCTAGCACGTGAGCCTCACTCCTTGTTGCATGCAGAGACATGATTGCATGCGCAGTGTGTTCAGCCTCCAGACATTGGGGAAGAGTAGATGCTGTGCACACATGCACACACATCCACACAAATACATGGATCTGTGTGCAGTAATGGAAACATTTTAGCATTAACCTTTTGTTTTATAATTGGCTAGAATTTGTACAATTTAATGAATGTGTGTCAGTGCATCAATGTATCAATGTTTGTGCCCTATAATGGTATTGCCCCAGATGGAAAATGCAAGCAGTCTGTTGTTTCCATTTCACCTGCCTTTTACCTCTCTTTTTCTCACATACACACATATGCACAAACACACACACACTCACACAATTTCAGGGTTTCAGGTATAGTCATATAGTAACTTCATGTTACTGCTGGTGATAATGATGACTATAACGTCCTTAGTCTTCCTCAACAATAATATGGCAATTATAATATAGGTAAATATATTAAGTAATACATGAGATAGAGCCCTGGCTCAAGACGATGCAGGGACCAATGTAAACCTCCAGAAAGGAAACATTAGATAAACTTCATTATCTTTTTGCTTTCTTTTTTGGTTTTTATTCTTACGTATTCTAATTCTGATGGGTGCATGGAAATACCCGACTCCAATTTCTTCAACAGGTCCAAAAACAAAACAAAACACAAAGACAAGAAATGTTGCCTATAATAGTGTGCTCATGTAGGAAACCATTGTTTAGAGAGTGCAGCTGATGACGTAAATTGGTTTTCAAGGCGTATAATAAAAACTAAAAAAAGACCTGAAATGTAGCATCAAATCCACTAAATGTTACCAGTGAATATGTAATGCGTGTCTCTTTTAAATAACATGCACAGGCCTATATGACAAATAAAGACAGAAGAACAAATGCCAATCGCGTGCCTGACTGTCACATGTGTTGACAAAGTACTATTGTATGGCTGAAATAAAACCTCATTCTGTTTTCATGTGATGTGTCCTGTCATGAAAAATGATGAATGTTAAAGGGTAGCAAGGGTCAACTATTTTAATTTGAAAAACAACATTTTACAAACAAGCTACAAAAGGCAGGCACAAAAAGGGGAAAATGAAAATGAAGTCAAAAGAGAAGGAATGAAAGAAAGAGACATTTTCCCCTTTGGCATGATTTTGCTGAAAATATGTGACTCATAATATCTTTGATTTGCAAATTAGGGCGACTGTTTTTCTCACGACTGTACCCCATCTATCTCTCTTCCTTCTTTCTCTCTTTATCTTTCTCCATTCTCTTACACTCCCAATTGCCATTCTTCAATCTTCCCTCTTGTTTTCCCAGATGCAAAGTGTATGTGCACGTGTGTGTGTGTGTG
>NW_023339696.1:6257098-6257447 GCF_004916995.1 Morone saxatilis
TGTGTGTGTGTATGCATGTTCATTAATATCACTGCAGTCTGCAGGGGTGTGATGAGAAGAGAAAATCTCCCTAAACAAATTGCTGTCTTATCTCTTATCTGGCCCAGCCAATCACATGCTGATCTTATCACCAACATCAACAAAATTCTCAGAGAGACAGCGAAAGATGGAGAGAGTACAAGGAGTGAGAGATGAATGGAGAAAGAGATATACCAACAGAGGTTTGAGGCGAGGGAGAGAACATGCACAAAAACATTGAGACGATGAAGAAAAAGAAAAGCAAAGATAAAAGAGAGAGACAATGGAAGGAGGATCAGAGAGAAGAGGAATGAGAAAAAGGGTTTTGCAG
>NW_023339696.1:6257547-6260240 GCF_004916995.1 Morone saxatilis
TTTCCTCTCTCCTCTCTCCTCTCCTCTTCCCCTAAGCATCATTTTCTAAGTTTGACTTTCAGTGGAAGTCTTATAAGCACCTGTAATGGTCAAAATGCTGCAACTTTTCCACACAGTCAAGCATACACCACTGGGGGAAACACCAGATCCTGAGTTTAGAATCAGCAGCTTCATTACCAAACATTTAATTGCCCGCCTTTAAAAAGCCATGTTGCTCAGACCTTGCTTTAAAAATGTGTTTGTGACCCAGTTGAGTCTCTCCCCCTCTGTTGTGTGAGCAGTGATCCACAGATGTTCCTCTCCGCTCACGACTCAAGTCAAACAGTATTACTGTCCTTCGTCCTCATACGAGAGACCTCAACGAGGCCGCGAGAGGCTGCGCCTAATCCTCCAAGATGTAACCAGCGTCACGGATGACTCATTTTGGTTTTCCGTCACACTCTGGCTGTTAACTATGTCACCGTCGGCACTTTCAGCATGTTCTCTACAATTAAGAGAGTGCTTGGTTATTTAGTCTTAGTCTGTACTTATCCAGAAATGATTGTACTGTATGTTGATTTATTTATACCATACTGCATACTGTCTCCTACTGATGGCTACTGAGCTTCTGTCTGTCAGATTTCAGAAATTATGGATAAATGCCCTCACAATTTCCTAGAGCCAAAAGTGACATATTGAGATTGCTTCAATAACAGCTCAAAACCCCAAAATATTCAGTTTGCTGTCACTTAAAACTAATAAAGGCAGCAGATACTCACATTGGAGAAGCTTGAATGAGCAAAATTTGGTATATTGGAATATGACAATATCAATTATCAAAATAGATAATTTTGTGTTGATCAACTCTAATGAGAAGTAAAGACAGATAAACTGAGCAAATTAGCAAAACATTTTCACATCACTGAGTCTCATCCTGCTGTATGCTTGTAAATAAGAATATATTTGATAAAATAATGCAACTGGCTGGCACTGTAAAGCCTTTGCTCTTGTGGTAGAAAAACAGAAAAAAATGGAGGCGAAAAATAAGGATTTACTGAATGTGTGAAATTACTGATTCAATCACACATTACCCAGCTAATTCTTCCTCTTATGCTTATTCATGCTAAATCAGCCAAATGGGCGCTGATAAGGACCGACTGAAGACACAAAAACTAAGGGTGATGTTTGATGTGCCCCATACACACTTTCCTTTTCCTTGCAGTCCGATGTGTGTTTAGTGGTAGTGCATATTATTTAACATGATTGTTTTCCTAATATAATGCCAGAGAGTTATGTGAGTTAAAATATACTTGAACCTCTTTTCGTCCCGTGCTCTCCCTCTTCCTTTCCTCCTTCCTCTCCTCTTGTCTGGTCTCTCCCTACAGCTCTCTCCTTGTTTTATCCTGTCCTCCTTGCTTTTCCTGCTGTCCTCTCTTCTCCAATCTTTTCCACTCACTTTTCTTTTTCATCTCTCTCTCTCTCGTCATGGCTCTTGTGCCCAGAAATGTAAGTGACCCATCTGTGATAGCAAAAGGTACATTAGGCATTAGGGAGTTCCCCTCCGGCCCTGTGTGTGTCTGTGTGTGTCTGCGTGTGTGCCTGTGTGTGTGTGTGTGTAAAACTCTGTGCGTGTGTCTGTGTTGTTAACAGATATCGCCTGATGGACTCCTCCCAAGGGTGCTGTCCGTCTGCTTGGCCAATGAAATGCAGCCAATTACTCTGCAGGCCTCGCTGGCAGCCAATCAAATGGAAATGGGAAAGCTTAGAGATGACGATGGGGTTTAGGGCATAGCACTTATATTGCACTTTGTTAATGTAAAGGAGAGTCAGTGTGTGCATGAACTGCTCTCTTTTAATCTTTCTCTCTCCTATCTTTTGCTTCCTTGTTGTTATAATATTAATGATGCATGTTTGAGTGTGGATGTGAGCAGATTTGAACAGAGCAGAGTGCTGCAGTGAGTGCAGCAAGGAGTGAGATACCTCGCTTTTGGTAACCCTCCTTCTCTTTTCTTGCTGGGCAAAATGAATTTAAACAGTTCAACTTTTTGAAGAAATATGCAGATGTTCTTGTTCTGAGAGTCAGATTAGAAGATCAACATCAATGTATGTCATTTATGAATGTTAAAATACAGAGCTGCAAGCGGAATATGGCTTAGCTTAGCATAAAGACTGGAAGCAGGGGAAACAGCTGGCCTGGATCAGTGTGAAATTGTTACCATTACTCCTGACCATAATCAAAACCTGACCAACAGTGTCAGAGCCAACCTGCAACTACAGCTGGAGATGCTGCATAGAAATGATTATGATCCTGACCACAAAATCCATGTGCTTGAGTCTGAACACAGTGGTTATGAACCAATCAGCATACTTTGAGGAACCACTGGCAGCTACGGCATGAGCTACTGCCGTGATTTAACGCTAGGTGTGTGTGTGATAAGTGACTAATGGGAAACCATAGCGGCTGGAGAGTATTTCTTCATTGAAAGAAGAGCAAAGAACGACACTGAAGGCTTTTCTTGATAGAAAAGATATTTTCGCTTCTCCCAACTGGCTTCAGAATAAGAATCAGAAATACTTTAAACAACATATATTATAAAAGCAACATATATTAAGAACAATATGTATATAAATATATATATATATATATATATATATAAAAATATATAAAAGATCAAATTTACAGTTTAGTAATGTGCAAAAAGTGCAAAAAGTGA
>NW_023339696.1:6260340-6274293 GCF_004916995.1 Morone saxatilis
CATTTATCTTCCCACCGGCCCATCCATCCCTCCCACCCACCCTGGTTTGTTCCATCCCCTGCTCGGTGTCAGTGTCTGTCTGTCAGTGGCAGTGATGAATTAGTGACACTGCCAATGTAGTTAGTGATGACCATAACAGCTGACTGGTGCATCTCTGTCGGGAGACTATCAGCACATTATGCAGTATTGATTTGCCCCCACATAGTTGTATGTCAGAGTAGAGATGGCATGTCCTTTGTACTGTAATATGTCTTACTTTCTGGCTACATATTTAGTGACTAAAATGAGGGAGAAAGCTTTTTACTTGAATATACTAAATGTATAAAAAGAGAATGTTTATAGCATAGAAGTAAGTAATTCATTTTAACATTGGCAGTAGCCAATAAAGCATTTACTAATTTTTATACATCATTGATATATATATATATATATATATATACTCGAACTATTACTATTACTTTATTACTATTAATATCAAACTATTCGTCTCACAGAAAATTGTTTTAAGTTTTCTCAATTATAGTTTGTAGGTTGTAGTTGAAAACCTTTCTGACTAGACAACCCTGTCAACCTGCTTTTTAAAGTGTGGATATCACTGGATGATTTTCAAATTATTAACCACCCAATAGCAAAACCCTCTCATCATCTGAGGAGGAGGGCTGGTTGAGCAAAACTCTGTGAGGTGAGTCACACTTTGCACAATTTGCTCAGTTTGTGCAAGCAGATATAGCTACAAGCAAAAGGTGGCCAGGTTTACTCAAATGAGCTGAAAATGTTCACAGTGTGATATCATGATGACACAGTAATAGCACACATTAAAACTGTTTTAAAAAAAAAACTCTGTGTTATCAGAAAAATAATTAGATTCAGCCTCCAGTGAACTCTGAGTAAACAAAATTGTCATCTCAAGTTTAAATTTGGAACAGAATGCTCAGCACTGGTCCAGGCAATCTGCTCCACATCAAAATATTTGCGGTGGCGTTGACCTGACTAAATTAATTTGCATTGAACTGAGGTAATATTTTCCGCCTTTAATTCCTTTTCATTAATCTTTTTGGGATTGCTGTCTTTTCTTATTTTTCCCGCAAATGTATGCCAACTGAAAAACCAGCCCCTCATTGCTGTGCTGTGCAGGAGCTTCAGCTAAGCTTCTCTGATGTTGTTCCTGAAAACATGATACTAAGATAAAAATTATTTCACACCAGCGCTCATTCTCCCTCACGTCACCTCAGCCATTCTTCTGGGCTGCTTTACGACTCCATAAATGTAGGTCTAGGTGTTTTGTTCCTGTGTAAATCTGGCCTTTGAGGCCTTTGATTTTCTTGTTTTTCCTGGGCAGTGGGTGTTGTTCCATTCTGTTTGAGCTGAGGTTTATATTATGTTGTTTGTGTCTTTGGAATGAACTCGGTATGATACACAGCCCTCTGGCACAGATACACACACAGACACACAAGACTTATAAATCCCTTTTACTTTGAGCAGAGAGTGAATGTATGCGTGTGTGTGCACAAACATCACGGTGTGACCACACATACATCATCTATAAGTGCGTGCGGGTTAGTCGTGACTTTATGTTCATTAGTAATGTGCATGTTTGTGTGTGTGTGTCTGAACTGTATACGCTTCTTTCTCGTGCATTATATCTCTAAATAAACAGCTCCTTAGATTAGGTTCACGATTTCATCTCTCTACATCCTGTTGCCTTGCACTGAACTCTCATCTTAAACGCTTCATTTCTTTAAAACCCTTTAAGGCGGCTGCACACTGAGTGCTTCCATACAGGATTACTTTATTCAATACTTTGAAAAGAAAACATGTTTCAAAAAGTAATCCTGACAAAGAGGTTTCTTGTCGAAATATTTCTTATGTATTCAATAAAGCACCGTGTTGAGGATCGGGCTGTGACTCCTAATTCAAAGTCCTATTTTATTGTGATTAGCACCTCTACTCATCCAGCGGGATTTTTTCTTTCTCTCTTTTGTGTTCATTCAAAAGCCTGCCAAAGTGTGAGGTAGTGCAGATGGAGAGAAACAACACTATGGAAGTGGGAGAGGATAATTGAAGGATACATAAAAAGGAAGGAAAGAAGGAAGGAGGGTAGTAAAGGTAGCCAAAAAAGGGACAACAAGCAGAAGATAAGGACAAAACTTGGAAGGAGAGCTGCAGGAAGGAAGGAAAAGGATGAAATTAGGAAAGCATGATAGGTAGGACAGCTAAAATACAGAGAATAATTATGATGGTTATGGTTGTTAATGATGGCAATATTGACAGTGATGATAATTTTCATAATGATTTCTTTATTGTGACTGTGGAGGATATAATGATGATACCAACAATTTCTGTGCATGTGACAGGTGTGAAATGCACAATATGCCAAAGTCTAGTGAAAGCAGGCATAATAATAATATAAATAACAAGCAGTGCTATGGAGGAATTTATCAGATTACCAGTGTGGTTTAAATAGAAATTA
The DNA here is from genome assembly GCF_004916995.1 of Morone saxatilis. Taxonomy (NCBI): domain Eukaryota; kingdom Metazoa; phylum Chordata; class Actinopteri; family Moronidae; genus Morone; species Morone saxatilis. Next base: position 6,262,811 of record NW_023339696.1, read on the forward strand.
CAGCAGTATTCCTCACCTTGTTATAACCCCTATGTAACCACTTGTCACCAGTTGTGGAAAATTATACCAGTTGGCCAGTTGCAAATCACTGAATCCAGCAATCCTCAAGAAAAAAACAAGAGAAACATAAGCAGAAAAAGCATGACTATGTGTAGAAAATTTTATTTTCCTGCTTTTCTTTCCTGTTAATCATCCATAGACCCCTCAGATTTATCTTTTGACCCCTTGTGGATGTCCTGACCCTTAGGTTTGTAGCCACTGTGTTACATCTAAATATAATCTGACAGACCACATCATAATAACTAGTCATAGTGGAAATAAACTATAAAGAACTGAATAATTTGGGGCCAATCATCAATTTAAGCATTTAAACCATTCCATTTGTTTTTTTTTTCTTTTTTAGTAAACTGTGAAGTTATACTCCCAGCACTAATAACAGCTATTCCAGTTTATGTGTAAGGTTATATCCCAGAGGAGTGTAGCAGAATATTGGCCTTATTAGAAGAGATAGGGAGTGGGTGGGAGAGGGCAAGATGGATAGAGGGAGGCGAGAAAAGACAGAGCCCCTGGACAGAGAGTTAACGAAAAGAAAGGAAGACACAGAGAGGAAGATATTGGACTTATTAGAGAATAGAGTGAGTGGGAGAAGAGGGCAAACACAGAGAGACAAAGATAGAGACAGAGAGAGAGGGATGATGTTATTTTGTCAGTGTTTCCCCGTGGGGACTCGGCTGCTTGTTAAAAAGTCCTGACAGAGGAACCACAGCAATAACACACATACACTCTCACACACACGCGTACAAACAGACACTGCTACTGTGTGATAAACTTTGAATAGATCTCTTCCTCCCTCTGTGTGTGTTATCTACTAAAATGGACTGTATTCACGCCCAAAATATTCTTCTATGACGTCAAATACAGCCTTGGTTAATAATCTGTGTGCGTGCATGTGTGTGTGTGTGTGTAGGTGTGTGCGTGTGTGTGTGTGTAGTTTCTATTGTAGTTGAAAGCTACTGTTTCCCTATAATTACTACCCAACACAAACAAAAGGATATCTACTCTCCTCTGTTCACACCAGGCAGTTTATTCGCACCCATTGAACACATACACACACAAACACAATTAAGGAACACACACTCATATTCATAGTGCCATCACTAGATCTGCTCATTGTTTTAAAACACTGTAATCTAGTAAAGACTGTATAAACTTCCACAGTTTCATAAGAGTCTGTCAGAGCCATTTACAGGGGACTGCAGTAAATGCACATAATGTGCTGTAAGTAAAAGAAACTACCAAAGCAATGTTGTTAGTGCAATGATTTTTCCCTCTGGTCATTATGAGAGGGAAAGGAAAAACATAAGGAGACTGGCTTTTTGTATACAGCAGGTTTGTGCAATTGCATGCATTTTTGTGTGCAGGTTCTCTTCCATATGATGTTTAGGCCTACCTAACATTGTTTTGGCTTGATGCCATCAGGTTCACGTTATCAAATTGGTTTTAATGGCAAACATAAACCAATGAGTTGAGAAGGTTTTCTCAACCCACATAGAAGCCTGTACATGAATGCTTCAGTTTGAGAGAAAACCAATTACCAAGTGATAAAGTTTTCACATGAACAGTGGAAAAGCTGTGTGAACATGATGTGCATAATTTGTCTGTCCATGTTTGTGCCTGTTTGTGTTTTGATTTTTACAATCAGAAACTACCCAGTAAGTACAGGGAAAGAAAACTTGCAGTATCTGACCAAAGGCTTAGGTTTTATTTTGTCATAATCATAATAACGTTTAAACGCACAAAACGTTGCATTGCAGTCTTCTATTTTTAAAAGGGCAGGCACTTTCAAAAATACTCTGCAGGTGATTGGATGAACCATCTGTCTGTCACCGTCTATCACAGGCAAACTTTGACTAACCAGAACAATGAACCATATGACATAGTCAAACTCTTGCTAAAGCCAGTCGGGAGAAGAGCGAAAACATCTTTTCCATCGAGAAAAACCTTCAGTGCCGTTCTTTGCTCTTCTGCGCCGATATAACCGATGCTATCGGCATCTATGCTAACCTCTTAAACAGCCACCACTGTTGTTTTCGAGCAAATATTCACTTCTCACACACGTCGTCACACACACCTAGCCCATAATTCATGCGGTAGCTGCCAGAACCACTGTGGTTTGGACACAGGCGCATAGCTTGAAGCCTGGCAAAGCGGAGTCTCGTTTTGAAAGGTGCTGTATAAATAAAGTTTTTGTTACCATTACTGGTAAGAAGTTAAAAGACGTTAGATGAGATGAGGATGTCCTGTCTAATTTCTTTGTCAATTTGAAGTCTTTTGTCATCTTTCTAATTATGAGTCGTACCTATTTTTATTAATTAGAAATCTTTCTTTAAACAATTTCTTCTAAGTTTATCGATATCTCCACTGGCTGGATTTGACAGAGGATATTAAAAAAGGGATCATTACTTGTTGGAAATAACATAATGGTCTTGGTGCCAATAGTGTGCCATGTTCACTTTCTCTTAATATAGGTGATAATATCATTTCCTCCTGCTGAAAATTGTCAGTTTAATTATGTCTTTCTCATTTGGCAAACATAGAGAATATGCATTGGAAAACTGTAAATGTGGTTTAAATCCTCATTTTTTAAATTTGGGATACATCCAACCATTAAGCCGCACTAGTTTCAGCAACGTTTCCACTTTCCTAATTGTCTTGCCTGTTATTTGTCTGCCTTTTTCGTCTCCAATACATGGTGGGAGGCAGAAGAAGTTGTCACTTTTTGTACATTTGGAATGTGTGTATACATTTTCTACACTCAGTGGATCTGTTTGGCACCAGTCTATCTGTGGAGCTGGGTTATTGTATCAGTGCCAACCCATCTCCACAGACACACCTGTTTTTTGGCCTAACTGCAAGATTATTAAGAAATCCCTACAATATATTTTCAAAAGGATAGTTTTGTCCAAACTGTAAAGATGTATTTTAATATATATGATACTCTACAAAGAATGTGCATATGTCACATTTAGCACTTAGGACCCAACAATACACGGGCAGCTTTTCACCACAAGCGGCAGAATATAGCTTTTTGAAGTTTATATGATTTCTTTTCCAACAGCCATAAAATGTGATATAAACTAACAAAATCTCATTGTTGGTGAGTCTTGCTTTCTGCTGCTTCTTTTGCATTGGCCAATTTTTATGATTATAACCACAGTCAGGTAAAAGCAGTGCATATACTGTGTACAGTAATCAGTTAATTTATCATTAAGCTTCTGACATGGGGATCATTTTTGTGGTTTTGCCTATAGTGACTCTATCTGTGTGGTTTATATGTGTTGTCTACTTGGCATTTTAGTTTGTTTCCACAGAGATTTCAGCTCTTTTGTTTTGCTGAAGCTATTTTTATGCCTGTCTGTTTATATTTAGTAACTGGCCACCGAGGAATTTTTGTCATTTTGGTATGTTTCTCCGCCAGTGGACACAGTGGAGCCGTTAAACCCGGCAGATATCTGTGACAGATTTAAGTGATACGTGGATATATATGACAATATATGCAGGTTTTGGCGTGCCTGTGTACTATCAGGCCTTTATCTTGGCGAGTGTGTACCTCACAAACTCAGTTTACTAGACACTCATCTGTTTGTGTGTGTGAGTGTGTGAGATTTATTTTTTTTGTACACGTGTGTGTCATCAGACTAGACAGTGCATGATGCTATCAGCAGCAGAGGATATGAGGACTACTATTTATAACTCCCCTCTATCTCAACTTAGACACACTGTCCTGCCCTACGGGGCATGTGCACGTTTTCGTATGTGCGTCATTGTGGTTGTGTGTGTATGCCTGTTTGTGTGTTTTCAACAGAATGGGAAATTTGAGAGTGGAAGACTGTGAATGTGACAGACAGAGCAAGAGGGAAAGAGCTGTGAATGACAGACTGTGTTTGTGTACATGCGTGTGTGTTTTTATGTGTAGCTGAAGGTGTGAGTGGAAAAGAAGAGACATGTCACACTTGACAAGGGTGAAATGAGAGGATATGATTGGCTGTTTTCTGATGTCACGGATTGTGAGCTGTCCCAATTAGAAACAATCATACGCTGCTTAGTCACTCAGTCTCTTCTCCATCACTCTACCCATCTTTCCTCTTTTCTGCAACCGCATTTCCTCCCTCTTGGTCTCTCTAATTTCATGTCTTTTTCTCCCTGCCACTCTCTGGCTAATTTGCCCAAATGTTTTTGCCGCTAATTCTTTATCACAGTCGCCTTTTCGGATGCTGTTTTATTTTCGTTCCATCTGGTATTTTACATAGGTGTTCTACCTTTGTGTCTCATTGCCTCTCTCTCTCACTCTCAACTGCATAACAAAAAATAAAGAAAGTGAAAATGTAATGTATTGAGCAATAATAAAATGTACAATTAAAAATATCAAATATAATAAAGGGGAAAATAAAGGAGTGAGATTTTTTTTAGCTCTTTGTTGTCACTGTTGTCCTTCAGAGTATTCTTCAGTCAACTGTTCAAAAGAGGTACCTGTGGTCTCGCAATTATAGGTTAGGCCAGCTTAAACTGCCCCTTTTTGAGACAGAATACTGAAACCTGTAAAATGAGTATATTCAGCCCAACCTGAACCAAATCTCTCTGGTCCATTTGGGTTCTGTTAAGGTTTGATATGATGAGAGCCTGTGAAAATAAAGAGACATCATTTGGCCGGCACAAATGAGCGCAGGCACGTGCCCAGTCTCATTTGAGACCAGAGAAGAGCAATTATTTTGGTAAAAGCAAGATTTCCATTTTGTTCCATGGTAGATTTTGGCTTCCTCCCCTGGGGTGCCTGGAGCTTGAATCCCCATGGCACACAAGCAGACAAAGACACATTCATACAAACACACACATTCATACACACAGACGTAAGAAACATTGACAGAATGATATTGAAACAGAATTCTGTTGAGATCCTTCATAGCCACTGTTAGCTTTAAATACATTTTTCATAAATGTTGTTGGTATAAATATATTGTCGCTTTCCCAGTGAAAACCATCCATCTCAAAATTTTGTGATTTTGACATTTGGCCCTGAGAGCTTAATGCACTGCAAGTTAAGAAAACATGCAAAAATAGACACTATTTAGTCTATTTAATCGTCAACTTAATCGTTAATCGATGAAAAGTGTTCAACAGGTAGTTTCCACCGCCCGTGTGATTTTTATTTCGGTGCACATGTTAACAAATTAGAGTGGTCACACACGGCCTAAGACAACCGTCTCTGCAGCGACGCTTCACTAGAGGGTCGAAGTATCGCCTATTTTACTGCAAGCCACTTGCGTCTCCCAGCAAAAGAGCACAGTGAAAGGATCTATTAGTTGTCATAGCCACATACTTCGGTATGATTTTCTGCAGCAATATTTTATTTAACACAACTTTACTTTTATAACCGCTTCCCGTTAGCATTTACCAGGTGGCTGTTAAAATCTATCTATTTCAATAATCTTAATATCATAAACGTGCTACATCTATTGGCTTTATTTAATAAAATTAATCGTCGACTAAGAAAATCTTTAGAGGCAGCCCTAGACAAAATGCAAGCATATTAAGGAAAAATTGGACAAAGAAATGCTGAGAATAGAGAAAACACAACCAAATACAGATTTTTCTAAAACCTTAATCAATAAAATCGGAGGAAACGTATGACACAACTGTTTTGTTGACAGGTGGCAGGTGTAGATGTCAGTTCTTGTGAACACACTTTAAAAACACTATTACATAGTTACATATACATCTGCCCACTTATTCTGTTCTATGTATTTCATGAGCCCCGTGGTCGCCACAGCCCCTCTGTATATTGCAGCAAAGTGTGGCAGTACCGGCCGTTGCTGTGATGAAGACAAGAAGTGACACGTCTTATAGCATGACCTCCCTCCTGTCCCACCATGCTCAAGCATTGCTTCAGTTTCTACCCCATTAGAACACACACACACGCACACACAGGGCTACACAGAGACGCTCTGAAGAGCACTTGAGTCTGAGTATCGAGTAAACCAACCTCACATACAGATACAATACCACTAAAGAGCACTCAAGAGTCTTCATATATAGGGGGAAAGAGACACACACCCACACTCACACAAATAATGCAAACAGTGAATACCCACATTATTCAGAGGCTATCAACACAGTGGAAAAGGAAATGCTAGGTCATGCATGCAGAGATGAAATTACATACAGTGCACTGATATGGTAACAAATACAATCCACTACACTCAGTCTATTTTCATTTCCCCAATGCCCTCTTCACTCAGATGTGTTAGATCTACTCTGTGTCTTAGAAGTGTATCTGTCTATGGGAAAAGAGCTGTAACAGACCAGTTGACCAGTAGAGTACTACTCTGTAAATGACTAAGAAGAAAAATATTTTAAAAAAAATCTAATAAAATTGGAATTTAATTGGAATTATATAATTGGAATGTTTTGTATTATCAGTTAATAAAAGTGTATTAAAAATTGTTGATACCACTTTTTTGTGGAAATGGAGATAAAGGATTTTTTAAATATGCCTTTTCTTCGGTATTGGTCTATGATGGTGTTTTATGGGTTTATAGAAAGAAAAAAGAAAAATTAGTTATGTTTCATAGAAAACAGACAAAGGCATATCTTTATCTTGACATTACATGTGTCAATACTGTCTGAATCAATGTACTGAAAGTATCCTATTAGCATAAAACATGTTTAAGTTTTTAGTTGACATTTCCACAGATTTCTCAATGAAACAGACTTAAGCTCAGACAACTCATGGCAGACTAGTATCAGAGCCTACAGGTGGATGCCTGAGGCAGGGCTAATTTAAATGCTAAGGGAGCAGCACTGATGAGGATTGAAAAGATATTTGCAGTGAGCAAGGAAGAATTCACCAAAGTGCAAAGGGTGCGTCGTGCAGAGAGTGGAGCATTAGATGTGTGACTGGTGCTGTGCGGCGTAAATTGTCTACCCAAAGTGGCTTGCAAGCTGTTCCCTGTACAGTGTTTTACCAAGGTGGGCAGGGTCAGAGCACTTTCCACAACTGTGTGTTAGAACTCAGTGAGACTCAAAATACTATGCAGAAGGAAATGTGTGTTTTTAAGTTCCACAATAAGTCCACAGTTACAACTGAAAATTGTATCCAAGTTTTATCATTTGTTCTTTTTCACCTTTCTGTAGACAAAAGGCCTCTCCAAGATGTGTTTTAAACTTATCTTTTGCAGGCTGTACTATAGGATTGAGGCTACTGCTAGACAGCAATACATTACAAAGGAGCTTCTAGCATTACGGTTGCTACTTCATCACACTCACCAACTCTGTCTTTTTTTTAAGTTTAGTCACACTGTGGATAGATTCCTGTAGATGCAAGCTGCAGGCAGTGTGTATGTAGTCTGTTCATTTGTGTGTGTCAGTGTGTGTGAGTGCATGGTGTGCATTTGTTCATTTTGAGAGCAGGTGTGATCTTACAAAGTGACACCGGGCAGAATCTATTTCCCTTCATTCTGTCTCATATTTCTCACTCCAACCTTTTGTTCTGTGTCTCTAAGCCCTCGTTTTTTTCCCCCCTAGCTGTCAGGTTACAGCTTCGCACATACGCACACACGCAGAAGACATGCACACACACCAACCTGCAAGTCTATCATAATTAGAGTGCCAAAGACAAGTGGTGTCAAGATAAGCCATGTGTGAACTCCTTGACATTTCAAGGCAACAGAAATCCACACACACACAAAGAAATCATGCAACAAACAGCGAAAGACAAAGTAAAGTAAAGCTCACATTTTGTGATGTCCTCCCTATTTATTACAATTTATTTTTAATAATTTCACCTAATTTTCATAGGCCTCACCATAATGAATCATTTAAAACGAAGCCTCCAACATAAATGAGTTAATTTGTCCACCTGTAATACTGCTTGTCTGCTCTGTCCAAGCTCATGTCTCAGTTTGGCTGAATTAAGTGGAAAATGATTCTGAGTCAGGTTTAATGGAGTGGATATGTGTGACTTAGAGTGAACGTAACCCTCGTTCCACAGAACCAGGCCCACAGAGTTCGGCAGCCTGCCTGTACCGCACCAATCCAATTTGGGCTTAATTGAATTGTTCTGAGCCTCTCATCCATATATTTCCTCTCCGAGAAGCTTATTACTCTCAATCTATGTGTGTGAGTGTGTATCTCTGTGTGTCTGTGTGTGTACTCATATAGTGCCAAAGTTTAAATGCTCTGTTGTTGATTGATATTTCTGAGATGCAGTTTGAATTAGCTGGTCGACTAATAAGGAAAGTGAGACAAAAATACAAATAAATCTTCAACTAAATCTCTTCTTCCCCTCCCTTTATCCTCCATTTCCTCCATTTTCCTCCCCCCTCCATCCCTCTCTCCTGTTCTCTTTTATCAGGATGTGAAGTCAACATTCTTTCAGTTCGGGGCCTCCATCCAGCAGGAGGCTTTGCTGATGCTGAACATCATGGAGGAATACGACTGGCACATCTTCTCCATTGTCACATCAAAGTTCCCTGGCTACCAGGAGTTCATCAATATCCTAAAAACTACTGTTGACAACAGGTAGGATCACCTACATACCTGCTTTGCACTGCTCTCCACAGTTAAAATTTCATCTTCTTAGATTATATATCAGATTTCTATTAAATTGGATAACAGTAGCCAAGATGATGCAGCAGCACAACATTGTCTCTGAAGAAGTAATGAAATCCATTTTCTGCTGTGCTTTACCAGTGCCAATATGTTTGCTTAGAGAGTTTTAGACTCTTTAGTCTCTGGAGAGAGAACACAAACTAAGTTCGTCAGATAAACTCAAATAATGACTAGAAAACACCGAAGACTAAACATCTACAGCCATCAACATCAGCAGGGTACCATGCTCTTAATATTAATGTGAACATGTTGATGCTAAGCAGGTATAATGTTTACCACGATCGCCATTTTAGTTTAGCATGCTAACGTTTTCTAATTAGCACTAAATACAGATTGAGAACATTATTTGTACATGTATTTTGTTATCAAGTGTTGGTGGAGATTTTTCACTCAAAACCACAAACATCAACTTCATGGAGGCACTAGAGGAAAAGGCAGGGGATTAACAGTCAGTAGTAGACATCATCTGGTAACCATAAATATCTGTACAAAGTTTTGTGCCAATCCATCAAGTAGATATTGAGATATTTCACTGGATAAGTAAGTAATAAAAAGTTAGTTGGATAAAGTCACAAGGCAGTTATACTCTCGACTTTGTGTTGCAAGGTTATTATGCTGAGCTTAAACGTATAAACTAACATTCAGCTGAAAACACAGCTTGCAGTTTAGATAAATACCTTCAAAATGATATTATATTATGCAGCCTTAATATAGGAACTATGTACATGAACAAGGAGCCTTTTTCCTTCCCTCTATCTGCCCTTTGGGATCATCGTTCCCAAAATCAGCTCTTAATGCCAACTGTTTGCCCTAAGGGAACCTGAAGATAACAAGCGCTGTAGGTATGTTTCTTAAAGATTTAATACGCTCCTGGCCTGGGCATTTCTCCATGGCCGTTTTCCCATTTTGTCGGTAATCTCGTCCATTATCACTGCAAATTTCTCCGGAGAAAGGGCAAGTTTACTTTCTATAAGAGTTACTGCACACAGTGTTTTTGGCCTTGTATTTTTCATCTCCCCCACTCTTACAGTATGTACTTCAAAGACAGCCAGCCTAAACGGATTTCATCAGCATTCTTAAAATTAATTTAGATGACAGGTAGGTTTACTACACATTCAGTTTGGCTGTTTGCCACACCTTAGGTCATTTTGACTGATGCCATACGTCTCCACAGAGAGAAAGAGAAGGAGGGAAAAGCTGCAGAAGAGAACAGCGGGCCATGATTTTTGGCAAAGAAAATGTCAAATTAATGATGCATGTTCAGCAGAGTTGAGATGTTGGCCAGGGCTGGTGCCTGAAACTATGATATATTAAAGCCCAGCAGAGGAGAGTCTTGTTCATTAGCAGTTACTCTTTGTCACACCAAACAGTGGTTCAGAAACTGTCTGCCTGTGTTGGTATTTATTTGGTAACACGGCTTACAGTTGTTTTATTTGCAGGTAGAGTGGCAAGAGATAGTTTAATGGCTAATTGGATAAGATTAGGAATTTGTGTTATCAGGTAACTGGGAAGCATGAGCTATTAATAAGGTCTGCATATTCGCATTTGATCAAATCTGTCCAAATACGTTTTGTAATAATTTGTTTTGTGGTAATTGTCTGAATAGTTTTGAGAACAGAAGGCTCAGAAGGTTACCTAATTAACTTGCAGCAACTAATATTTCTTTCCTTTTTTCTTTCCTTTTAATAAAAGGACCTGCAGACCAATGACTGTGTTATCTTATTCCCATCTAACCTGATTATTACCGGAATACTGTTAGGAAAAAGAAGTTATGTTATGTGTTTATGAGTCTTTAGATTGCTATTAGCTATGGTCAATCAATATGTACTCGATGTAAATGTTTTTACAATACATTAGTGAAAGATAGCTCAACAGCATAACAGATTTGTAATGAAGAAAAGTAACATCCCAATGCCAATATTCAAACCCTCCAGAAGTCATGTTGACCTCAATGTTGAAATAATAGCCATAAATATCATTTATGAAACAAGAAATAATAATCCCCAATTACCTGCAATTACCCATTGTCGATTCCCCGTGTCAGCATTCAGCTGGTTCACAGTGACTTACTCATGGGCAGACAGTTTTAATACCAATGAACTTCCATCATTCACAGCAGAAAATTGGCCCAGTCAACTCAGTGAGTCAAGGCTGACCTGACCACGGAGAGATATTAGTACGTGCAGCAGAAATACAGGCTTAGATATATAACATGAGAATGAGGGGATATATTTTCTCGATTGCTACATTTACAGGCTGTCTGTTGGAAATAAATGTAGGCTGGTAGGTGGTCTGCCTGTTGGATAATCTGCATATTAAAGGGGACAGAGCTTGACCATGTTCAAGTATTGGACACATTTTAGCTGTATGACACATTCAAACACACACACAACCAAGGTAATTGATCTGAAAGTAAAATCCTTATAAATCTGTTTATGTTCTATTTATTTATATCTATTTATTTAATGAAGAGGATGAGTGTTCAGTGGTAGGTGGTCTGGTTGGTTTAAAAGCAAACATTTGTATCTGGCTGTTTTAACATTGCAGTATTACATTCTGACACAGTTGTTATTACTCCTTCTCTCTTTCTCTCTCTCTTGCTTTCTCTGTTAATGTGTCTCTGTGTATCATTATCTCTCTTTACTAGTTTTGTCATCTGGGACTTGTAGACCATTATCACTTTGGACAGCAAGAAGAGGACAGCAAGTCCCAAATCACTCTCATGTTACACTACCTGTCTATTGTTGAATTCTTGCATGATGGTTAACTGCTTCGCTCATTTCCCTACCGTGTGTCACACTCTGTCTGTCTCCAGT
>NW_023339696.1:6274393-6288163 GCF_004916995.1 Morone saxatilis
GTGGGGGGGTGGGGGGGGTTGCGTGTGTTTGTGCATCCGTCTTTGTCCCTCACTCTGCCAGCTCTGGACCTGTACTCCTGATACCACAGCATGCTACCTGTTTGATGATATATTAATTTTACTACTAACATAACCGCCATTTCCTCTGTTTCTGCTGCTCTTTAGCCTTGCACACTGGGACCTGCTGAATCTTATCACACTGGACACAGTGAAAAAGAGCAGCCAGTCCCACTGGAAAAAAAGAGTCTCAACAAATGCATTATCATTTAAATAAGCACTTGTTACGTCTGACTCTGGTTACAGAATTAGATTTAAAATTTGCTTTGGAATTATACAGATGATCTGTTTTTCTTCACAGTTGCTTTGAGCAGTACAGCTTTATCACTTCATAGAGGAAAATCTCTAAAAACATCTGTCTTCAGCCTCATGGTTGTGCAGGAGCAATGCAATATTAATGAACCTACTTTTTGTCCAAAAGATGCGACAGAAGCTGCGTTCCATGTTGACAGCAGCACTATTTTCTGATAGCTGTTGTCACCAATTAGCACACTGACCACAGGCACTGCATTGGCCCTTTCACATTAACAGGCCAGTGTTTGTTCTCCTTGTCCTTTAGTTGTGTGGGCTGGAACCTGCTGAGCATCATTATACAGGACCAGCTTTAGCATTTGCATTCCATTTAGCCTTAATGTGTTTCCCTTGACAATAAGCACTTTACACCTATTAGCATTCACGTTGCACTTAACAATGATATTAATTATAATGGATGATTATAACTGCCCTTGCCAGCACCTGAGAAAAGTTAATAGTCTATTAGTTAAATATTAACATTTCACTCCTGTCCTCGTTATCCTTGCTTTAGTTTTGTGGGCTGGGACCTGCAGAATATCATCGTTCTGGACGCAGTAGAGGAAGACAGCCGGTCTCAGATCATGCTCAAGAAGGTCCAGTCCCCAGTGGTCCTGCTCTACTGCTCCAAGGATGAGGCAGTCTACGTCCTGGAGGAGGCTCGCTCTCTGGGCCTCACTGGGTTTGGATACATCTGGATTGTGCCGTCGCTCACCACTGGGAACCCGGAAATAACGCCTGACGAGTTTCCACCGGGAATGATTTCAGTGTCATACGACGACTGGGACTACCCGTTGGAGGCACGCGTTCGGGATGGTCTGGGGATCATAACGTCAGCAGCAGCAGCCATGTTGGAGGAGTATGGTGACATCCCTGAAGCCAAGACGTCCTGTTACGGCCAGATGGAGAAGACAAGCAAGCTGCCACCCAGTGCGCTACATAAGTAAGTGAAGAAGGAGTGCATGGATGTGTTTGTTTTGGCTTTGATGATGTTTAATGATCAGTAAGAAATACTAGCTAATAATAGCTGTGTGTATTTTAAAATCAAAAAAAGCAGAAATGCATTTTAAAAATTAAAACAATTCTAAAAGATTTAATGAGGTTTTGTGTACTTTTAAAACATGAAGAAAGTAGCAATGTTAATACACATAGAAGTGTGTATGTGTGCATTTGTTTGGTTTTTTTGTCTGAATGCACAATGCACAATCCACAGCTTGTTTTCACCCTTAGAGTAATTAGAGACATCTACCAAGTTTCCACCAAGTCTAAGTTAAGGATTGAGATTGAAGAAAGATGCAATTACTGGATAAAAGACCAAGGGATTGAAAGTAGAAGCTAAGACAATATAGGAAGTGTAGGAGTCAGAGAGAGAGGGAGAGAGAGGAATGAAAGAGTTGAATGAGAGTTGAGGAGGGTGTTTGTGATTTAGGCAGTGAAGAAACAGGGAAGGGAAGAAATTGGAGTAACAGCGGGAATCCGCTACAAATGAGTGCTCTCCAAAATTGAAGAGCTCCTTGATGAGTCCTTCTGTTCCTCTTCTCGTTTATTCCTCTATCTCTCATTCACTCTCTTCTGCTCTCCTTCTCATCATGCGCTTGCTCCCCAGCAGCCAGTGGGAGATGTTGCAGGTCTTGCCAGCTCTGTCTGGCTCTCCATCTGGCAGAGGAAGGAGCAATGCACACAACCTGTGTTTACATCCCAATATTGTTTTTTTTTTAAATAATGATGTAAAGTTACAAATATTGAGTCTACGTGACAAAATTTTATTCTAAAATGTACATTATTCTAAAAACAAAAATCAATGTTCAAATGAGAACAAGAACACATTACATTTAATAAAGCATTGGTAGTCAAAGGTCCAGTGCGTAGGAGCCAACTAGAGGTGTAGTTGAAGATTGCAACTCCCTGCTTCACCCTCCTCTTCCAAGTGCAAAGAAGAAAATACAGTGGCTGCGTAACACACCAAAAACGCAAACGGCGCTATCTAGAGCCACTGTTTGGTTTGTCCATTCTGGGCCACTGCTGAAACATGGAGGTTCAACATGGCAGCATCCGTAAAAGGCTCATTCTAAGGTAACATAATCATAACCATTTTTATTTTCAGGTGATTATACACTAATGAAAACATATGCATATTATATTCCTTTTCTTCCAATAGATCCTCCTAAATGTGACACACTGGACTTTTAACAGTGTGCTCATCATTTTCGCAAACACTGTACATCAATATAAAATTATTATTAGGTATGTGATACAGCATGTAATCATGTTACTATTCTTTAGTTCTCTTTGTCTTAGATGGCGGCTTGAAATATGGCTTAAATAACGGACATCAAAGTCCAATAACTTGTCCTATATAATCAGTTTTGAAAGGTATATTTTCCAATATGCTTTTCTGATGGTCAGGAGGCTTAGTCAGTGATTTTAACGTATTATCCTCTCAAGTGTTGCATAATGTTAACATCAGAGTGAAAAAAGAGGAGGAAAGAGAAAAACAATACAGAAAGAGTGAACAATGAAACAGGCACAGAGAGTGTTTTCTTGCTTTTGTGTAACAAGGGCATTTTTAGATCAGATCCCAGTTGTTTCCTCTGCTAAACTAATACAGTATTAGTTTAGGAAATCAAGACTGAAGTATAACATTTTCCTCTGTGGCCACCTTACAGCAGCTGCCTATAAACTGGCCTGGAACATTTTCATGTAACTGGTCAATAAATCAACCAGAAACTCTTTTGGCTTATGTGGCTATCTTATAGCCAAACAGTACTGAAGATGTTTCAGTCTGAGAAGTCCCTACACATTTCAGCCAATTGTCATTTGGGCTCTGCTGAAACCGAACCAAGTTCATTATGCAGTTAAGGGGGTCTGGGAGATTAGAGTGCTCACTGGGCTAAATCTGCCTGTTTAGAGAGCTTGAAATGTCAGCAGTCAATGAGGTAACAGAGGAGTTACTGGCATTGATCAGAAACATTTATGAGCCCCCATTCATAAAGTTTGGTCGTTTTGTGCAAAGAAACAGTGAAGTATAAGGGATTACACCTTTACTATCGTGTATAGGACTTTAAATACCAATTCCACACTAATATAGCTCTTGTTTTGTCAGGAAACACAGATACACCAAAGAGAATTACCAAACATCCAGGACCAGCTGACTTTGTTCCCAGCATGCTCTGCTGCCTCAGGTTGTTACCCAGGTGATGAGTGGCCACAGATGGCTTTGTTGTGGGTGAGAGAGCTCAGCCAATAGGGCTTCAGGGCCAGAACATGAGAAACATGATTGGTCAAGGCTAGGTCAGGGCGGTGGGCCAGTGTGGGTTGTTAGACCATCAACGGCTGTCATGGGAGGTAGGAGGACATGGCCAGCACACACAAGCATGCACAATCAGAGGCGGGCAGATGGGCTGTATGTACAAATGTACAGCATCAGTGTGATGTACTGCAGTATGTACAGTGGGTCACAGTATTTTATCCCAGTCTCTTCTTTAGTTCTTCAGTGGTTCCATTGCCTCGTCCTAAGCAAGATGTCAATAACAGCATTATCTTAAAAGTATCCGTCTGGTACTCAGTTTGAAGTTTGCGTGTTTCTTTGCTTGAACGCCTCTCGGACTATGATTTGTGACAACAATTTAAGTTACAGTGGATGCTGTGTCCGTCTTTATGTGAGCCAAAATAATAGAACAAAAACTTGTTTTAATGAGAATAATATTAATAGATAGTGCTGGAATCACGGAGAAGTTCTGGTGACAAGTGCTGTGCATTGTGGGCTTTCAGTAAAGTTTTACCTCGCCCACTTTGCCTGTGACAGCTGTTATGATAAATCCACTGTGACACATCCAAGATGAATATGTTTTGCAGAGTAATCGAAAAAAAAAAAAAAAACGGCAGACAAATGACCAACTAAGAGCGCTGGCCAGTGCAGCAATTAGACCAAGTGACAACTTGTGCTCCATTTAAAATGTGCTGTGTGTGTGTGTCTGTGCGTGTGCACTTGTGCGTGTGCATGTTAGAAACGAGAGAAATATCCCCCCCTGTAAGAGAATGTTCTGTCATGACAGATTTACAGCGTACAGCTCACCTTGCTGTGGTGAACAGTGTGCCTTAAAAGACTTTAGCACTTATTTATCAGTGTGTGTCTGTCTCTGAGTGTGTGTGTGTGTGTGTGTGTGTGTGTCTTTGAGTGTGTGTACGTGTGTGTGTGTGGAAAAGGTGTGGTGGTAGTAGTTTGTTCTGACAGGTAATTTCAGTCTCTAGCTATGAGGGTCAGAAAACACATGTACACCAAACACTCACACACACACACACACACACACACACACAACACACACCACACACACACACACATACTGAGTCCCCCCCATGTGAGCTGTGCAGAGACATGTGCACACACCACACGCTGCAATTTAGAACATAAGAGATGCATGGCATATCCTGACAAATTTCATATTAATTTATTGGATACAATCATGCAATTATCTCGCTAATTCAAATGTGTTCTATTAAAGAGAGAAAGTGAGAGGAAGATAAAGTTCTAAAAGCAAGAACACACTTCAGAAAGTGAGTTGGATGGACAGAGTGGCTAATACATCATGCATTCTGTGTACGTGTGGGTGTGAGTGAGAATATCCTCCATCATGAATATCAGTAAGTCATTTTACCCCTCAAATCGGTCTTGTCAGCTTCAGCATTAGCTTGCCTTGCAGGTAACAGTCTGTGTGAGAGAGGGACAAAATCTGTGAACAGCAGATGGTGTCTGTGTGTGTGAGTATGCAAAAGCTCTCATTTTAACATGAAAAGGTGATTGCAAAGGAAATGCAGACACCGCCTTTTTCAATCTGAAACAATGAGATAATTGTAGTTCAAGTTCCTGTTGTTTAGCCTGAAGTGGCCTGTGGGTAGTGGGTGAAGACTGTGGAAGCAGCAGTGCATTGTCCAGTAAACTGAGGGTGGAGCTTCCTCTTAACTGATGCTAATTACAGCCCTGACTGCCTAGTTATTTTCAACAGTATTGAGAAGTTGTCTGTATTATCTTTACTAAGCAGGGATAGCATATCACTGACAGTTTGGATGGTACATCTCAGAGATAAATGAACCATTAAGTTGCTTTTGGTTTGAATGCTCAGAGTGTGAAAAGACAGGGAGAAATGGGACTGCAGAGCAAGAAGATATAAATGAAGTTTAGTCACTGGCAATGTGAGCTACTGCAAATCCCATCGCACAAGAGGTTTATTAATTTTTCATCAGAGGGAAAGGTATCTAAGAAAGGTGCTGCAGTTTTGTGCAGGGATTCCTGAACTAAAAATTGATTTGCATATTGGAGAAAACCCATGATACATAAACGCAGCTCCAGTATAAAGGATCCCAAGCCAACATACACATAAATCCTATTTTGTGCAACAAAAGAAATCCTGCTTAGGTAGCTATGTGGACATGTGTTGCATTTAATGTTGCGACTGCAAGCTTGGAAAAAGACAAAATGTAATTTTTAGCATTAATCTTGTGCTGCCCAAACTCACACAGAAATGTAACTGCACAAATATAATGTTCACACACACACCAGGGACAGCAGGAGGGGCAGAGACACTGCTAAACTAGCATTTTACCTCACCTTACAGTCATCATTCATGCCACACTTAACACATGCCACCTGAGGCTGAGTGTGTTTTCAAGTGACTACCATCTTAAAAGACCTAAATCACCACTGATAGCAGCTCCCATCTTTTTTTCAGACTTCCCCCTCTTTGCCTCTCACAATGTGTGTGTGTGTGCTGTCGCAGTTCATAGATCATGAGTGTTGACAGTATACATCATTGCTTTGAACGGTGCTTGTCTTGACGAAGGATAAATGTCTCTATCTCTCTATCTTTAACACACACACGCACACACACACAGCATTATACAGTAACATCTTTGTGGAGACTCTTTTCCCCACAGTAAAGCCTCTTCAGATACAATGTAGAGTTCTTATCACAAAGTAAGACCTTTATAAACATGGGGAGAGCCAGAGATCTCAGAATGAGCCAGCACTTGAGATGTTATACCTTTTGTGTCAAGAACACTTGACAGGACAGGACACAGTACTGTTACCAGAAAAGACTGCTGTTGTGGAGGCTGTCTATGGAAGAAGATGCCCAATATATTTGGAAATGTCATTGTTTCTTCTAATTAACACTGTTAATCATTGCTCATGAGTTCAGGATTAAGAAAACAGTGCACAGAGTATTTGGGTTTGGGTTTGGCCCAGGCTGCTTTATTGCAGTCTATGTGTGTGCTCGTATTTGCCTGCTGCAGTAAATGTGTAGTGCTGGGTGCAGTGCCTCCCCTCCCATCCCAACCACTTTTTACTCCCAAATAAGAGGAAGGGGGGAAAAAATAACACCGAAGATATTTTTATCCTAACTCTGTCGAGGCTTAGTCCCCTTCCTCTCTTGTCATACTTCTCTTTCCGTCTCTCTCCCTCAATCTCTCTTATCTTTATACTCTCTCTTTTTTCGGGTGCTCCTTCTCCGCCGTCTTCCCACCTCTGCACCTTCTCCCCGTCCCCCCTAATGAATAGAGAGATTACTGATATAATGGAGGCAGGAAAGTGAGAGAAATTGGATCGCTTTACTATGATCTGAGTGCTACAGGGGAGAGGGAACATTAGGTGGAGAATTGTTGAGGTGGGCAAAGTAATTGTCATTGTTGTTTCTCTGTGTGTGCGTGTGTGTGTGTGTGTGTGTGTGTGTGTGTGTTGTGTGGTGTGTGTGTGTGTGCAGAGATGATCATACAGGTTTGTTTAGGGTCAGTTTACAGCATGTATACTAGAGCCTGTGTCCGTATCCTAGCAACGCGCTATCATCCACCTGTTCAATGGGCGTCTGCCCAAACATATTCGCAGACGCACACAATCTGCCTGTCTTGTCTGCATCCTGTTGTTTTTGTTGTATACTATAAGGATGCTTATATTTATTGTTTTGTTTTCACAGCCATTTAGTCTGTTTGGAAAAGCGAGAGATTAGATTGAATTGAAAAGACATAATCCTTCAAATCTTTCTCATAATTTGATCCAACTGAGATATTGCTCCAAACTTAGAGGCCCGTAGATTCACACTGTGTGCTTGAATTAAAGTTTAGCCTACAGAATGGTCATTGGCTCGGAATCACCCTGCACGAAATGAGAAATCAATTCCAAACAAAATACAAATATCAGAGTTCAAGGCAGAAGAATGAATTTGGGTTGTCTGAACATCCTCACTTCCTCCCTACCGGCTCTACCAGGGAATCATTGTGTTTACTGATTCACCTTACAAGATGCCCTACTCACATAGTCTTATGCTTCTAACATCCAGCACAAGTTCCGACATTGTTACATCAAAGTTACATCAGATCCTTTTGTATTAATGCTACAAATAACCTTTTCTTTGCCGACTTATGTCAAAAGAAATGAGAGCATAAGAGAAAGGGAAAATAATCCAAAAGAGCAACAGAGGAGAACAAATTGTAAAACAAACAGACGGAAAGAAGAGTAAAAGCCTCCACTGTGTGCATGTGTGAACGTCTCTTCCAGGTAGACGGTTGCAGAGCGCACAATTTGTTGTTGTCTAAAAGAGCAGTCTGTGCACTGGTATTGATTCCAGCACCTCTTCCTCAGCTGTAGTCGCACATAATTGGGTTCAGCACTGCACCCCGTGTCCAATGAAATGGCTTAATACTACTCACCTGGTTGCTTGCAGGCCAATCAGATTATTTTAATCACACAACCCACTCAATCCCCTTATCTCTGGCTGATTTTATCTGAGCATTGAGTGGCTTTGTGCGTGTGTGTGTGTGTGTGTGTGTGTAACCAGCTGCAATTTAAAGAGACATGTGAGTATGTTATAACACACACATTTTAAACAGACTTTTTCTCTATTATCTCTGTCACCATCCCTTTGAGTTGGTAATATAATTGGGCTAGACTGCTGCTGTGTGTTACATGCAAGTGTGGGAGTATGTATATATATAACAGCTCCAATGATATAAAACAGAAGAAATAAATATTCTATAAATCTTTAGTGAATCAGAAAAAAAAGAGAGGATTTGGTCTTTTTTTCCCAATTGAAGTCCCCTAAATAAATGTCTTTATTATACATTAGCAATTCAATGTGTCAAATGCTAAAAGCACAATTTGTGCCCTCACAATGGTTCCACCTTCACAAACTGTAGCATGTGCCTGCACAATATCCTACACAGCATGAAACACCTCACCTGCAGAGAACTCCGCTGTGGCTTTTTCAAAGACGCATCACGTGGCCACATGTTCCATTTAGAAACTTTGCCCTGTCTCACCGCCCCCAGAATGGAGTAGAGGGGGAAGAAAAGAGGAGCTGTCCCTCTCCCTTGTTGTACATGACCGCTGACAGAAGGAGTGAGGGAGACAGAGTGGGGAAGGACAGCCATGATTAATGTGGAGTCTATGTGGACCCAAGAATATCTTCCCACTGCCCTCCATCTTAGCTAATGTGACCTGCCATATGGGTCACTCATTACAGTCGTTGTGGAATGTCCGTGTGTGTCTGGTGAGTTTACGTATTGAACCTACTAACTATGGCTTCAGGTACAACCATTGTCGCTTCTTTCTGCAGTTTTATTTTTAAGACAACACTGTAATGCTGCAGTGACACTCACATGTCAAGGATTTGTGCCTTGCTTACATGTTATACCAGGCACAAACAGATATTTTTTTTTGTAGATTCTTTTTATCTCTCAGCATTGCATTTTGATTTTCAATACAAAAAAGCCTGTGTGAATATTTTAGAACAGTAAGAGTAGATAGTAATTTGACATTTTCTCATGCTAATGTGATTTAATTTCCCCTTTCCCTCTGTTTCTTCCCGCCACCATTCATTTATTTCCTTTCCTCATTCTCTGCTTTTTCCACCGCCCCCCCCTTCTTTGTCCTCACCTCTCTGTCTTCTTATCACCCTCTGCCCCACTCCTCCTCCTCCTCCCCCTCCTCCTATACTCCTCTCACTCTCAGGTACATGATGAATGTGACATGGGATGGCAGAGACTTGTCATTCACAGAAGACGGCTACCAGGAATACCCAAAGCTGGTGGTCATTGTTCTCAACAAGGAGAGAGAGTGGGAGAAGGTAGGATCTACATCTATGTGTATTTGTGCGCAGAAGTGTGCACATGTTCCCCCGTGTTGTTCAGGGTCACAGAGCTCATGTCCGCCATAATATTTTGTTGAATTTTTAAGGCTGATTCTTATATTTTCTTTGACTTTTTTTGACTGTTTTCAGGCAAAATCATTTAAATTAAAAGCAACTTAGCAATTCAATTGAATACGTATGCAAGAACGGCCCTGTGTGTTTATGCTACTTTTGTTTATTGTTTGTTTCTCTATGTTGCTTTTTAATGAACTATTATATTATTATTATTGTATATTACTGTTATTGTTTCTGCAATTTCTTTTTTTTCAAATCTTGCAGCATACACACAATACCAATATATCTGTGATAACACCGTATTGGCTGATGATACTGACCTATTATGTATTGGTCGAGCTCTAATACAAATATGTTTCCTTATATCTTTATCTGTTACTGACTGACACATTATTTTATTAACCAAAAGCTAGCTCATGCATTGCACACCTAAAAACTGTGGTTTGATAGGGATCTGGGTAATTAGCAGTGATACAGATGAAAGTGCACCACTTAAAGAATTTGAAATCAAATCCAAGGAAAAAATCCAAGTATAGGTCAATGGTACCACCCACAGTGTTTGATTGACAAGTGGCCTCTTATAATTGCAGTGCCAAACAAAACCAGCAATAAGTGCTTAAGACAGTATTGAAAATGCTACCCCCATGTCGCATCGTACAACACTTTGTTGATCAATGAGCTCATTTACCAACAAGCTTATGGATTTCTTGAACTGTGTAATGTGAGGAAGCGTCCATAAAAAATGGCCACTGTGAATGGCTAAGTATTCTCGCTGTTGTAATGGACTTCAAATGGCAGCCATGTATCTTTATACCTACATCTAGCTGCCTTCTGCAGGCTTAAATACTGTAGCTCATATTTAATGCCCCCAATAGCTCATAGTTCAGGCTTTGTGGGGCTGAGAGGAAATGTTTGAGAGAAGGCTGGAAAAAGAGAGAGGTGTGGCTAAAGGAAGGATTTGGATAAGGAAGAAAGGGAGATAGATCGTTATGTCTTTATGTTTTTTCATTCCTTTCCCTCTCTTTCATAACATCTTATGTGTTTCACATCTCTTTTCTTCATCTCTGCCCCATCTTCAACTTCTTTCCCTCTCTCTTTATTTCTCCTTCCTGCTTCCATCTCTCTATCCTTTCCTCCATTTTTTTCCCTTCGTCCCTTCTTCCCAGTCCAGATAATCTGTGCACTCTGTCTGTCTTTAGCTGTGATTGCTGTTGTGGTCTCTGATAGCACCTCAAACCACAGTTAATCAAAACCTGAGACCTCTGTTATTGAGGTGACAAGGGGTCACTGCTCTTGTATTTGTGTTTTTGTGTGTGTGTGTGTGTGTGCGCGTGTATGTTTACCCATCCACACTTTTTTTTTTTTTTAGATACTTGAGCTTCAACTAGTCTGGGTTTTATTCAGGTCACATCAGTGTGTGTGTGTGTTACAGTATTTCGGTTTAGTTTGCCGCAATCCGCACAGTCTCCACCCAATCTTTGAGACTGCCTTTTTCATATTTCATACTGACACACACCCACACACACATGCACACACATAAAAGACCCTTTGTTGGTGAGCTGAGGGGAGGTAGAGTGTGTTGTTATAAACAGAGAGCCTGTGAAATTGATCAGTACCACTTCACTGTGGTGCAGAGAAAGAGACTGAAGGCAGCGAGACACGTAGACCCAAAGTGGAAACATAATGGGAAGCGCTCTCTCTCTCTCTCCCCTTCCCTCTGGTGCAGCCGTCCCACCCATGCGCCAGAAATCAGCAACACACACACACACAGACTTCCATGATGATCAAGAGATAAAAATTCAGTAACTGCACTAAAATATGGATATGCACTAAAAATATAAAATGTGTCCCCTTGAGGCACAGGAGAAGAGCTATATGGAGCGATACCGAGACGAGCGAGCGATGGAGACAGATGGGCCAAGATAGTGAGAGCAAATGAGTACAAGAAAAAGAGACACAAAGAGATGGAGAGAGGAAGAGAGACATGGAATTAACTGAACCACCAGCATTTGCATGTTTTCTCTTTTTTCACCCACTACAGGTGTTTATCACTCAGGTTTTCAAAGTATCCACACCTGCTGTTCTCTGCAAAATACACACATGCACACACACACACACACACACAGAGAGTTGGTTAGATGGTAGATTTTGGAGTTTTGGGAAGACCTGCTTTTAAAATAGCTACACCTGTTGGATGTTTTATTTTTTTTAAGGATTATGTAATCGCCAGCGAATTACTGTTTTATTTAAAAGAAGCGCAGCTTGCAGTAAATCATGCGGGTATATTTGACTGCATCAGAAGGCTGGATCCTGGGTGGTGTGTGGGGGATTTATGCAAAATTTGGCTTTTATCTGTGAAAAATGTGTTGCAACGACTGAACAGATATAGTGGGAAGAAAGACTAACAATTTAGATGGATGCTGCCTTGCCAGGAGTGGTATACTTAAAGAACTTGCCATGCATGAATGCGTAGAAACAAAAATTGTTCATACTGTGATTCTATAGTTCTCCATATCACAAAACACTAATATGTTGTAATGATGCTGTGTCTAGGGAAAGTAATAGATTAATCTAGTTTTGGTCCAGTATTAGTAAACAGTTTACAGGAGCTTGCTTTACTTGAATGATAAAGGCTACACACACATTGTATTATGTGAATATGTAATGTGCCACTTGCAAAACAATAACATTTTGAGTATATTGTCGTGAAATAGCATGGGGTCATAGGGTTTTATTGTACCACCACTGCCATCATTGCAGTCGGCTTCTGATTCCTTCAGTGTTCATCTTTCAGGACAGTTCCACCGGGAGCCAAATTATCCGCAAATGTCTCCTATTCTCCGAAACAAACAGACCCTAAAACCAGTAAACACACTGAATAAAGCAGTTTCACTTTAAAATCTCCAATGCTCCAGCTGAGCTGCTGCTAACATTAGCTTAGCTTGTTTCTCTGATAACTTAAGACCGGGACGTCCAATGACTAAAATCCTTCATCCGGTTAAAATATATAGTTAAAATTGTTCAAGATCTAAAATGTGTATGTAAAAATATGGCTTAAAACTGGATAAAAAGAAACATCGATGACAGCTTGTGGCAGACAACCACAACGCTGACAGATGTGCAACAGGATATTAGGCCTTTAACAGGCAACCAGTGAAACGTACCGTTACCTGAATAAAATGGGTTTAAACATTGTTGTAAACATTTAGGATAATGTAAGTACACAACTCAATAAAATATATGATACAGGTCTAGTGTTTAAAATAAAAGTAAAAAATAAAATGCACTGACCATGGTGCTAGAGGAAGTCAAGAGATCGCCAAAGTCATTAAATTATTTGTGTGCACCAAATTTCAAGGAAATCTGTCCAGTAGTTGTCAGTGACATTTCTCTCCAAAAAAACACAAATTTGAACTTCGTGTTGGTTCCAAGGGAAAAGTCAGAGTATCCCCAAAGTCATCAGGATTTAGTGTGTGGTGACCATAAACTTCTGTACAAGGTTTGGTGCCAGTTCACAAGAAAAGAAAGAAGTTGCTGGTAGTGTTACAGCAAAAGTGATCCCCTGAGAGCCATGAATGTCCGTATAAAATGTCATGGTAATCCATCCTGTAGTTGTTCAGATATTTCATTCAGGACCGAAGTGGTGGTTCGACTGCACCTTCTCCTGAAAAACGTTCCTGAAAATAATAGAATCCATCCAACAGTAGACAAATTCATAAAAATGTAATCCATGGTGGTGACACACAAAATCAAATCAATCACATGACAGAACTTGTGATACATTTTCTGACTGTATTCCAAGTTACAGTATTAGTTCACTGGCTGAATGAGAAAAGTGTATTTACCGATCAGAACCAGGATGTTATGTTTTATTCCTGCTGAGTAGATGGAGTGTGTAAATTGCTTCAGGAACTGCTGCAGTGTTAGCAGCCAGTTCACAAAATAATTATTACAGACAGCATGGGATTTGTGCTTGGAGAATCACAATATGGAGAGCAGACACACAAGAGCGCATGTGCATACACACACATACACGCACACTCCCAAACCAACACGTAAACACACACATTTTTGATCCAGGCCTTACTATTCCCTGAATCTTAATAAAAGTGCTCCACTTTAAGGAAAGATGTCTAAATCTGTGGATGCAGTTTTTTCCCGCTCTTCTACTCTGTCATCCTCTTTCTCTCTGCCCTTGTTTTTCTCTCTCTCTTACACACACACACATACA
>NW_023339696.1:6288237-6296612 GCF_004916995.1 Morone saxatilis
CACACACAGACACATCCACACACATAAACAGAGCAAGTGTAGGAGAGGGAGAGCATCCATTTTCTCGACATAATTTTGTCTGACAGGAGTGACAGATACTGTTTTATGACTGAATAGGTTTCTCCACGCTATTAGGAACTCATTCTCCCATAATGCAACGTGCCACAGCGATAACTCTCCCAGTGAGGCTGGCACAGAGAAGGTGCTCAGTGTAAGAGCACTGACCCTTGTTTTTCCTTATTTTTTCATCATCCTCTCTCACTTGTTCAGCCAGGTTCTGGTTGATTGTAGCCCTTGATAGTATGCGTGTGTCTGTGTGTGTGTGTAGGTGTAGGTGTTGGTCACACACACAGAATAAGAGAAAGAGAGAGACGTAAGACACTGTGAAATAGATGAATGAAATAGAGAGCAAGACATGCAGGTACAAAGAGCAAGGCCTTTCAAAATAAAGATAAAAAAGCTGGAGAGTAAAACAGAGAACATTAAAAAAAAGGAGGGCAGGTTTGAGGTGACAAAAGAAAGAATAGTAGATGAAACTAAAGAAGAAAAAAAAAGATTGTGAGTAACAGTTTTTCTGGGGCAGAGTGTCATCTCATCTCCAAGTGGCTCTAAATTCTTCATAGGGTGATGGCGCGATATGATTGCCGCCATGGGATGTTATAATGCTGTAATCCCATGGGCCCTATCATCTTAACCCACCATTGGCCTTGCTGTCACATTACACACGCACACACACACACGTACACACTACTTTCTATGTATTGTGTGTGTGATATCTGCTGCTTCATACAGGGAGATTCAGCATTCTGCTGCCTTACCGGTCGATAGAGAGAATCCTCTCTCCTCTCTGGGCATTAATTTATAACCCCTCTTTCTTTAATTAGAGAGAAGGAGAGACAAAGAGGAAGAGAGAAGAGGAGAGCAGGAGGACAGGAACTCAGAGGGCTGCTGTAGTCAGCTTATTCTTTCCCTCCTCCTCCTCCTCCTCTCCTCTTTTCTTCAACCCATCTTCTGAGTAGAACATTTATCTCTCCTTCGAGTTTATTGATTCATCCAAACCAAATCAGGGCCAATCCTCAAAAGCTTATATTAATGACTGAATGGTTCATGCAGACTTTAGTTGCTGTGTATTTCTGTTTCTGTTTCATCATGTGTATATTACTGTGCTGTGTATACTGATACTTACAGATGCAACAAGTAGTAAATACAAACATATCAGATCATTGTAGCATCAGCAATCAGTATAGCCAGTGTGCGTTGCAACATTTGTGACCTACTAGACAAAAATATAATAGTAAAAAAGGAAGAAAAATAGCAGTTCTTTTAGAAACATGGAGCAAAAACATATTTTTCTCAGTTCCAACAAGAAACAAAAAGGCATAATTTTACATAGTTGAAACACCTGTGGAGTATATGTATCAGCATATCACGCACAGCTTGTAACTGCTGCTTTGGGGTCCTACTAAGACCAGAAATGACTCCAAACTGCTTGTGTGGTACAATCCAAATGTTTTTCTTTTCTTTTCCTCTCTGGCTCTTCTTAGTTTCTTTTTTTTCCCCAGATTCCTTTCATTTCTGTGATACAAGTCCCACTTACTGTGCACAAATGCCCCTCACTTTTACATTACCAATCCCATTTCCTTCTATACCTCCCCACCCCTTTGATAGACACACACGTTTGTGTAGATACATGCATGCGCTCACTCACTTGTGAAATGCAAAACAGCTGCGGTAAGACAGATAGACAAATGCGGCCGTTCCCTGGAGAGTGAAGGTGACACACTAGAAACCGCACACATGCCACCTCAGCGTACCGTCCTGCCCCCCTATCCTCAACACAAACCTACATACACTCACACACACACTCAGCCGATGTAGCCGACAGCAGAGTGAGCTGTTGACAGCGGTGCCGACTAAGAGCAGAGAAAAGACTCTAATCCCTGTCAGAGGATAGAAAACCACTCAAAGCAAAACAATTAAAATGCTAATTTCACTTCCTCCTCTCTGCTCGCCTGTTAATGACTTAGCCAGGCATGCAGGCTAGGCAGCAACATGCATGTGTGTGCGTGTGTGTGTGGGTAATAACCACTGTCCTATATGACTCCATAGCCAAAGCGGTGACAGATTAGCTCGGCTATATTATTTGTGTTATGTGTGAGTGTGCATAGTGTGTGCTTAAATATATTTTTTAAAGATTCTAGCTTGTTCACACACAAAACAATCGTTGTCACTATCTGTCTGTATTTGCCGCTGACGTAGACAACCACACATTTATGCCCTTTGTTTATGCAATACACAAAAAACCTAGATATTTGAATCCACACAACAGTGGTATGAGGTTAAGAGAGAGAGAAAAAAACAAGAAAGAAATACTTTTGAAATGGAGGGAAAGAGTGAGAGTGAAGTTTTCTGTCTCCTGTAACATTAATAATTAAGAGTCAGGCAAAGCCTTGCTGACTGCTGTTGTCTCTCCTTTTCTCTCTGCCTCCCCTTTCTGACACAAACATGCGTAAAGACACACACACGCTCACACACATACATTTACAGACAGGTGTGAGCGGGTAAGAGCATCCATAGGGGAATCTATGACATCACAGCTTTGAAAACTTTCTGAATTATTAACAGAGTCACATAGCTACCATACTGCCACACTCCCTCTCTCTTTCTCATATATGTTTGCATTCATAGCCATACTGTATATCCCCTGGTGCGCATTTTGTCATGCATCCCTACACTCCATGCTTTTGATGTTGTACCCACAGTCACATTTATTATGGTCTGTGAACATGTATACTGAATTGTATGTTTTTTGTGCCAAAAAAAGCAACATATATAACATTAAAAGCAAATGTTAACATGTGTCTACATTTGTAATCCTCTCCACTTCCTTTCTGCTTTGAGTTATAGGCAACAGATTACTGCAGTTAAATTACCAGGTAAAGAAAAGTAACACACTGCGTTTCTCAAAATGGTCTTCTTGCCATGTTATGATCACTGGACATATTTTTTTCCCACCACTTCCACTTCCTGTCTGCTTTTAACCATGAGGGCAACAGTCTTGCCGAGTAGTTAGAGACACTGTGTTTTCAATGTGAGGTCTAAAGCCAACAACAGCCAGTGCTACTGTTACAGTAAGTAACGGAAAGATCCTGACTCCTAACTTGCTCACTAATTGTAAAGTATTGGATGAGATCAACACTATCTGTAAATGCCTAAAATGTCAATTCACATGTTCTTAGTGACTTAACAATCATGTAGAGCTTGACTCATTTTGTCATCTGGTCTTTCTTATCCTTCATTTCCTTCCCTCCAGATGGGGAAACTGGACAACCGCAGCCTGACGCTTAAGTACCCAGTGTGGCCGCGCTTCAACTCCTTCGGTGATGCTGAGCTGGATGACAACCACCTGTCCATTGTCACTTTAGAGGAGAAACCTTTTGTTATCGTGGAGGACGTAGAGAGGCTCACCGGTACCTGCATGAGGAACTCCGTGCCCTGCAGGAAGCACATCAAAGAGTAAGTCTGATACCTATCTATTAATCTAACTATCTGGCCAGCACAGCACTCCCATTGCAAATCACCTGATATTTCTGTTTGGTCCAATAAAAATGCTAATAAAAACTTAGGGCATTTTACAGGTTTTAATGTGTTTAAGAATCAGGTCAGAGAGGATTATCAGGTCAATGGACTATAGCTTGTGCTGTCTTTAAGAGTAAAAACAACACGAATATGGGAAAGTAACAGTTAAGCATTTTTATCATCAGTTACAATATGGCCCACCACCCGTAAGCATAAAGCTTAACCTTAGCTAAACAATAACTATTCATTAACAATGCTAATCAGCTATGAGCTCCAAGACATCTAATGCAATGTGGTGAAATAATTAACTGTTCCCTTAGTATGGGCATTAAAAATCTCCACAAAGCTTAATACACATTGGTATTAATGGTTCAAGACTGTAACAGTTACTGTACAACACAATGCCTGACTGACTCCTATACACTGCAGTCTCCGTGTCATGCAATTTACTAATTGACAGGTGACTTTCTGTGTATGAAAAATGGAACCAAGCCCTAATGAAAATTAAGCTCTATTTTAATATCAGTGTTTTTGGTAATCGGAAGGGGGTAAAAATGACATAATCTATTTTCCATTTCCTTCGGCACTGTCGCTGTGTTCCTTTGTGCTCTATCTCTCTCATGAGCATGGGAAGAGGTGCAGTGTGCGAACTATGCAGCAGCTTCTTTCCTCCCCCTGAAAATGGAGGCGACTGCTGAACTCAGCAATTTACTTCCTTCCTTACCAATTTTCTCTCTAACACCCAAATACTGCTAGCCCCTTGCTATATTGTGTTCCTAAAGAACACACACACACACAGACTAAGAGTGGCTCAGTGCCTGCGTGTGTGTTACCGACTGGCTTGAGTGCTGCTGAATCAAAGCATGTAATTGGTTTGCAGATAATTTAATATATTTTTTTTCCACTGGAACAAACACACGGACACACTTACAATAAGATTGACATGCACACTACAGACTTTGTGTCATTCTTACCACTGCGTACATGCATGCATACAAAGTTACAGTCTATGACTACTACACAAACACACACACACACACACACACACACACACACAGCTGATTGAGTACCGTAGTAATAGGGTCCCAGGGAAGAGACTAACAGAGATTTTTCATCCAGAATCACTGTGAAGTAGGGCGGAGGATAAAGCATCTCCAAGGAGGAACATAAACACACACACAAACTCATATACACTCTCTGTTGCCACATGTCTACTCACTCACAGGCCAATGCGTTCAAGTGCGTTCATTCCTCCCACAGTGCAATTCCCACTCAAGCATCCGTAGTGTCCATTTGGAGAAAGAGGGATAGATGGAGGGAAGGCAGAGAGAGAGAGGGAGAGAGAGAGAGAGAAATGATGGAGGGGTTGGAACAGGGGATGGAGGACTATCCATGCATGCACAACTACAAACTCACTCATCCAGGCTGGGCCTAAGAACAAGCCATACTCACACTAACGCACACATACCCACACCGCCCTCTCTGGAGACCCCTCAGGCCCTGTAGTGTTTCTGTATCAAGTTGGCCTGGCCACTTCACAAACAGCCCCCAGAACATCACATGCTCTCACTGCCTGAACTGTACTATGGCCTGCCTAAATGGGTACACTGTGTTCATGAATGCAGCAATTACAGTTCTGGCCTATATGCTTGCTCCGTCACTGCCCCCACCAGCTGAATCTGCCAGAAACATGACTTAGTTGTCCTTGTTTCTGTTATTATCATTATCATAGAGCATATTCCCTGTATGAGCCACCCTCCACCTATAATTTCAACATCATAAGAAATGTACACTATATATAACACTTAAAGAAGCCGTGTTTGCAGTACCGGCTTAACATTTCCATATCAAACAATTTTTTTCCTGATTCACTGGGCCTACCTGGTGTGAACTTAACTAATGCATTGTACAAATTAGGTACATTTCCTTTCCCTTTGGTCTGTGTAGAAAACCTGTGGTTTAGTTTGGACTCATTGAAGTTACTAAATGCTTTTAAAGTCGCACATATAGTGAACCATAAGCCACTATCTCTTTTACTGTCTCATTGTTCCTCTTCCACACCCATTATGTCTTACTGGATATATTACCATTACTTTTGTGCTCATCACCATTGCGGCTGTGAGCTAAATTGGAAGCCATGGGTCAGCTTAAAAAGATGTCGGATGAGAAGGGTTAGACAAAATTGGATTATAGAAGGAGTGTCAAAGCTGTTTCAAAAGTATTTATTTAAAACCGATAATGGATTTTGTTGACACGTGGTATGTTTGAAAAGGCATTTTTATGTAAATTAGCTTCATTGTTTCCTTTTAAATTAGCTCTAACAGCTGCTGTAGATAATATCTGGTTCTAACTGTAGAAAATCACTGTGGGTGATTGTTGAATTCACAAAAACTCTTTCACAACTGAAGAAAAGTGCCTGGCTTTTTTAAATGAACCTTTTCTCTCTTGTGTGAACCCATTAGACCATAAAAAGTAAATCCCTTTCCAGTTTAAAGACAGGGTAGAATTCCACTTGGGGTGACATTCGTTTGACAGATCGATGGCAAGTAGAGAGAGTAACACAGGAGTTTGGACTTGGGGCAAGAATTGGCTAATGTTTTCCGATGCCACTGAATTCCTCCAAAGTGACAGCGTTTCAGCTCTGAAAGTAACTGCAGAGTCACTGCCGGATATGTGGAGGCCTTTTTTCCCTCTTGTTCCATCAAGTTTTTGTCCAGGTTGTTGTTAAACTAAAGGACGAGGTTATCTTCTTCTAATTAGCACACATCTAAAAGTTAAATGAGAGTCCCAGGTGGCTGAAAGTTGATGTGCACTCGTGTGTGTGTGTGTGTATGTGTGTGTGTGTGTGTGTGAACAGTGTCTCCTGCTCTCAAATTCATACACACAGATGGTAAGAGGCTTGCAGATGCAGTGCCGTCATAAACCTCCTTCTCAAGAGAGACAGAGAGGGAGAAGGAGAGAAGGAGCATATTTTTCAAGTCTTACGATGATCTTAAACTTAAAGGTGAAATAGTCCCAGGGTGATGTTTGTTCATTGGTGCATTCATATACATTTTACAAGTACAGTGGAAAGAGAAACAAACTGTTTTGTTTTTAACCCGAAGAGAAATTGCTTATGAACACATACAAGGTTTATAAAGATGAAAATCAATAAGTAAACATCCACATTGATTAACCTGTTTTTTATTATGCAAACAGTCTACAATTTATTGTGTGTTAAATGCATACTGTATGAAATCTTTTATTTGGTGCAATTTCTTACATTTTCTGTCACAAGCACTAAACTACAGTTGCTAATTGGTGGAAGCAGCTGCTGTTCAAAATTGGATCAATCTTATGAACTGTGCGGTTTGTTTGTGTCTCTGTAGCAACACAACAGAGGCTGGTGGGACATACATAAAGAAGTGCTGCAAAGGCTTCTGCATTGATATTCTCAAGAAGATTGCAAAGTATGTGAAGTTCACCTATGACCTGTACCTGGTAACCAATGGCAAGCATGGCAAGAAGATCAACAACGTCTGGAATGGGATGGTGGGAGAGGTAAGACAAGTGTGTTTTTGTGGTGTGTGTGATTCGGCCAATTCTGAACTAGTGTTCACTCAATAATCACCAAGAGTAATCCAAGCCAATTCTGAGAGGAAATTAGAGATGTTTGTATGACAGGATATTCCTGTTTTTCTTAAGTTCCAAGAGGAGCTTAAAGTGTCGACTTTTTCAAAACTTTTACATAGTGAAAAGAAAAGAAAATCAGCTACGAGGCTTTGGCACCAACTGTAAATGCTCAGAAAGTAAACACATCTTAGCTACTCCTGCAGAAAAGCCCTTTTCATATCTTTAATTACCAGCTTCAACTTGAAGGTAAATTCCCAGAGTTCATTTTAAGACTGTAAACGTTATTGCTGTCTATATTTTTTTATGGCAGACTTTATTCACTGAGCGGAAGTTCATTTGGCACGTTCACTTGCATGTTGATTGTATTGATTAGGATGCAGCCAAACTTTTATTGACTTGCAGTCAATAAAATTCATACTCTGGTGTAGACGTGTGTTTGGATTTATTTTTTAATTTTTTAATTTTAGAATATTATAATGAAAGATTAATTTGCATAAGCTTAGTAGTTATTAAGAAATAAATAACCAAACATGGGAAATATTCCATTTTATTTTCATTAATAACAGTTTCCTCTGATGGAAGTCTGTGTATGTCTGTCTGCAATGTGTATTAAGTAACTAAAGACTGAACAGGGATCTGCAAAAAGGCAGGAAGATAGTGTCTTTCAAAGGTATATTGATTATATTGACTGCTTTTTGCATTTGACTGCCTTTCAGGTGTGAATAATTTAACTATATAATGTAAATTTTCTTCTTCTCTCCTTTTCTCACTCTGGACCATTTTCCATTTCCCCTTCTTTTTCTCTTCCCTCTCATCTACCTGTCTTACCTTCCTCAACCTTAAAATCTTGCCATTTTCTCTGTGCCCCTATGTGTTTCTCCTCCTCCTTTACATCCATCTCTTCCTTTCTCCCTGTCCTCACTCCCTCTCCCTTCCTTCATCCCTTATCACTCATCCTCCTCATTCATCCACCGATCCGTCCTCCCTCCCTTTAACCCTGCATCCCTCCCTCTCTTCTGTCCACAAAAGGTGGTCTATAAGAAAGCCGTCATGGCCGTCGGATCTCTGACGATCAATGAGGAGCGTTCTGAGGTCATCGATTTCTCCGTCCCGTTCGTGGAAACCGGGATCAGCGTCATGGTCTCCCGTAGCAACGGAACCGTCTCCCCGTCAGCCTTTCTCGG
>NW_023339696.1:6296712-6302841 GCF_004916995.1 Morone saxatilis
CAGTTAGTTGCAGTCTGCAGCTTCACTGCTAGATGCCACTAAATCCTGCTTGCTGGTCCTTTCATATAGGCATTTCTTGTGATATCACTGCTTTAGGGGAATGTAAAGGACTACTCAGGTACCACTTTGATAACATGCCCTGAAATGTAAGAATATATACATAAGAAAGGGAATATAAGTAAGTGATATATAAGTGGAAAAGGTGGCCATGCAGGAGGAGAAAAATTAAATGAAAAGGTCGAACCAAATGTAGAGAAATAGAAAAGACAAAAGGTTAGAGAGTTCCTGAGGAGAGAGAGATAGATGTATGGGGAGATTCTTCCAAGGAGAAAGCATTTGAGACTGATGTAGAGGGTTTTGACAACATACAGAAGGAGAGAAGGAGGGAGGGATGGAATAAGGGGTAAAGCAACTGGCAGGAGGGCGACTGAGGAATAGTGAGAGGCCAAGACACACAAGATGGTACAAGACAACTGGTGGACAGATATGGGCCAGGTTGACGGCTGAGGTAGTGAGAAAGGAATGGCACGAGGAGGGAGCGAGTAAAGAGATATGGAAAGACAGAGAGGGTCAGGGAAGAAAGGAACCAGACAGAAAGGGTAAATGGCCGTTCAGACAGATATGCTGCACGCGGCCGGACATTTAGCCATTTGTGACCTGCAAAATGGTGAAGAAAATTTCCCATTGAGATCCCTGTTCCTTAAACGCTGGCTGTAAAACAAACTCACAATAAAAAAAGCTGTAGACTATATCAGCTTATCAAGGTCTTAGGGCTAACAGTTGCCTACTTACACATCCAGCAGCCACAGAACAACATAGCAATACCACTGGAGGCGTGTTTCTTATCACCTGAATCTAAGTCCAATACTATTTAGCCCTGGATTTGTCACATAAACCATAGAGAAAAATATTGCAGTGACTTAAGCGCTTTGTTGTTTTGCGCTGGTTGGGTTGTGTGCAATGTGGGCAAATTCACAAAAATGGACTGTGGCCACTGATAACACAGTGAGTTGCACGCTATCCGCCCCATCTCAAGGTCAGATTCCCAAAATATATTGAGCTAATGATTCTGGGCTGATACTGATACTGATGTTTAAAATAACAATTTGGCTGATACCGATATTTTGTTGTTGTCAGGAAACCAGCATAAAAAGGCTTTGATTGACATGGTTATTCCTCCAACCATGGAAAGATTACATTGAACAGACACTTTTGTACTAACCACCTTTTTGCATGCAGATATGTTGGAAGCAACCTTTTGCTGTCTTGACACCACAACACCGCACATTTTGGAATTGCAGACAAAATATGTGATGTGAGTAGCTAGTCAGAGGTCTTGAATCAGGCTGAGTATCCTTTTTATATCAATTTATTCAGTAACACACAAAGCTTGCTTAATGTTGGCTGAATTGTGGTTGTCTAAGCAAACTAAAAATATGCAAATGGGGAATGCAAATAGACTTCATCAATGACTTACCAGTGCAAACACAAGAGCTTTGTGTGCCACCTGTGGAGTTGTACAATAATACAAATTGCCGGTAAATATGTGGTTCTCTTAAAATGATACACTAACTAAATAAGCCAATCACAGAAAAATATGTCACAGCAGTTTTAGTTTTTTGTGAATATCAGAACACACAGGGCATGTTTACACTCCTTAGACAAATCCACTGTCATCTGAAGTGATTATAGGATTGATAACTTCAACACGTTTTTTTTAACTTAGACTATAAAATTGACAAAGCTGGAATAATTGTTCATGCATCTCAGCTAGTGACATCAGGAAAAGCTGTTTTTCTTTGAGAGGGAGTAATAAATGTGTTCTGAGATGTTGGAAACCATCTCCCAAGCAAGTTCATGTACTCATGCACATGTGGGGGGCCGTCAGTTAACAGGTCTGTGGCATTTTAAGGCTATACAACAACCAGGGATTTGTCTTTACAACGCTGGCTTAGTTGTCCCTGCTTGCTGAACAGGACATGCTGTTCTGGTTTCCCAGCAGCTGATAGTAGAGGATGTTTTTAGTGCACAGACCTTAGGAATTCAAATTTCAGCAAACAAATGCTGTGCTGGTGTTGCAGTGGTTTGTTGTGGTGACATAATAACAGCAGTAACCAGGTTGTGGAACAGTAAACAATCCAACATCAGTTTAGAGAAGATGAAAAACAAATCCCAGATAGAAACAAACCTCTTATATCCAATGATATGAATTCAGTAGCTATTTCTGTCTGTTAGTGTTTTACTGACCTGTGATGGAATTTCCAGGGCTAATATACATATTTCATCATTATGCTGGGTTCAGACAACATACTGTTAGCCTCAAAATAGCCTGACTCGACTGGCATAGGGCGTCAGAAACAAAAATAGGCATTAGGCAGAACAACAGATAGTTTTATTCTATGTAGTTCATCATAGTGGACAACAACTGACACCGCATCGGGGATGCCTCATGATGGCCTGAATAACACACGTGAAGCAAAGAGGAATGATGTTTTTGGGGCTCTGAGGTGGAACTGAGAAATAGAGGAAAGATCACTGCCTTTGTTTCTTTCCTTTTTAGGCTTTTCCAAACTCAAGACAGTATCATGCACACAACTTCAGACGGCATTTGTTTGTTCATATTATTGTTCCTGGAAGTTAATTCCTAGAAGCTAATTCCTAGCACCTCCACCTGATAAAATCAGTGGCGAGTTATGATTTGTCAGGGACCAACGTGTAGTCCGTTATGTCTCTCAGCCAAGTCACGGCAAGAATTTATGATGGTATAACCACCTTATCTGACACAGTGGCCATCTTAGCAGACAAAAAGATTATGCATTCTGAACCTGGCATTCAAGCTTCTAATTGTCTATTCTCAACAATATGCAAACATTCCTCCTTTGGAAAAAGTATTTAGACCATTTGTTATATCCACTAATGAACCTACTAATGAAAAGCTTTAAGCTGTTCATTATCACCATAATCACCTTGTTATATCAGTTGAATAATATATCTACAGTATGGTTTCGTTGATTTCTATTATATTTATGTTAAGTGTGATATGAGCATAACATGATAAATGCATCGTATGTCTGCATTTGGATTGATGTGCCAAAATGACACTGAATCAGCTACATGCTCTTAGATACAACTGGCTTTAAAAGCCAACGTGCCTGTCTGAACACATACAAACATATTGAAAGATGCATTGTTGCCACTACGATTGGACGAATATTGGAATGCTTTTAAAGGGCCACTCTTAAACTGCTTTCAGATTCAGAGAGCAGCTTCAAAGTTTGAGGAGACACAATGAAAAATCCAACTTTAGCGGCAGAAAGTTGAGGGAAAAAGTCCACAAGCTGATTGACAGGTCAACACTTTCACAGTGACACCACAATAATACAGTAGACATGTAGGAAAACAGATTGGCATATGAGGGAGACAAATAGGCAGACAGGAGCATTGCAATCTAGATTCTAGAGACCCCAGTACACATACATACCCACATAGACATAACATAGACAAAGACACTGACACACATACAAAAGGAAGTAATTTGCTTATATAACAGCAGAACATGTATAATAAGGAGATGGAGAGGGTAACACTGGGAGAGCAGACAAAGAAACAAAAGAGATATGGAACGAAACAAGAGAAGAGAGGACAGGTGGATAGACAGTTGGAAAGGAGCTCATAACATAAGATACATAACAGCTTTAAATGCTGCTTTTTTAGAATCCCAAGTGTGGTGTATATTTTTTAAATATATGAAATTAGTTGAACAGTATATATTTAATATAATGGATTTATACATTTTAAATGTAACAACACCCTTCTATGCTTCAAAATTATACCTAAAAGTACAAAAATTCACATAGTAAAAAACAGGATCTCTTGGTAGAAAAGGTTAGGAACTGATTTGAATCATCTGTGAACAAAATGTGCTTAGTAATTTGTGCATTGCTGTCACCTCATGGCAATGTACTGTGGCAGCGCTGTGAGTCCTCTTATCTCCACCTGTCTGAAACACAGACGCTCCTCTGCTTCTGCTCTTTCATTTTCTCATCATCTCTGCATCAAGCTTTCATTAGTAACAGCTGCTGCAGTTCTCAAAAGCCCTTCACTGGTGATTATCCAGGAAAAGAAGTGCACTTTCCCAGTGTGCATTTCCTCAGTCTGCCTGGAGATTTTAACCAACAACCCCATCCCCATTGCCTGCCAAAGTGCTCTCTTTTGACCGTAAAGCCTCTGCTTCACCTTAAAAGAGCCACAACAGAGGGAAAGATGAAGGTAGAGAGATAAACAATAGGAAGAACTGTGTGAGGAGAGCGTGTCTCCTGAGGGCTGTATCGCTTGTCATGCTGACGCACACACTGTATGACATCACCACTAACACAGACACTCGCACACATGCATGGCAGGGCTTGACTTATCAAACCCTCACCCTGACCTAATTACAGAAAAGAGATTTACGTGTATTCGGCAATACAGTATAAATACATATCTATAAATATTTACATATATATCATGTTGATACAAATCGGCTCTGGCAATTAGACACAAATGATTTTTTCACATGTTTAACAGACATCGAACAAAACACCAATGCTTATAATGTGCAAATAAAATCTGTCATGCACTGACTATAGGCTGTCACTACTGTGTTGAATGAAAATGTCAAGCAAATCAGACATGTAGATATATGAAAATGTCATGGAATATTACTTTACAATGCTGTATAAATAATATGTAGTGAAACCACTTTTCTCACACACACACACACACACACACACACTACACACCACACACACCACACGACACTACACACACACACTACACACACATCACCCACACACCAACACCCACAACACACACTTTGTGGTTAGAGTGGAGCTCATAATACACACTTCTAATTGATAGGGTTCATCTGTTTCTGGCACTGAAAGCAGATTGTTACCGCAGTGCTTGAGGGTAGGTTGATACCACAGCGTCAAGCACACTACTACAAAACCCTTGACCTGTACACTGACTAGATTATACCTGAGAGAGACACAGCTGGGGGAGGAGGGAGACGATGAGAAATGATGGGAGAGTTTGAAAAAAGAAAAGAAATTCAGTTTTCAGAGGAAAGAGAGCAAAGCTGAAGATCTACTGTAGTAACAGAAATGTTTATGTTGAATATTGGACATGGTTTCTTAAAAAAATAAAAATAAAAAAGGAAAAAAGAAGGGAATTTAGAAAAAACTGTGAAGGCTGAAAATCTGAGAGATGAAGCGTTCCTGTTTTTATAAAGGTAAAGAGAAATGTTGTTGCTGTTGTATTTTTGCTATGCCACATCACAACACAAGAATAAAGCGTTTGGATTGGGGAGAGAAACTGCATACTCTGTTGTGACATCTGATCAAATATTAGAAATTTAACCACTTTGTTTATAGGACTACGGTACAGACACTGAGAGTTCATTTGCTTATAGATGTACCACCGCTAACAGAAAGGTGATGTTGCATTTCTAGACATTGAAAAATGTCTAGAAAGTTAAATAATTGACAGTGTGAAATACATACCTTCATTGTCAGATAGTGTGTTTGATTCAGATTAACACTTTGGCCACTTCAGCATATCCTATAAGTAAACATCTGCCCATTTTAAGACTAATTTGATGTTGGCAAGATTTAGCATGAAACTGTTCATTTACTGTTCAAATCACAAGGCGGACATTGATACAATGCCTGTCATTTTATAAACTAGACCTTTTTTCCCCAAATGTGCCATATTCCTAATTACATTAGTTCCCTGGAAATTAGAAAATTTAATCTTTCTTTACCTTTAGTGGTTCCCATTCTTTTTCGTCTCTCCTTATCTCCTCTCCATCGTTCTTCTGTCTTCTCTTCTTCAGTTTCAGAACCCGTACGCGTACTCACCTCCGTTCCGCTTCGGGACGGTTCCAAACGGATCCACAGAGAGAAACATCAGGAAGAACTACCCGGCCATGCACCAATACATGGTGAAATATCATCAAACTGGAGTCGTGGACGCACTTGTCAGCCTCAAAACGGGGTAACTGATCTGTGATCAAAACTATTTCACTTATGCAAAATATTCACACAAAAAACATTAAAATATAGTGTGAGTGAGTGAGTGTATGTGTGT
>NW_023339696.1:6302941-6323143 GCF_004916995.1 Morone saxatilis
TCTGAGGGAGCCTAACAGATGATTTAAGCAGCAAGAGGAATTGTGTAACTACGTTTGAGTCAGCAATGAATGATCAAAGCTGCTCACGCTCACTTTTGGCAGTCTAAATCCCCTGAGCGCAAATTCAAACAAAGCAGACCGTCACCTGTTCAGTTTAACCTTGAAGTGAAGGGGTCATCCTATCCTACTTTTTTAAACCATAAATTGAGACAGAGAGCAAGATTTAGCTTTTTTTTGTCAATTATCTAGTTTTGAGACTTTATGACAGTCAGTTATTTTGAGAATCAAATTAACTTCTGTTTCTAGTGTGATTTTCTAAAGCAGATGGAGGGTTTTCTTATTAAATTTTTTTCTGTTATTAATAATTAACTAAGAAAATTATTAGAATCATTATAAGAGAAGCATTTATGTCTGAGTTTCACTGTCACTTCTGAGCAAAATTCTGCATTCCGAAAAAATTCCTGATACTGAGATGGTTGGGTGGTAATGATCTGGTATGAATAAACTAGGTGACGGTAAGTGGATGAGTTTAATGGCTTGATTCCACACGCCCACAAAAATTCACAAAAATTTAAATTGTTATCTAAACAATAAGCCATATAGGCATAAATCATGTAAATCACCTCAAATTGAGGTATGGTAGCCAATCACTCCTCATAGAGTTTTTTCCTTGTGTGAACTCTAATTTGGTTGCCAAGTAACCCTTTACAATCTCCAGTGCTCAGAAGCTGCCAAAACAGCTAGAGAAAATTAAGAGCATACCCATGATTGGGATTGCACGCTCAAATCAGATTCTGCTTTTACGTATCCGTTCCTGTTGCCTCTCAAATGTTGACCTGCAGACTGAGTAGCGCTCAGAATTTGTTTTGTGCTCTCTCAAATCTTTTCTCCTCAATATACTTGCATAGTAGTGTTTGAGTGTGTAAGAGAGGGAGAGGGGCTTATTGCAAAGCTAACCAAGGACAGATTGAAAGTGTGGAGCAATTTGAGATGGTTGGATGCACAGAAACGTGATGGTAAAGACAGTGAACAATGAAAAGGAAGGAGGAACGGCAGAGGGATGACTCTCATCACACCATCACATGGGAAAAAGAGGAAAGGGGCCCAGGGTAGGAGGCCAAGGGCAAAATAACTGATTGGAGGAAATGAAGGGAGAGTGCAGGGCAGGAGGAAAAGGCCAAGAGACTAGAGAAGAAGAAAGTGGTAATGGAATGAAAAATGGAGGGCAACGGGGAAAGGAAAGAAGGGGAAATTGAGGGTAAGAGTATAGATGGGAATGGGAAGAGAGACAGAGGGGGAGGACAGCAAAGGAAGAGGGAGTGGAATGAAAAGATGGCAGGGAAAAAGAGAATAAAATGGTGGGAAGAACTTAAGGTAAATGACAAAAGGTTGATGAGGTGATATGACTTGTTTCTGATTGTTTAATGGCTAAGGGGTGGGTTCCAATCAGAGTTCTCAGCACGAAGGACAGGCTGCCTCAGAAGGAGGAGAGAGGGGAAAAAAAGGAATGCACTCACTCAACAAATACAAGGATAATATTCATGATTTTATGCGGTTATGTCTTCCAGCTCATATTCTCTCATCCATAAGTCATAAGTAAACTGGATGTAAACATGTAAAGACAGCTTCAACCACTCCAGCATCTATAATGTTCTCAGTCGGTCTTTCCTGTGTTGTTTTATTAAGATACAGCACAGTGGTAAACACACATACACAAATATACATATCTCTGTAATCTATTGCTACATGCACATAATCAAAATGCTTGGAAATAAAAACACACACACTCTTGCACATCTGTACACACACAGCTTCAGTAGCTGCAGGTGTATGCAGGCAGTAATACCCTCATTGATAATTCTATTCCATGGTATTAGC
Organism: Morone saxatilis; assembly: GCF_004916995.1. NCBI lineage: Eukaryota > Metazoa > Chordata > Actinopteri > Moronidae > Morone > Morone saxatilis. Next base: position 6,304,820 of record NW_023339696.1, read on the forward strand.
AGATGAGCAACACTGCAGCGTTCAGCTGTTTGAGGCTTGATGGCTGGATTAGCTCTGATCACACATAATGCTGACAGGCTTTACACGCAAAATCTGTTACAGCCACAAGAACCAAAACTATGCACAGGGGAGTTGAATTGATTTAATTACATTCCAGGACCTAAATTACTCACAGAAGCAGCAAAGTTTAGAATTTTCTTACGAGTGAATAAATAACAAATATCCATTGATCATTTTAATAATATTAAACTGCTGTGGTGCCCGAACTGACACAAGAGCTGCAAGACAAATACAGCCTCTTCATTCATTTTCAATGAGAACACTGTGTTCGCACAGCAGGAATCCCAATACAAAGGCCTCTGGCAAAACAAAATGCATGTTTGTCTGACAAAAAAGTTAATCATGTCTTAACCTTTGTTATCCAGCAACACATTCACACACAAATCAAATACATGCTAAAGCACGCTGCTGGTAGAATTATTTTTTTTAAATCACATTTTTAACATGCACATGTGGATACAGTGGAGCAGAAGAGTTTCCAGAGATTAAACACAAAGTCTTGGTATCTCATGAACCTTCAACCTGAACTGTTTGTATTTCATTTTCTCTTTGGTAACCCATAGTCACCCTGACACAAGCCCTTTTAGGTTTTAATGACGCAGTGCTGTTGTCAGTCTGAAGATAGCCTTGCATGTTTAAAGTGAAACAGAATTGTGGACGTACAATAGTCTTTCTGTTTCGATGTGACATTCAATGCCATGGTTCTTAAAGGTTCTATGTGGAGAAAACGTTGTACCATGAAACATAAGTGAATTTGTGAAGTCATTTTAGATTTAGATTTATAATGTAGTGCTGCTGAAATGTTTTATTTGGGTTCCAGTTGCTATTTGTACAATAGTTCAGCTGAAAGGTTGTACACTGTACTGAAGAGTTTCCCTGTAATGCTGTAAAATAAGATTCAGAGTCACTCTAAATGGTCATTTGCCGTGTTAAATATAACATTCAAAGGTATGGATGGAAAGCGGCAAGAAAATCTGTGCTACATTTTATTCACCCAAATAAAGGTGTGACAGATCGTAATGGCAGAATCCCTCTCCAAGCCATTAGAGCCACAGTATGTCTGGCTAACATTCACAAACATGGACACACAAATCCATGCTCACAGACATGCACCAGTACAGAGCCACATGTGCACAATCACACAGATACTGAAGTGTACACACACACACCCCCACACACGCCTGGTTTCCTACATGTTTGGACACACAGCCTGCGTGTGGATGGAGCCAGTGCTGGGTTAAGCTAATTACACAGCTGAACTATCGGCTGTGAGCCTCCGTTAGAGGGCTGGATCTGACATTCAGTAAATGCCAGCCAGTCACTGCACTATTAGCAGGGCTCTCTGTGTGTGTATATGTATAGGTGTGTGTGTGTGTGTGTGTGTGTGTATTTGTGTGTGTGTAAGAGAGAGAGAGAGAGAGTGTGTGCGGGCACTGACAGAGCGAGAGAGCAGAGGTAGGTGATGGCATCAGTTACATTGAAAATGTCAGTCTGAGTCTGGGATATTTTCGTTTGAACGTTCCACTTCGCAACCTCCTTATTTATGTGTGTGTGTGTGTGTGTGTGTATGTGGACAGAGGCAGAGAGAGAGAGAGAGAGAAAGATAGAGTGAGTGTAAATGTTTGTGTCTGTCTAAAGTTTGTTTAGGTCGTCCATGTGCCTCCAAGGTCCTATCACCAGTGAAGCGTGCTGTATTGAACCGCAGCCACTCCCCACTGTGTCCTCTGTGTGTTTGGCTACGCTTGGATTGCAGTGCTATTGGAGATGATTTAACACTTTAGAATTGATCCGCAAACAACGCATTCTGAAAAATAAGCCCCTCTTCTGCTTTCTGTCTCCTCCAGTACTTCTCACTCACTCACTCACTCTCTTTAAAAACAATGTAAACCCCTCATGCTTTTTTCTTTATACCCTTCCTCTATCTGTTTTCTTCTGTCTCTTTCCTCTGTTCTTTTTTCTCCTCCCTTGCAGTAAACTGGATGCCTTCATCTATGATGCTGCAGTGTTGAACTACATGGCTGGCAGAGATGAGGGATGTAAGCTGGTGACCATTGGCAGCGGGTAACTAAAGCTTCAAGCCTTTAAAAAGACACTTTTAGTGTGAATTCTCTTCACTTCATGGTCTGATCCCACCATTCTTTGGTCTTTATGAAAAGTTGTGTAAAGGGTTTTTAAATGTTTTCTTTATGGTTGCAATGCACAGATACAGGTACACATAAAACATACATAAAACGTCTTAATGATAATGTTCGGAAATAGTTTGACCACCCTAATGTTTTTACAGTAAATATGAAGCTACCATCGCTATCAGGTTAACTTAGCTCAGCACACACACTGAAAACAGAGGGAAACAGCTAGACTGGTTCTGTCCAAAGGTAACAAAATTCGCTCCTCTAAAGCTCACAAATTAACATGCTGTATCTCGTTTATTTAATCCGTACAAAAACCGAAAAGGAAAAAACAACAAATCTGCGTTTTTAGTTCCAAAGTATTTCTTTGTCTGGACCTGTTGCCCGGAAGCCAGTGGAGACTCCAGGAAGTTGCTGGTCCAAGGTACCGGTGTTAGAGTGCAGTTATGTGGTGTATGTGGTAACATTCAAATTCATTAAATATGTTAAATATTAAATTAATATTTAACATATTTCATCAGAATGAATATTATAATAAATATTTTGATTGAGAATTCTGATTAGATTATGAGAAATAATAAGCAGCAGTCACTGTACAAAAAGTGGATTAATATGAGCTACTTTTATATATGTATATATAATTATTATTTAATAGGTAAGTCTGTAACACTCACATGCCCACATGTACATTGAAAGTATTATTGGTCATTGTCAGTTGTTCTTCTCTCCATACTGGCCGCAAAGAGATCAATTTTTGAAATGTTTTCGATGTAAGTGATGGGGAACTAAATCCACAGTCCAGTCCTGTCTAAAGAAGACTTCTAAAGCTCAGCTGAAGATGATATGAGGCAGTTTGAGTAAGTCTTTTTAGCACAAAATTTCCAGCCCAGTGTTTCCTTGCTGAGCGGCTTTTGTCCTCTAACTCTTACATGCTTTAGAAAGGGTTCTCTTTGTGGTCAGTATGGAGCAGAGGAATGATTAAAGCGGCCAACTGTGTTTCAATGTACATGTACAGTACATGTCAGTGTTACTTTAGGATCGACCAAAAAATGCAAATCTACCCTTTAACGGCAGAGACTAGGACTTCTTGCCTTTGGGCCCGACTAAACGTTTTTGTTGACTGTTTGGATGTATATCTGTTTGACCTAAATTTCCACTTCATGACATTTCTATGCATCAATGTGCATGAGGTATCTCCTTAGATATGTTTTTAATCACAGTGACACCATCTAGAGAAATAAAGGTGAAACTATTTGTTTAAAGGATAAAATATGTGTTTTCTGTGTATGTGTGTTTGGATGTGCTTGTGCTCAGGTACATCTTTGCTACCACTGGTTACGGCATTGCTCTACAGAAAGGCTCCTACTGGAAACGACAGGTGGATCTGGCCATCCTGGCCATCATCGGAGATGGTGAGAAACACACTCGCACAACATTCTCGTATAGAAATACAAGTGCATGACGCTATCCATGAAGGATCTCTCTCTCTCTCTCTCTCTCTCTCTCTCTCTCTCTTTCCTACACACACATACACATACAAGTACATGTACACGTCTCAACGACTGCCTTGTCTGCTGACAACACAAAGGGAAAGCAGTGAAGTATAAATAGTCCTTTGATGTTATTCTGGACACAAAAGGCTGCTCTAAACAGAGGGCAGAGTGTGTAAGTTATTCTAATATATTCCTCTCTGCAGCACCAAATCGGGGTTTGTGTGTGTGTATAGGTGTGTGTGTGCATTACTCTATCTGAATCACCACATTCCTTTATTACAGTAGCCTCAGAAGTTCTTACATAAACAATTTCCTACTGCAAAACAGAGAGAAAGCAAGACAGCTCGAGCTTTTAGTGACGGATTCATTTACATTTTACATCGAAAGCATTTTTGTTTTCACAGCCACTCACATTAAGTGCACTGAAGTTGATTAAATGAACATTGGTGTCATAATAATCCTCTCTAACCGAATTTTATCAGGGCTGCAGAGCATGCAGGCCACACTCCATTATATTTCATACTTAGATAATTTTTGACAAAAATCATTCTTTTTGTTAACTTTGTTTTCTTCTCACTAGTATTAATCCCACTGAGTTGTTTTATTTTTGTAGATTTTTACTAGAGTCACTCAAAGCAGAAACTGTGTTGTCTTTGCACCATGCTAATAACTCCAATGTTATTCTTCTAAGAAAATTAGATAAAAGTCATAAAGGGAAAGAGAAAGGTGAGAAGAGAAGGCGGGATGAGAGATGGCAAGGTAAAAAGAGATTAAAGAACTGCAAAAAGGGTGTATGACAGAGGAAACAGATGGAGGGAGAAAGTGATGAGAGGGACGGAAAAACAGGGATAACGCGCGTCTGTGATGACCAAAGAGAGAGGTCAAAGAAAGGACGAGGCAAGGAGCACGGGATGAGAAGAAGACAAGGGAAGAGTGTTTGTCAGGTAGAGAGAGAGATTTGGAGTGAGGGGAGGGCAGGTCCTTGATAGATGACAGTGACTCTGTGTCTTGGCAGATGCTACTTGATCAGATAGACACAATGTGGGTGGAGAGCATATGGCTCCTCACGGACATTGAGAAGACACAGAAAATGTGTTCAGGGACGAGTGGAGGAAGGTGAAGAACAAGTAGACAAACATGCAGACAGACAGAGACAAAACAACCTGTCTGTTGACACATGGTCTGGTACATTTTGTATCAGAGGGTTAAACCTTTAATTTCAAACACACATATGATAAATACTTTGCCATTATATCCTGTTGTTGTATTCAGTAGATGTTTGCCTGTCCTCTCTCTACTTCTTTAAGCCTGGATTTTGTGTTTCTGGACAGAATTTCAAAAAGTTTTGTTAATGCAGTCACACATTTTAAAATAATGTTTTATTTTAGTCCTAGCTGCTTCAGACTAAACCATTTTTAAAAGGGCTGAAATTGTAGATGAAACTTGTAGATCCTTGTGTTCCTGTGTTCCAACTGACTGGTTACCAGATTATTGCTTGAGTCGTCTGACTGCTGAAAAGAGAACAAAATTTGAATTTCAGCAATACTTCACCCTGGAGTCAGAGCAACAGTGTAGGCAGTTGCAACTCCCCAGAGCTTTTCCCTTGAATGCACTTGAGTTAAAAACGAGATAAAGTGACCTGTTGATACCTAAAGATCTAATTTATCTTCATTCTCTTTTGCTGCCAATTCTAAGCATGCCATATTATAAAGATGGCTGCATCTAACAGAGAAAAAATCTCCTCAATTGTCCTAAAGGGTTAATGATGTCTTAGTGAGTCTGCACCCTTACGACATCTAGCTGAACACCACCATGATATTTGTCTTTCCTCCCTAGCAGCCTTAGTTATCCAGCCCTGAATGACACAGATTGGATTAGCCACGCGCCAAATGTCACAGAGGAAGCCAGAGAGGGAGGGGGGACTTAGGGAAGGGAACACAGAGTGAGGAATGAGAAAAGATAAGGTCTTTGTTGCTTTCTACCTTTCTTTCATTAACACTAAAGAAACAATCTCTTTGTCCTATCAGGCGACAGGAATGGGGGCTAGAAGCTCAGTAGATGGTGATGCCCAAGGGATATATTTTTAACAACAGCCCCTAAAAAAACTAAATATATTAGCATTCAAAATGTGTAGGTTATAGGTAGATATTAACTAAATTCATCCCATGAAAATGCCAATACATGAAAAATCTCAACAGACATTATCTTTAAAATACAGTTTAGAGCATCACTTCACATCTGTTTTAAGGTAATATTATTGACTAACTCTCTTTGCAGATGATATCACCGTTTATCATCAAATTCTTTGAAACAAAAATAAAAAATGCAAGTCCCTAAACTTTTACAGGATGTCTTTATGTACATACACAGTAACTTCAGTAGTAATTCTAAATGTAAATTTCTGTTTCATACAATGTAGTATGAGGGTATAAACTTTTATATTACGTCTACCCTTAAAACCACTGGTTTAAGGCTTTTTAAAACCCCAATGAGCCATTCATTAAAGGATTTGAGTCTCTCTGTCCTTTTGCCTTTCAGGTGAAATGGAGGAACTAGAAGCCCAGTGGCTGACCGGAATTTGCCACAACGAGAAGAACGAGGTCATGTCCAGTCAGCTGGATGTGGACAACATGGCTGGGGTCTTTTACATGCTGGCAACAGCCATGGGGCTTTCCCTTATCACCTTCGTCTCTGAGCATCTCTTCTACTGGAGGCTCAGATACTGTTTCACTGGGGTCTGCACCGGCAAGCCAGGTCTTCTTTTCTCCATCAGTCGGGTAAGTACCATTTCTGTATAGAAGGTCTATGTTTTTTGTGTGCAGGCATGTTCTACAAGCATTATTAAGCCGGTTTTGTGGTTTGGGAGAACAATATGGTACAGCTTTAAAAATAATGAATATTTTTAAGACACACTTTAAAAAAACGGTCTTGAATTTGGCCTAATAGTCAACTCACAGATGAGTGTGTGCATATATGAGTATGTGTGTGTGAATATCTGGGCCTGGGGTGGTGACTGGGTTAACAGTGGTCGTGTTCAAGGATATAAGGTGCAACAAAGCAGTGGAACTATACTGGGGGCTAATGCTTATTGGGGTCAGACCAGCCTGTTGTAGTTCTCTTTCTATCTGCAGAAAAAGAGAGCACAGCAAGTACGCGCACACACACATGCAGAGAGGGCTACGGCTAAACTAAGAAACTGAGTAAAACAAGGGGGAAGGAGGGAGGGCTGCACAAAGGAGGATAAGAGGGGAGGATGGGAATAAATACGGGAGGGGGGATCACGAGGCAGCCCTGAATATCGACAAAAATAGATCCAAATTTGCAGCCTGTTTTTGGGTGAAATCACGGCAGCCTACACTAAATCAATCTATTCTCTCTCATTCTGTTAAAAGGTCAGCATTCTCCCTTGTTGTGTGTGAGAACAGAAGACATGGACATGCATCCCTAAAAGCACTGCAGTGTCTCTGCACTATTTTTGAGGCAGAGTGTGATTCTGTTTTCAAAGTTAACAGAGGGGGGTAGTGAGGAGAGAAAAACTTTTAGAGAAGAGTGAAAAAGTGATGTTCTTGAAAAAGATGCTATTTCAAAGACATTCTCAAAAGTAATTTAGGGCAAAATACATCTTTAATGGCTTATCTTGCATTGATAAGCTCACAAAATGTGTGCTGAACGAAAAATCCCTTTGGATTTGTTGATAAATATCCTTAATGGATGCACTGGTGACCTTGGTGATGGTCTCAGTTAAGAAATCATTTGCTTTTGTTCTTTGAACCATAAATTAGGGGTACATTACATGTAGGCATTATAATGGCAGCTGTTTGGCTGTTAGTTCAAACTAAAGGAGCAGTTTTATTAACCTTCCTCTCTGTTGTAGTTATGGTAATTTCAGCTGTTTACTGTTGTTCCTTCTCAGAGAATGTGTCACCCCTGGAGTCCCCCTAAAGCAGGCTTGGGGCACAGGGTTATAAGATACATTGTTACCAGTTTTTAATATTTTCAAGTCATTGATTATTCAGTTTTTTTTATCTGGATGAATTCTATTAAAGCTAAGACAATGTTTTGCAAACAGTCGTACTGTAAAATTGATGGAACTGCATAAAGACTTGCATTACATGTTGTCTACATGCCCTTTTAAAAATATATCCTGGAATTTCATTATGATGCACAAGGTTTTGTGCTGGCAGTGGGTCTAGACACTGTATTTAGCCTGGTTGGAATATGTTTTAAAGCAATGATCCATGTGTTTTCTTTTATTTGTGTGTTTAGGATTAATTCTGTATCCTTTCTATTTAAGAACTGTCTAAATTATTATGTTGTGTTGCACCATCCTCTAAATCAATTCTGCATGTTTAGATGATTAATATGTTAAATAAAACAAATTTCCATCTTTACTTAGGGGTGCACTTAGAGTTTAATTGTAAACTGAACATTAGGTTTGTTTTAGAGAAAATTAAAGAAAGCCTAATTTAATCTGTTTCAGGTTTGTGTTAATGATGATAAAATACTTACAATTTAATACATTTCAATGAAACATACGGAGCACAAATATGTTTGGCCAATGTAGCTAAGTAATCAATATTCTGTTTGTCTCCCTTCATTTTTCTCTCAATCCCTCTTTATGTTTGATTCTCACTCTCTCATTCCATTTTATCTCTGCCCCTTTCCCTCTCCCACTCCTCTCTCCCTCTCATTTTCTCCTCTTTTTTATTTCACTTTTCCTTCTCCATTCCACTTGTTCATCCATATTTAGGGAATCTGGAGTTGCATCCATGGAGTCCATATTGACATGAAGAAAAAGACAGATCTGGACTTTAGCCCCCAAGACAAAATGCTTAAGCTCATTAAATCAGCCAAACAGATGACCAACATGTCTAACCTGAGTGGCTCCCGCATGAACTCACCCAAACGTGAGTTCATGCACTCAGCTGGGCCCATGATCATGGACATGATGGCAGAGAAGGGCAACTTCATCTATGCTGACAACCGAAGCTATGCTCCCAAAGACATGATCTATGGGGACACTGGTGACCTGCAGTCCTATCTTGCTAATCGCCACAAAGACCACCTTAACAACTACATCTTCCAGGGAGGCCAGCATCCTCTGACCCTGAATGATGCCAATCCCAACACAGTAGAGGTGGCAGTGAATGCTGATGCAGTCCAGACCAATGCCAAGCCTCCCCGGACCCTGTGGAAGAAGTCAGTGGACACACTTCGTTCTGTGCCACCTGGGCCCCCTCCAATGCCTGACATGCTGATGCCAGACCCACGAATGTCGATGAAGACACAGCGCTACCTCCCTGAGGACACAGCCCACTCTGACATCTCCGACTGTTCCAGCAGGGCAGCCTCCTACAAGGACCCAGAAAACAACAAGCACCTGAAGCCCAAGGACAACTTAAAAAAAAGATCGGTGACGTCAAAATACCCAAGGGACTGCAGTGAGGTGGAGCTGTCCTACTTAAAGACTAAGCAGGTCAGCAGTGGAACCAACCAAACCGGGAGAGGAGGAGGAGGAGTAGGAGGTGGAGGAGGAGGAGGAGGAGAGAAAATCTACACTATCGACTCAGACCGAGAACTGAGTCTACACTCAGACCCCATTCACTACCGAGAGAGTCGTGGCCTTGCTGCTGATGATTTGGATTATCCTGAAATCTACTCTGACCACAGTGACAACTATAGGAAGTGTGAGCAGCCCATCATTCATCTGAACTCCTCGCCTTTGCATCACACTGACTCTGATCTTCTACCAGATCCAACTTACTCTAAACACTACAACCTGAAAGAGAAAAACCTTTCCCTGTCCCCACACGAATCTATTGATCGCTACAAACAGACACACTGTCGTTCCTGCTTGTCCAAAGTGACCGCTGGCTACCCACCAGGAGGGGCGTACACCCCTGCTGTATCTGCCTCAGCTTCTGCCACACGCTCACCTTATAATCGGTGTGAAGCATGCCTTCACACAGCCAACCTGTATGACATTACTGAGGACCAGCTCCTTACAGACCCCTTGGTCAGTCCCACCCTGCACCACCAACAGCAGCAGCAACCAGATGAAATGTTTGGTCTGTATTGGCCACAGACAGATGGGCCGCATGTCCAAAAGAGAAACCGTTTAAGGCTGAGTCGTCAGCATTCCTTTGACAACATCATGTTAGAAAAGCCCAAGGATGTAGACCTGGGCCGGCCGGCACGCAGCGTCAGCCTCAAGGAGAAGGATCGCTTCCTGGACTCCACATCTGACTCGCACTACGCAAACCTCTTCGGCATGCGTCCCTACTCTGGCAGACTGTTTGGTACTGGCTCCAAATCCATGCTGTTTAACCACAACCTGGAGGAGAGCAAGAGGAGCAAGTCCCTGTACCCGGCCCATGGCTCGGAAAACCCTTTCCTCAGCCACTCGCTGAGGGATGACACCAGCAGCAGACTGGTCCATGGGCGTAGCTCCTCTGATATTTACAAACAGCTGGCGGTGGCCTCACCTGCAGCGGTCCTTGGAGCGCCCCCCATCAAAACACGCAACGATGCGAACAATCTCCGCTCATCTGTTAAATCCACCACTTCATACTGCTCACGGGACGGGCGGATATCCAATGACATGTACAATAAAGAGCATGTGATGCCTTACTCAGCCAATAAGACTAGTGCATACCCAGCCCCACGTGGCGTCCTAAACTCAGCCCAGTTCAGCAATAGACGGGTGTATAAAAAAATCCCCAGTCTGGAGTCAGATGTTTAGTTGATATAAGAAATAATGTGTTCTCTCCTCTTTACTCCTCTCTGGGTTTGTATTATAATTTATCAACTATGTTATCCATCAAGGGATGCCATAGCCACACTACGTTTTTCTTCTTCTCTTCAACATTGTAATCCTAAAGAACTCGTGCCCACTTGGGTATGACGGTACTACTACTACTACTCTCTTTGCAGATGATATCATCATTTTTCTCCTTTCTCTGCCATGTACCAGTTGGCTGCATGGCTGGCACGTTGCCATAAGGTATCCTGGTGTAAAGGGGAGGGGAATTATTAACCCCTTAGGTTTTAAAAAGGGGCAGGAAATGGCATAGTCCCACTAGTGGGACAGAGAAGGCCTAAGTTACAGTAAAGGAGGACTCCTACAGGCGTTGTTGAGAAAGAGGCAGTTGATTTGTGATTGAAAGGAAGTGGTGAGGAGGATGGGAGAATTTATATGAGAAGGGAATTAGAGGGGGAGAGAGAGGAGATAACCTCTCTTTCAACCCCTCCTCCTTCTCCCCTTTTTCCTTTCCACCTCCACTGTCAAGCTTGGGGCTCACTAGTTGAGGAGAAGAGGCCTGACAGGGAGACCAGATGGGCACGTTTGATGTCATGGCCAGACATGGAGGCGTCCCAGGAGAGCAAAGGCGTCACAGTGAGCTAGTCCAACGGTCTGCTGCTTGTTACTCTGACAAATATGGCCACCAAGACACCTGGCAGTGCAGGAGGAGAGAGAGGGAGAATGAGCGCCTAAATGGCACAGAGCGGAGCCTCCAGTAGTTATTGGCAGTAACGGTGTGCTGGGTCAAAATTTGGTAGGGACACGATAGTGATGATAAGCTGAGAGTAATGTAGGTGCTATAAAAGAATAATGTTTACAGACTGAAAAAAATAAAAACAGACTGACACAAAGACGATGGAAAAGGACAGACAAGCAGGGAAAGCCTGAGGCAATTGAAGGGCATTTCATTTGTGACGCTGCACATAGAAAAATAATTGCAAAGTATTGCTTTTTTATTCTATTAAACTATAAGATTTATTAGGGATTCTGGCATCCGGATCCCCCTATGTAGGATTTTAGTGTTTGCTTATTTGGTAGCACAATAGCCATTAGTTTTAAAACCTCTCTCCCACATTTGCTTTTGAAAAAGCATAGCTTTATGAAAAATACCATCAAGAGTAGTAGATTATTTTGCATGTGTTGATTTTTTTCAGTGTCCAAGAAGACAAAATACACACAAATACACCCTCAGACACATATTTTACATGTTTTTGAAAAGGGACTATGTCTTGCCAGATATTGTGGATGGATACTTGTACAATCGAAACCTTTATTCTTGACCTTTGTGCTTAGTAAATCAGTGTCATGCTGTGGCTCCCTCTGCAAAAGAGCAAGAAAATGGTGGAAGGGAAGAGAGCAAAGAGGAGAAAAACAAGGGAGAAAAGGATGAAATGACAACCGTGTCCACCACCACCATGTCTGAATTGGGGAGGGGCTGGGCACTGATGTGTTTTTGTCTTTTGACCTCCCTGCCACTGAGAAACAGGGTATTAGCTATAAAAAAAACACTGATGATTCCTTCCTTCTTTCCTCCTTTCTTCCTTTCTTCTTCCCTTCCTCGATCAACATGACACATCACTAGAGTGTTGGATAACTATAGAACTACTTCATTTTATTTTTTTATTTTTTTGGGGAAGTTGGTTGGTTGGTTGGTTGGTACAGAAGTAGCAGTACTATAGAGTAACTACTGTAACTGGGGATTGGGTGAACAATTATTGATCAATTACTGTTGATCCAAAATCAACCAGGGCTTTAGAGGATCTGAAGACTACTTGAGACAGATCACTTGTGTACCTTCATTGCATTGTTTGGGTGGGATGTGGGATGGGTCGGGCGGGTCAAGATGGAGGGGGATGGAGCCGAGGAGGCTCCACTGTTATGTGCTCGTCAATCATGTATCCATCTTAATGTGGAGTAAGTTGTGTGTGTGCATGGCAGAACTTGGGTAAGCTTGAAGTCTTAGAACATTTGGTTCCTAATCTGATTGTTTATGCATCTGTTTGTTTGCTTATTTGTTTGTTTGTTCTTTTTGATAACACTTAGCAGAAAAGACTTGCACATGCACATACTTCCTTGTACACGCGTGCCCACAAAACCACTTTTTTTGGTAGCATTATACTGTACAAATTGTACAGTTAAAAGATAATTCATGTATCCATCTTTACTGACTTGATTGATTTGCTTGATTGATTGGATCCACAAAGCCAAATTGTATCAAATAAAATACCTCAGGATGATTCTGTGCGTTTTGGGGGAGCTTCAACCGTAGCAAAAGAACATGATGCGGCGTAGATTTTTTGTAGAAAAAAATGAAAAAAAAAAAAAAAAAGTAAAACAACAACAAGATTTATAGCGGCCGCAATGCAGAATCAAACTTTTCTCCTTTTGATGTTTACCAGTCCTAGGTCTTCCAGTTCGGCTTTTTGCCCGAGCTCATGCAACCCAAGTAAAGAGAGAAGAAGAGGAAGAGAAGGAGGGAAAGGAGGGATGGCTGTAGGGGGCTTAGATCATTTTGCTCAGTGAGGGGTGTGTTGCGTGCAGCTCCACTCCTTGCAAAACTGGGCACCCTATACAGAATGGAGGATGTTACTTAAATGTCCAAAATCGGGAAAAGCTACCCTTATATGGAATACTCAAACAGGAATCTCTCTCTTTCCTCTCCATGGTTTTTAAAGGCAGTCGACTGCATTAGCCACTGTGTTTCAATTGAAGCTCCAACTTTAACAACCACAGTCATATCGCCCTTTTGTACTCTTGGAATACTGCAGTGAACCTCTCCTTGCTTCCCAATCAGCTTACCCAATGTTGACTGATGAGCAACATCTGTCTTTTTTTGCATCTTATCTGCATATTTATTATTATTATCATATTTATCTCCACATGCTGCTTGCGTGAGCTGACAAGTGAACAATATGCACATGTAAAAAATATCAAACGGCACCCTCGCATTTTATGAACTCATGATGATTTGTTCTATTTGTTCTACTTTTTACAGAACTGTCATGTAAACTGATGCTGTTTTATGTTCAGACACACACAAACACACGCACACAACACACACACACACTCAGACACACCCTTGTGATGACAACCCTGCTCTTTTTAATGACAAAAATGTATTTTAATTACATTTAATGATAAATAATGAGGTGATGGCATGCAACCCCAGATGTAACAATTTTAATGTTTTATGTTAATTTTTTTGTTAATTATTTATGTTATGATGTTATGATCACTAATGCGTTGTAACCAGGTGTGAGTATATACATATTTGGGAGAAAAAAATTACCTATGTTTAACACAATGAAGATGCTGCTGCTGTTTTGGGGGAGAAGGCGAGGACCTGACCCTAGTACAACTTCCTCATTGGCTGACGTGTCATTATCAGGCTACGTTTTGTCCAATGGGGTCGTGGGTCGGGGGTCAGGGCTTGGTACGGTATGGCGGGACATCCTTGCTCTTCCTCCAATGGCAGGTGAGAATTACTGTATCACCAGCTCTGCTTCTCTCTTCCCTCTCCTTCATGTGTAGTCAGGACTTCAACTGTAAAGAAGATAAAAGAAAAAAAGCAACCCTCTACTTTGAGTCTGCTATCCCTCCAAAGATACGAGACCTCTTTCTTTATGGTTTGCTGTAAGAATAGAGCTTTTTTTTAAACTAATACTTCCTCAAAGACTTTTAAGGAACTATTTTGAATATATTTAGAAACGACACCTGTAAACATCGCTTGTAAATTCATACTGGAATACATCATCATGGAGAATTATAAATGATAAAGAGTAAAAACAATATTTTTTGTGTGAATTTCACAGGAGCTCTTCTGTACAGTGGCACTGTTTCTCTCTCTCTCTCTCTCTCTCTTCTCTCTCTCTTCTCTCTCTCTCTCTCTCCCTCTCCCTCTCTCTCTGTAGAGCGACTAGAATAAAACTTCACCATTCACAAGGTTTGCTGTCCTGTCAAAATTCACAATATACACACCAGGCTCTATGTCTGCCTCACCATGAAAGTAACTACTTTTGTCAGTTGATGCTGACGGATTATTTTACAGGAAATGAGAAAAAGTGGTAGCTTATTTTCCATTGACTCCATTTATTTTTGCAGCTGAAGATATTGCTTTCACCTTTGTGTCTGTTCAAGAAATAGAAATAGGGCACATTCAGTAGGAAATATGAGGGTTTTATCATGAAGATCATAGGCTCTTAAGAAGGCCTAGTACCTCAATGTCACTAAATCCTACCTCTACGCACATGTGTGCACCTGTGTCTTTCAACCTAAAAAGAGTCAATTATGACTCATATTTAATTCATTTTGATGATGAAATTCTTGAACCCCTTTTTGTTACATGGATTGCTCCAAGTCTACTTCTCAGGTAAGACATGAAATTTCACAACTACTGCGACGCCAGAGAAGCCAGAATATGAACGAATACAGCTAATCTCAATATCATGTAATTTACGGTATTCATTTATTAATTTCCCACATACATTAAATAACTTATTTACTGCAACCCTATTACCAGACAAAAAGCTGGTGTTGGTCAATTCTGCAAAACCCTGAATTACGTTCAGCGACAACGTTTTTAGATGTTCAATGCCAATGTTTTTTTAATTCATTTCTACAACTATGGTTTCTTCTTTCTGGTATTTTTAAGGTAGGAAACATTATGATTATGTTTTTTTCTTTCTTTCTTTGTTTTTTTGCTTAAAGCCATGTAATGGTCTGTGACAGGACTCCTGCATGAAAGTTGGACACGCTACATGGCCATCCACCACCTGGACCTCCACAGGGCATACTACTTCCTGCTTTGGCAAAGAAAAAGGCATTGGATGTAAATAGTGTGCTGCAGAATAATACAATAAGAAGACTGTATATTTCCTGGTAATACTGGGATGTTTACAGACATTTGGGGAAATACTTTCACAGTCAGTGATGCCCATCCACCAGACAGATGTGAAAAATGAATTTGATCATTCAGTTATTTCTGTTACTTTGCCCCATCAGAAATATACTTTATTTATTTAAACCAAACCAAAGCCTCTTTAACTCCTCAGTTTCATCAGCCATAACTGATATATCTTATTTGTAAAACCACAATTCTGGCATCTCAGACATTGTTTGTTTGTTTGTTTCTTTGATAACTTAAACTGAGCTGATCATTTTACTGGAGACAAATGTGAAGGGTGTGTTTAGGTAGCTTGTTGGCTGTGCTGAATTGTTTCAAAATCTACTCATAAACCTACATGATGTTCATGTACTTCACTTATTTTCTCTTATACCATAACCATACCACAGTGAGAACCAAATGTTTTTTAATGACCAATAATGGTGTAAACATTAACTCATAGTGTCTTTCATTGTTTCTGTGGAAATGCAAAGTGGACACAAAGTTAGATTCTTCTGTGTTTGTATTTGTAAGCTGCATATGCACAGGTGATGGAACAGGTAATGCCATAGAGGCCTTTGTGCTGTGACCGCTTACTGACCTTGCACACTTGTGCATGTGTGATTCTGTATGTGTGTGTCTGTCTAACGGAGCATCAAGAGGCCATTTGGGCTTGAGCTACATTTACCATCTGCCACATTCCTTCTTTCCTTTCCTCACGCCTTACACCTCTACTGTATCTCTCCCTCTATACATTATATTCCATCTGTTTTCTTCCTTCCATGCACCATTTCGCTCTCTGGCAAACACCTTTCTCTTCCTTCATGATCATTTTTTTTGCTTCTCTGTTTTACATGTTACTGCTTTTTCCTATCTCTGCCTTTTCCTTATTTCCTCATTTAACTTTCTTTTAAATAATTCACTCATTCACTCACTGTGAGTTTTTTGTAAATAATCTACTGTTTGTTGCTGAAAAGTCATATAAAAACAGTAATGTTACTTTAGCAAAATGTATGGAATCGGTAAGACCTTTTAATTTCTGTAACAAGACTAAACTGTGTGGTTGATAGCAGTATCAACTAAACATTATTAAACTTTTAATTTTTTGTCTGTAGCAGCTTGATTAAAGAAAGCAATTATGCATCACAAAATAAGAATATGGAGCTTATCACTTCCCAGTGATTTGACCTTATGGAGCAGGTCAAAGTTTGAGAAATCAACAACAAACTGAACATGAACAAGTCTTATTTAGCATAACAACATTACAGCTTTATTCAAAGTTAGGCAACTTCAAAAATGGATTAAGCTTAGGGTAAATGTGCAGTATGGTTAAAAATGTAATGTTGTACTCTTCCTTCATGTTAGGGAAATGTACCTATCACTTTCCGTGCATTCAGCACATTCAGTATCACTAACTTTTCAGTTTTTGCTTGTGTTGACTACAAGTGGCATGAATCCCCCACAGGTACCAGGGTCCCAAATGAACACATGATGAGCGCCAAATGCAGGTACATTTAGGGTTTGGTGAAAAATAAATTGGGTTCATCAGCCAGGTGGCTGGTAAATAATTTGGAATCACAGCATAGGGCTGGGCTTACATCACTGTGTTTATGTGTACTGGCTGAGACTAATATGACCCTCACTGTCCACCGTACCCATCAGCGAATCAAATTATCATATTCAAATGTTATTAGAGATGCAGCGACACATTCCCGGTGCTAAGCCACCAAAATGAAAACATGAAAATGAAGAGAAAGACAAAGACAAAAGTCAGAGGTCGTTTTTTATGCAAAAGGTGGCGTCTGAAAGATGCAGGAGCCCGAGATCCTGGCTAAAATCTTGAAATATTTTTCATATTGCCCAATGTCTTTTTATGGGCTGTAAAAAATATTTTTGGTTGATAAATCTTCTCAGTTTACCTGCCATTGGCAGTTAAGTAATAATGTTAATTCTGGACCCTGGTTAGCACATTGCAGTGGACTGCTTGATCTCTCCTGAAATTCTTCAGCAGATGCCTTTGTGTTGCTTCAAAAATTATTTTACTGTTATATTTCATCATTTTGAAGATCACCACAATCATGGCCAAAAAAGTGCAAGAGGACCAGAAACAAGTCTTGTGACTGAAAGCTTGGCTTTAACAATAATATTAAATGCTTGCACTGAAGTGTGAATTCTATTTGTTTCTTTGTTGTTAATGTTTCATAATACGTATTGATTTTTGTGTGCACGACACAAGGTTGTTATTTTTTGGCTGAGATATCACAACTCAGAGTGGAAGAGCTTCCAGCAAACTATCTCAGAAAATGATTAAACAAGATGACACATGATTTTCGTATGGAATATCTCCCTTTAGCTTTTCACTTTGGATTACAAACACTGCAACACATGTATAGGCATTTATTAAAACAAGTAGACATACAAAGATTGTCAACACATAGCCACACTATGTGATTCTGATGGTGGCCTAAGAGGGAATTCAACACCCTGCTCAAGGGTGGGTTTCAGAATGAGTGACAGGTCATGTTACATTATCTGACTTGCTAAGAGCCAGAATGGCCACATTTCAGGGATCTTCAAGCTTGGACTTCATCCCATCAAACCACTTCTACCAATTCAATCTTCTCTCAGCCCTTGGCCTTCATTTTGCCCTCAATAGCCTTATGAGGCCATAGAGGGCCAACCAAGACTTACTCGTCATCATTTTCACTGATGTTCCAATTTGAATACGAAGCCACCCTGTGACGAGTGTGGACACCTTGCTAGATTTGGTGTTTTCGAACGTGGTTGGAAAGTGTGAGGGACAGGCTGAGAGATAGCCAGAGGCAGGGAGGAGGGGCAATAATTGAAATGGGGGTGTCATTCATCAGATCACACAGTCAACAACAGTGTGGTCCAAACAGAATGGTGCAGAGGATGCTGTGTGTGTGTGTGTGAGTGAGCGAAAGAGAGAGAGAGAGA
>NW_023339696.1:6323206-6326836 GCF_004916995.1 Morone saxatilis
AGAGAGAGAGAGAGCGAGCATGTTTGTGTGATTGGTTGTGTCAGCCAGCTCGACAAAAAGGCGGTGGCAGATCATTCTTCTTCTGCAGAGGGGCAGATGAAAGAAGAAAGAGAAGAGAGAGAAAAGAGCACTTGTTTATTTCGTCATTTTCCATTCTCCCCTTTGGTCCTCAGAAAATCACCTCCCATTTAATTTTGGGAGACAAATAATTGCCACGGTCAGCCCACACCCACCCCCACCATCCCCACCCCTGGCCCTCGCTGCTCGTGTGTTTGTGTCTTTTTAATGTGTGTCTTAGTCCTCAAGTGAGTGTCCGTAGATTTTTCTATCAAAAGCAGTTGCACTGCATACATCCATCCGTTGGGAATCTTTGAACCTATCTCACCTCTTCAAACACACACACACAGCCATGCCAACTAAACTCATAATTATTCTCAACCACTTTAAAGGAGCCCAGGGAGGAAGAAATGGGTCTGATTATTAGAAAGAAAAAGGGATCAAAGTATCGTGGTTTAGCTCGCTATACCTTTCTATCAATGGTCTTCTCACACAAAAGGCCCTCGCCTTAAGAAGAGCCTTTGAAGGGTGAATGCCATCACACTTGGGATATTACTGTTCAGTTCGCCACGATTCATTCAAGATCGATGTTAACTTCTGAAACACACAACATCTTTTTGATAGCACAAGGCGAAGTGTTACATGGTTGTTTTTAGTTTTAATTGCATGTGCATCGTAATGGATAGGTTCATGTTCTGATATCACACTCATGTCTATGTCAAAAGATACAATGGTACTATCTTCTCTGGTCTGTGCCGGCCATGAAGAGATCTCTCCTAATTTGATTTCAGTGTAAATGATGGGGGACAAAATCCACAGTCCCCCTGTGTGAAAATGCATTTCAAAGTTTAACTAAAGCTAATGTGAGGATTCAGGAATTTAAGTCAAGTCAATCATTTACTGTTTGTGCACTGCGATTGATTACAGCAACCAGTAACTTTTTTAATGTATATAATAAGTACATATCGACAAGTGCTTATTGGGATAGACAATGCAGGGGCTTATATTCTAAATGTCTGCCAATGCAATTTTTAGGACACATTTTAAAATTCCCAGCAGAAAAATGTTATATTATTTAATGTAAATACTACTACAACTATACTACTATAGTAATTACAGAAAACAAAACACAAAGAAATATAATTAAATGGTAAATACGATAATTATAAGATAATTATAGTTAGGATATACTGTACCACTGTATCTGATCATAATGACAAAACTTAAAAAATAAGTAAAAATTATGATTTTTAGATTATCAACGTAAGTGAGAAAACACTGCAATAGCAAATATGCTTGGATTGTAACCCCATACATAATTATTATATACAGAATGTAGCTGTGAAATTGTCTGGAGCTGGGATGGTGGACTCTTAGAGCAACCTAAAAAACCTGTATTTGTGTGTGCGCTGAGCAGTCCCATTCATTTAATGTTAAAGCCATCTACATTACTCCCCAAAGCCTCAAACCAAGAAGGAAATAAAGGCAATTAAATGAGGTACTGTAGTCATTTTAGTCCTGTTTTCTCAGCTGGCAGCAACTACTGGCCATGGTTTTAATGAGAAATTGGGGCAAAATAATCCCAGACCAGTATTCCAGTAGATATAACTCCTGTTGTAATGAGTTGACTAAGCCCCTGCATTTCCCAAAGCACTGTTTAAATCTTTATTTCCAGTTTGGTCTCTGTCGAAAAAGGTATTTTGCGTTTTTTCTGTGGCAAAACACTGAATTACTTTGGTACCGCACATTGTATTCTTAATTTTAATTTTAGAAACCTCACCTCTAAAACCTATAGAACAGGACAGTGTTGCTTTAAGCTTTAACATTTTAACACAACCCTTACATGTTTCATGTAAGGGTTGTTATTTTCTTCTACTTGGTGCCAGTCATCTCTGTAGCTTAAAGGTACAATAACTTGTTATACTACAATCTATGGTGGCCTACAGGGAACATACTTGTATGTAATTGGAAAAAGGATTAAAAAAAGCTCTCCTCTAAAGTATCAGAGGCATTTCTTGACTGGTCATTTCAATTTCACAGGAATTTAATGAGCCTGTAGAGGTCTTTGCCCCCAGCCCTTTATAACATTGACCCAGGCTTACAGCCACTCCAATGCAGCTTTTTATTGCCACACTGATAGCAGTTTGTGTTAACACCATAGTTAATTTCAGCTCAACTGTCTTAGCGAATTTATTTTAAGGTTGTGAACATCTTGCAGAGCTGTTATACTTTTACAGAAATGTCATGTATGCTCATAACAATATATTGCAGCAAGTTTAAGAATGACCATACCCTAACAAAAACTCAGAGAGAGGTGAAACACATTAAAGAGTAGCAAATTGACTTTGAAATACTTTTCTGGCACTGTGTGTCTCGGGTTGCCCTCCTGTGGCAAACACTGGCTGCCCATTGTTTTTATATAAGGACAATAATGGAATATGATGTATGACTCAGTAAAGAGTGATGATGACAGGAGATGAAAGACAGGCAGACAGAGAGGATGGAGAGAGAAATGGATGTGGGGATAAAATGTTTTGCATTGTTTAGGGTAATGGATTTATGATGCCACTCACTGAGGATTGATGACAGCTTGTTGATGTCTGCTAATGGAGGATGTCAGAAAGGAGGGATAGGGGGAAGATATAGGAGGGAGGGAGTAAATTGAAAGGACTTAACAGGGCATTCATACTGTCATTTAGAAACTTGGTAAAACCTTTTGTGCATACTGGAGATAAAAAAGAAGGAGAAAGGACAGAGAAGCGTGTGGAGACAGATGCAGGGAATAGAGGATGTAAAGCAATAAAAAAAAAACATAAAAAGGCAATTTAGAAGACCAACCTCAATAAGGGAGAAGAAACAAAACTTCACTATAAGTCTGAAAATGCATTTCTGCCAATGACCACTAGATGCTGACACCAAAAAACACACAAAAACATAACTATTCTCTTAAAAACAAAGCTGATACATTTTATGCAAAACATATGAGTACATTGCTTAGTGATGAAAAACCGTTCATCAAATGTAACAAAGCATATTAAAATAAATTCCGTAAAGAGGGTTACAACTTTCATGCTGCCCCATGTAAGGCCAAGACCTCAAGATTAAGTAGTTAGATTAGGGGACATTGTTTGTTGTATGTATATTTGGGTCTGATATTGAAATAAACCCTTAATTCGCAGAGTTAGATGAAAAAATGATGCAAAACGGGCTACATCTCCAGACTCCATAGACAAAAACAGACAAAGCCAGACGGCTTTGTAAACAAATCACAGACAGGCTGAGATAACAACACAGGCAAAGGGAGTGCTCAGGACGCCATTACCTTGATATCTTTACAGAGCAAATATAATTCTCACACCTATATCCTATATAACCTTTAAAACTTCTTTCACGTTTAGCTGTGAGTGTGGTGGGGTTAATATAACTGTCACTGAGTAACAATAAACTAACATACATACATGCATTATATATTTCATATTTGTAATAATGTGTGTGTGGCTATTGCACCTCTGTGCAACTCCATGATAAGTTGAGACTGTGTGTGTGTGTGTGTGCGTGTGTGTGCGCATGTGT
>NW_023339696.1:6326975-6335428 GCF_004916995.1 Morone saxatilis
GTGTGTGTGTGTGTTTGTGCGTGGTGCTGGCTGGTTTGTCTGGTCTCAAATAATGCTGAGACTTCACCACTGGGGAAATCTTGATTGAGAAAGAAAGAAAAAGCTTAGCTTGTGATTTGTGTCTTTATGGGGAAAGTGTGTGAATGTATGTGTGTCTGTGTGTGTATTTGTGTGTGTGTACTGAAGAACCCTCCCCCTCTCAGTGTGAAGTCATCTTTCGAAACCAACAAGTTGGATATGCAAGGTGTTGACTAACGCTACCTGCTCTAATTTGTGTGTCTAACGGAGCAAATCATTCAGACACATTTTCTTTTTCAAAAATAAAAACGTTACACACTCTTATGCTGTGCAGACTGCAGTCTGTACCAGTGAGACTACAGTCTGTATCTCTAGTGTCTAAGACACTATAAAAGTAATAATACGATCTGGTGGAAAACTGCAGAGTTTCTCTAATGTAATGAAGCCATGGCAATAATGTAATTGTAAACCTATAATTATGTCAGAATCAGAATTGGTTTAATTGCCAAGTAGGTTTTCACATACAAGGAATTTGCCTTGGTAAGTTGGTGCCAAACAATTCACATAGAAAAATATAAATAATGATAATACAATAAATATATAATAATATAACATGAATAGTGCGAAAAGAGTGCCTTGATGTTAAGTTCCATGTTAAACCACAGTGTTAAATGACAGTATAAAAAAAGAGTTAGTTAACACTGCAGCAATACATTAAGTTTATTTACTTACTTTTAAATTTTATTTAAAAAAGAATATACACATCATAAAATCTATAATTGGATAGTGTTTTACAGTATGATGGGAACACGTATACAGGCTATATCTGGAGATTTGACTAAATCTGAATGATGAATGTCAGGCAAGGATATTGGGCTTTTTTTTCTCACACTGCGATTTTAAAAGTGGAGGCTCTTGCTGTTTGTTTGGTAATTAATAAAAGTAATTACTGCTGAATAAGGCCATGTGCCTTCAGTCTGTGAATTTCAAGTACCACTACTGTTTGAAGTATGACTGTGCTTCAGTTTGCATACTATGGTTAAATAATTACAGAGAAACATAGGAAGCTAAATGCCCTGAGCCTGGGATTGCCTTTCGCTTGGTATGAGTCTCTAGTTTGTGAAACGCTGCCTGCAGAGTGTAGTGTACCTGTCTCTGACCTGGAAACACTCCAGGACACTTTGCACAGCTTCAGTAGAATCAAAATTGCATCAGTATGAAAAATTAATATACGAAAAAAACTGAATTAATCACAGGGGATCAGTACACACACACACACACACACACACACTATACAGTAACAATGCAATATTATGAAGTGTATGTCACAGAAAGGTTCAAATCGAAAGACAGGTGTTCAAAGATGGGATATGTTTATGTGTGTGTGTGTGATTAGAGGGGTGATGTTGTTACTGCTGCTTCCACAGTAAAGTCTAGTGACAGTGGGCACAAACCAGCGCCTGAAGCTGCCCATCTGCCACAGAGAATTTAGCTAAAGAAGGTTAAAACATAACATTAAATACTGGCTTTTAGTTGAATTTCTGAAGACTGAGGATATGAATTAGAATATTCTATTTGTATTTTGCTTGTTCACACGCATCATAAGAATATTTGTAACTGTTTATGCAAACTAGAAAATGCAAGTTCAAACTTGGGGAACTACTCTAAGACACCTACAAAATTTTATTCCTCTGGTGTGATAACAGCATTATTAAACCAATTTTCACATCAATTTCTATTTCATGTAAAAGATAATCAAGTAATTTTGGTGAAGAATGGAGTGATAATACAACAAATAAAAATGTAATTGCCTGAAAAGAGACCTCTTTATTCTCAGAAAAAAAAAATATATATATAAACTAGCTCGATGTGTATAAAACATTAAGTGCTGTCTCATACACTTGTGTGATGTGATTGTATTGATCTGTTCTGGTTGTGTGATTACAACCCTTTATGTGTAATATCTCTAAAAGCTTTAAAGCCACTTTAACCTTCTCACTTTCACCTCCAAAACAGTTAAAGACCTTTTCATTTGTCATGCTATACTAGTGATACACCTGGGATTTCATTAGCCTGCAACAGCCTTATCTGGGGCACAAGTCAAAGACTATACTTTTTTGCTTTTTCTCTAAAATATCACTTCTGCTCTTTATTCATTTAACCAGTTTAGCCTTGTTGAAATGTAAAATCAATACCTTTATTCCTTGGACACTATCCTAAGAAATGTCTGTTTCTGTTTATTCACTTCGGATTTCTACCACAATTCCTTTCCTTTGTTATCAGGGTATTCCTCCTTATTAGGTATAAAATGGAATCCAGTGATACAAAACATTGAATTCAAGATTGTCTGGTTATATAAGTCTATCCCTTACATAAGCCTATAACAGATAGCCCATGGCTTGGACTCCAACTGTTTGTTTAACAAAGTGATATCTAACACGAAAAGTTGCCTAGCAAAAGATATTCCCTGGCACGAACTGCGATACGGGCCACACACATCTTTTTTCCCCCACGTAGTCCATTAAAACCTCCATCGAATATCATCCTTCTGGCAGGGTGATATTAGCCTGGGGAAGCATGTCCTGGCTGACAGGAACAGGCTTGTTCCCCACAGCAGCCACTGTTTCCACCAACAGCCGTGTGTCCTGCTTTACGTGTCCTTGAGCAACATGCTGAAGCATCGCTACCTGCTCCACTTTGTGTGGGTAAGAGCCTCAGCTAAATCACTAAACTTGTAAAAGCCAAAGTAGGTGTGTGCTTTTGAAGTCACACAGGCATGTTTGCACATGTATTGTCTAACAGACAAAATCTCTCACGCAGGCATAATGGATACAGTGAAGCTCTGCTCAACATAAAAATAATGACGATGAGTTTTTTTAGTTTTTTTTCTCTGCTGGGGATGAAGAGAACAGAGGGAGAAAAGAGCCCATGGGCACAAGCAACAAAACACGCAACAACAGCCCAATGTAGGCTAGCATCTGTGTATATATGTGTGTGTGTGTGTGTGTGTTTGTACACTTTTAAGGCAGTTTTTGAGTGAGGCAAACTACAGCTGTGCACATTAAATTAAATGAAAGTTTTCGGGGGTTTTGGGGGGGGGGTTAGTTCTTTCAACTCATCTGTCTTTTGTGTTGGAGCATGACTTAGCTCGGTTCCTCTTATGTATCCCGAACTTGACCTATCAGTGTTGTGCATCTCCATAAAGGGCTCCATAAATCATTGCAGGTGTCCGTAATGTGCCTGCAGGTAATTAATTGCTGTGGTCTTTGAGCCAAGCTGAGCTGCGCAGGGATGAGACGGGAATAAAATGCACTGGCTTTTTGTTCTGTGTTTCTATGCCGCTAATTCTTTTCGTCCTCGATCCTCTGTCCATTTCACTGTTTCTTTTATTGCCCATACTGTAAATTTCCTTCTTCTAATTGTGTGGACTTAATTACAGTAAAGGAATTTAGTTTAGCATCAGGCTAGTATAACACAAAGCCTTAGTTTTCTGAGCAGAAATGGAGGTAGTGCCTTGCTCAGTGACATTTCAGCAGGGTGAATGTTTGCTGTCACCAAGGCAGTTTGGTGGCTCACTACACCCTGGCCATTTTCTCAGGATTCCCCACTTAATGGCTTTATTTAGGGCAACCAAAAGAAACATTTGCTGCAGTTTAAGAGAAGAACAGATGGACGTGTGGGTTGAGTTTTCTGGCATCTCCAACATGTTTAGATTGGAAGTTAATATTGTAACATCCCTCAGTAAGAAGCTACAAGACGATAGATGGTTTCGCTTGCTCTTTATTGGAGAACAAAATACAGGCTACTGTGGGCCGTAGCCAACGCCAAAATGACAAGACCTGGCTGGCAACGGTGTGCTCCATCCACTAGCATCGCAGTTCATCAACTCCAGCTTGTACGCCAACACACAACAACAACAACCATCCCCTTTAACTCTCTGCCAATCACAGTTACGAAAAAAACTACTTCTAAACGTATCATAAACACTGACAGGCATAATGCATTCACTGACATTTATAATAATACAAATCTATAGCCTTGCAACATAAATGTACTCAACATTATAGCATTTTCTTCACTCCATATGCACAATTATTTTGAAAAATAGCAAAATCATCATCAATCAATGTGATCTTTTTCAGAAAGAATGCTGAAAAATGCTAAATGAGAGATTGCATTGAGTTAGTGTAACATAAGCTTGCCCAGTGTGACTTCAGCTCTCTAGTGACATTAAAATGCACATGGTGTTACTGCGCATTTGATAGACAAGCACATCTTTCAGCTTTGTATGTGATTGACTCAGCGGGAAGCTACAACAAAAAGCAGGTGGCATTGCTTGAATTGCCCCATAACTATGCTTACCTTAGTGTTCCCATCCCATCACATTGCCCTTGCAAATGGTGATGACTGAGCATGCTAGTGCTAGAGGCTAATTGTGTATCGGGCTAATCGCTAACACACCCTAATTACTTGTTGCTAAACTTGTAAGCTCATATGATTCCAGATCACCAAAACTGTGTGCATCTTTATGTATGTGTATGAGTGTGTGATGGTGGATGTGAATGGGTGTAGTGCAGGTGTGCAGCTATGTGAGCACTCATGTTTGATTAAAAATATCTAGCTTGATTGCAGCATACCACAGGGAGACTGAGGTGTTAATTGGCTCTGTGTGTGTGTCTGTGTATGTGTAAAATGTTTGCTCATGGAGAATCAAATCGCTTAAATAACACAATCAAAGAACGCCTGCTGTGGATCAGTCTGCTTCGACTGAATGCCACTTGCAAGCATGCACTCACACACATACACAGCACAAATATGGTACAATAGCAGACAATGTACATCGTACAAATGTTCTGGGAACCATATGGTTTATGCTGATCTTCAGCTTCATAATGTGTAGATGGAATGAAACAGCTTTGTATGGTCTGTATGTGTGTGTGTGTGTGTGTGTGTGTGTGTGTTGAGATGGTTTGACAGTAGCACTTAGTCCCACCTAACCACATTAAAGCCAGTGATACAGAGGCAGATGAACTGGGCAAGATGGGAGTGGCAGATGAAGAAGCTGGAGTGTGTATGTAGAGATGTTCCGATACCATTTTTTAATTCCTCAGCTTTGTGTATCGGCTGATACAGAGTACCAATGTGACATGTGCATAAAAAAAATTGTATATATATATATATTTGCTTGTTTGTTGTTTTTTTTTTTACATGTGTATAACACCTATATAACTGTATATCATTGGCCTGCTTAAACCTTTTGTCAGAGTCACTATCCAGGGGGGGGGAAAAGAGTTTCAGGGCTAATAAATGATGTGGTACTGGATGCACAGACAAGTGTACTCAATACTGCATTTTAGGCAGTATCAGGGGACTTAACAATATTGGTGTCAGTATCGGAACAGCTCTATTTGTATGTGTGCATGTGTGGCTCATCCCTGCTGACTTAAGCAATTGTGATGAAGAATTATATGAGGAGACTTATTTGGGTATCTGGGACAGCCATTCACATCTCTTGCCTGCTGGCTAATACACACACACGCACCACACAGACCACAACATAACTCAACTTTCCTTTCATCTCCACTACCTCTCTTTCCCTTGTTTCTTATCTCTCTGCCTCTCGATGTCCTCTCTTACCTCTGTGATGTTATAGATAATCATGGGCCATATGGGTACAGCTAGCTCTCCAGTGATCCTACCAGTCTCTCCTTCTGCCTGTTAGCATAAAAAAATATGATTTTTTTCCATTCCACAGCCTCCTGACAGCAGAGAGAGTCAAATACATAAAAATTGACATGACTAATATTCTGACAAGCTAACAAAAACTTCCCAAAATTCTCATGATTTTAATTTATTGAGATGCTTTTTGATTTTGTAAAATGAGAATGAATACAAAAATATTCTTTTTTTATTGACATGTTTTGTCATCATTCACAAATCAATAGAGACACAGGTGTTTAGGTACAGATGTGTCTGCATTGTCAGCACGTCAGGAAATTTAGGAATCGACCATCATTATGATAAAACTGTGAGTACTGGTACGTAATATATGCTAACTGTGCCTTAGAAATTTGCCTCTTCAGAATGGTACATATGATACTGCCCCAAACTTAGTTTCGGTTCACAAATGAATTACGACTGACACTTGCCTTAGAGTTGCCCTAAAACAGCTCTGCCGTGAAGAAGCAGTTTGCTTGCACTTAACCAGATCTTCTGGAGCTTTTTAAGTCTGCATTGCTGTCAGACTGTTTTTATACCATCTATACCTCATTTTCTTTGCCACTCCTCTTCTGTTACACACACACAGTTTGTCTTTTCCCTTGTAGCTGATTTCATAACACCCCTCCTTTCTCTCTCTCCACAAACACACACACATGTCGGTGAACTCCATGTAGAGTTGTTAGCCCAGATAAAAATGCTTAGCCGTGCTTGGCCAGCCCCGTTATATAACAACATCACACTGCCCTAACTCTGGCTTGCCTCACAGTGATGGCACCCCTGGATGTGGATTTCTGTTTTCTGTGTATGTACAAGCACGCCTCTGGGTGTGTGTGTATCCACGCAGTGATATCTTGCCTCCATGTTTCCTGTGAGTGGGTCATAACCAGTTCTGTGTGACGATTCATGCAGTGTCTGTTTTTTTGTATATGTTGTGCGTTGTGTGTAAGTGCTTTAGCTGTGAACATTTTTGCAGACCTAAGGGTGCACTAAATTCATTCACTTCACTCAAACTTAAAGTGGATTTGGACTACATATTCAAAGCCCAAGCATCTGATGAAATATAATATTAATTAAGAAATACCATCCTAGAAAACAAGAATCCACCCGCCTGAAGTGGCCTTGATCCAAAAACTGAATCTCTATCACATCCAGAGGCAATGTTCTGTAACTGATGCTGACCTCTGATCTCCTTGTGGAAGTAAAAATACAAATCCCCTCTGAGCATCAACAAAGTTAGCCCCATCATCAAACCAAGCCAATATTATGTCGCCAAAAGACTGACAAAATTCACGTCAAAGCCACTGCATCGTATAAAAAATTTATGATGTTTTACAATATGAAAACAAGGCATTTTTTTAATTTAATTCCTAAAACCACTTTCTTTGGAGATACTGGATTAGAGAATATAGAATGAGGACATTGAACCAGTTATGCCAGGCACGATATCTACAAAACTCCTGAAAAAATGTCCAAGTGCATGAAGTTGCATGACTATGTGTGTGCTTGCAAAGCTACATGTGTGTGTCTGTTTTTTTAAACAGGGTCCTCGCCAGCAGGATGTGTCGTAGTGCCTTAGTCTCCACCGTTGCCCACTCTCCTAAATAGATTAGGTACATGAATCCCATCTGACACACACAGAGAGAAAGGGAGACGGAGGGAGAGCGAGAGAGAGGAAAAACAGGTTGTGAAAGTGAAATGAGTATCATGTAGCATCTCTTTGTCTTCTTTTGTCTCTCCTTCCTTTCGGTGCGGCTTTGGAAAATGATTTAAGAGCGCCAGAAGAGTGATGGACGGACATCAGCAGCTGTTACGAGTGTATGGCGAACTAATGCAGAATAAATGTGTATCCTCTGTAATGACTACCGATGTAGGTAGGGATAAATCTTCACTACCTGTTAAAAATCTAATTTGCCGCCTCGTCGTCTTTACAGGGGGATTAAAATGGAACAGAATCGGATTTCTCACTGTTTAGATAGCAATGAAAAGATAAGGTCTGTGTCACACAAGTGGAAAAATCTGATTTGAGCAGTCACTGCAAATCCTGCCGGTGTTGAGATGAGTTTCATTACAGATTCCCTCCAGCGTTTCTGCCACGGATGACGCGTCCGATTCCTGAGTGTCCCACACTCACCCCTCCATGGTAAATCTAAAAAAAAAGCAAGAGACAAACGACAGGACATAAATAAAATGAACCAGTGTTCTAGACTAGGGAAAGAGTCACTCTCAAGTCACTCTCAATTTTTGTTCTGCACTGGACCCGTATGTGTCAGTGTGTGAGTGACTGATGATAACATCACTATGATGAAAAATAAAGTAGAACAGAGATGGTTTCAGTGAAACCATTACTACTCAAGGAAGCAGCTAAAGTAGTTTGAACATTTGATTGGGCTGAAACATTGGCGCAGACCAAGAGTGAACAGTCTTGAAGCCTCAAGTTCAGCATTATAGCCTTTGCCATGTTGTTGTTTTTCAAGCCAGCAGCGGTGATCTACTGCAATTTGAGCTAAGCTTAGTTGCAACTTGTCAGTAGCAGAAAACAAGCTCACCTTGTCAAGCATGTTCTTGTATTACAGATAAACATTACACTAAAATATGTTTCTGAAAAGATTTTAGTCAATGCAATAATTTGAAACTAGTGATTGAGACCATAAACTCATTAGCAAACTGTTTACTGAGCTAATAAATAGTGAGGGTCATTTCTCCATAGGACTCAA
>NW_023339696.1:6335528-6335652 GCF_004916995.1 Morone saxatilis
TTTTTTGCAGCCCATTGAGCTGCCCCCTGCTGGACATTAGAAAGAATGCAGGTTTAAGACATTTCCACGTTGGCTTCACTTCACAGAGTTGAAAGCTCTGTCCACTAATTACATACTGTCAATG
>NW_023339696.1:6335801-6335957 GCF_004916995.1 Morone saxatilis
GGATGGATGGATGGATGGATTGGCACACATTCATCTGTAGGACTCTGGAGGAGTACACATTGATGTTTGTTGTTAACACTCTTTGTTAGATGACTTGCTTTTGAGGAATTGTTCCTTGGCTTAGACATTAAGGGTTCCGTGTGTAACATTTAGGAG
>NW_023339696.1:6335974-6344531 GCF_004916995.1 Morone saxatilis
GAGGATCTGTTGGCAGAAATGCAATATAACATTCGTATTCATATTTTTTCATTAGTGTATAATCTCCTGACAAAAGGAATGGTTGTTTTTTTGGTACCGTTAATGAGAATGGAAATAAAAATGAAACAGTACCAATCTTTCTGCCCCGTGGAAGTTGTTTTTCATACTGTATAAGAATGAATGAGAGTAAATTGCTTCTTCTGGGGGGAGGAAAATGAATCCTTTAATCTACAGCTATATTACTTTTTATCATCTTACACTGTATTTCCAGTTGTCCATTAAGTGCAACAGCCTAAAGGATTGTTAGCACAAACGCATAAAATCACTTGTATTATTATCCTTTTAAACCTTCACATTAAATGCAAGTTGTGGAAAAGAGTTCTTGCATTAACAACCAATGGTCACACAGCAGAAGTGGAAAGCAAGGGAAAATGTCCTTCTGGTGGGCGAGCTCTTGTAATGAAAGTGCTGAAAGAGAAAAGAGACAGGCCTAAAAAGAGAGATGAAAGATTATGAATAGATAAAAAAAAATGATCAGAGAAAAACCAATGTCCAGGACTGTATGTTCCATTTCAGTTCTGTGGCGAACATTGCTACTTCAACTTCAAGACCCTCAGTGTCCTCAACTGCCTTTCCCGCCTCCCTCCTAATATTCAAGGGAAGTGTGCTTCACAGCCTCTGCTCAGACCTAACCCTACGGACATGTTGGTGATATTGGAAACGGAAGATAAAAGGTAGAGAGCCAAGGACAGTGGAATGAGAGACTCCAGTGAAAGGGAGAAGTACTGAAATATTGAAAAGTTCAAATATATATATATATATATATATAATATGACAAGAGTGAAGATGAATAGAAACATGACAGAGAAATAAAGTAGACCAGAGACAGAGATGGAATGATCCCTCACATGCTTAGCCTACAGTATACGGTGAGGTAATCAGTCTTCAACACCAGCTGGCCAGTATTGGGTTATTAGTACTTGCAGGTGGACCTCCCTTAATAAGACTAACAAGAAAACAGAACAGCAGTACCATAAGATACAGCTCCTCTCATGGCTGCTAGATTATGTCTCATTGGAAAACAAAATAAAAGATATATTAATAACTGCATGATTTTTTTTATCTTCAACATTTGACTGTATGAGGGTTAGTGGTGATCCAGGATTAAACTGTCCTCAAAAACATAATTTTTGTGTTAAAATACTTGAAGCAGCTTTAAAAGGAAGAAGCAGAAGTAGTGTGACATTTTTGTAATGCTGCAAAATCTCTTATCATAGATGGTGGGCTGACCACAGACTGTGGCTTGCATCCCATCTCCTCCCACACGTCACATGGGTCACTTTGGAAGACACTGACAGATGACCCATTTTGTTGTTAAGGCATAGGGACACAATAAATGTATGGTGCAATGGACCCTGCATCCTAAGAGTGCAGTCACATACCATCGAACATAGCTGTTAGAAAAATGAATCATGGTGAGCAGATATTTCCCCTAACCTACCCCATCACTCTAACTTCATATTTAGCAGTTTTCTCTTTCTTTCTGCTTGTGGTTTCATTTTTTCTTTCATTTTCACACTCTGTTATGCAATTGAAGTTTCATCCTAGTGTGATGATGATCTGCACTGCCATATTTCAGATTATTTAACACTCCTACGTTGCGCTTGTGAGCAGAAAGTGTGAGAGAAAGGTCTAAAACATTTCCCTTATTACAGCTTTATGACCCAGGACCACTGTCCCATCTGCCAGTTACTAAATCAATGGGAAATTTCAGCATCTATAATTCATTTAGACCTGCTGTGATCAGGCTGAGGTCAAATGTCCATACTTCAGCTGCTCGTATAGATTGGAGCAGCAGAAAGAAATTAGACCAGAAAATTTACAGTTTTGGTGCCAGGAGCTATTGTGCTATAACATAAATCATTATATAACATTTTATCTTTCCTTTGACTGAGCAATGGCTTACTCTTAAGGCTAAATTTAAGAGGGTTGTCCTCTCTTAACTCACTGTTGTATTCCTTTTTAAATTCAAATACTGTCACCCATAAACCAGTGTGCAGTGGTGGAATGAAAATTGAGCACTTTTAGTACTGCACCTAAGTGCAAATTTAAGGTTAAATGTACTTTACTTGAGTATTTCCATTGTACGCACCTTTATACATCTACTCCATTACAATATAAATGTTAGACTTTGTATTCCTCTACATTTGTCTGACAGCTTTAGTTATAAGTATTCAGAAGTTTTTTATACACTTCCTGTTCAGTGCAGTTTGAATTTGAATTTTTCTGATAAATTGAAGGATAAAGTATATTCCTTTATGAGTTGAGGAATTTCTCTTGTTCTTAAACTATAAATAAATTATTTAAAAACCTCTGATTAGCTGAAAATTACATTGTCACAAAGCTGAAAACAGGGGCTGTTTTTCTGAGCTCATGAAAACTACATATATTGCTCTCACAGGACAGTGACGCTGCAAACATTTAATGATCTTATACAATATGATGCATTGCTGTCGATAAAACAACCTAACAGTATATAATGTAGTTAAAATGAGCTCAACCATAAACATCTACAGCAGTAAAATGCAACATACACATAAAGGCATCAGTGATATTAATCCAAAAACATCATATATAATACTGAAACACTGACAGGGAGCATTTTTCTGCAGAATTCTACATTTAATTCTTGCATGTTTGTTATTAGACCTCTTTCAAACTTTTGACAATCAAATAGTGTATTCTAGTGTAAGATGCTTTTGAGGGGAAAAAGAAAAGGTAAAAATCACCTCCAACATCCCCAAAATAGGCCTTGTCAAAACGTGGGAAATGGTATGAAAGTCTTGGTTTGGTGCAGCTTGTCTCATTTTAGTTATAAAAAGTATGATTTTCGTGGGTCTGCTGGGAGATTTTTCGACTGACTGAATGGGTGGAACCACATGGGACTAGCTTTCATGAAATCTCAGCTTTCTCAGCTGGATTCTGTTCCACTTTAGCACATACTTCCTCCTTTTCTGTCTCACCATAAGTGAGCTCTCTGGTGAAGACTTTCAGACGCACAGAAAAAAAGGGCCCCTCTGCTGCTCTGTGTGAGAGCAATTCGGTGAAGGAAGGGAACAGGGTAATTAGAAGTGGATTGGCTCTCTCAGATGGGACAGTCCTGCCAACTTCTTCTCCTTTTGTCATTGCAACTGAGTAGCAAAAGTTTTGAGCAACGTAAGCAGCACAGAGACCATCAATACCACCCCAAATGAAATCACTTCTAGAATTTTGTAGGACTATGACACTGTTACTGTTTCCATACACTTCAGCCTAATCTGTTGCTTACAGACAAGGACCCAGGTGAAGGGTGGACTGATTTCCGTAGAGAGGACAAATCTTACTAAGTGGTGACTTATTTACCGGCAGCAAATATTTTTGATGTAGTTTTGATTGTTGTTTTGCTTAAATTGTTTTGTTGACATTGAGTACAGAATTGTTATGACCGCTGTCCAGGGTGCTGATCCTGAGACCACATGGATATAGGAGCTGGAGGGCCATATTTCTTCACACATTCTAGACGCTGAATTATTTTTTTTTTTTTGCATTTCTGAAAAGCAAATATATTACAAAATGTATAATAAGCCATAATAATAATGGCTCAATCACCAAAACATAATAATTGATACAACATTAGTACAAGTTTTACTGCATGAAAAGTTGACAGGTGAAAAGACTTTGCCATAAAGGAACAGGAGACAGAGAACAAAGCTGAACAACCCTTAAAGCTTAGCCATTAAAGCCTGCACAGGTGCCTGCCAATAATAATTTATTGCAAACCAATGAAGTTGCACATTGTTTCTTGGCCACATTTTTTGTGAGGTCCTGAATTAGTGCATGCCCTCTTGATTGTATTATTCAATTATTAAATTGGCTGCAAGAAAATGGCTATACACCGATCAGACAAACCATTATGACCACCTGGGCACCAACAAACTGTGATGCATTGTATGTTCTGACACCTTTCTATAAGAACCAGCGTTAATTTCTTCAGCAGCTTTGAGCTACACTAGGTAGCCATCACAGTTTGGTGTCCTTTAGCTCACCTGGTAGAGCTGGTGCCCAATATGAGAAGTCTTTGCTGCAGCTGCCATGGGTTGGAATCCGAAGTGTGGCCCTTTGCCCCCTTCCCTGTCACTCTTCAGCTGTCCTATCCAATTAACAAAAAGGCCCAAAAAAATATACACTTACATCAAATTGCGTCAAGCAAGTGAGCATGTGGAGGTTAAGAGAGGAGCCCTAAGATGTTTTTTATTTACATCCTTTTTGCTTCAGCTCAAAATAGGCAGTCAGACTAATGTAAACAGACTGTATAACATACTGTTAACTTTACGGAACATGAAATCTGCACATACACACTCATTTGCTAGACAGCCAAAGGCTAAACTAAAGCAGACAGGCTGCTATACATATTTACAGTAAACACCGTTAGGATGTGAAACAATCTTCTATCCAATGACGTTTTGCCTTTAACCTCGCTCTCGGGACAGATATGTTTAATGTTGGTTATGTATGCGTGCGTTTGTTAGCAGTGTCTGTGATCTGCCTTAACTTAAGAGTTGGACAGTGGACAGGATAAGCACATAGCCATTGGCTACAGTATGTCAGCATGAATAACACCACAGAGGAAGAGAGAGAGGGAAACATACATACACAGACACACACTCTGCAGGACCGTGTGTGTGTGTGTGCATGCGTGCGTGTGTGTGTGTGAGAGAGAGGGCTGGAGATAATCAACCCTTATAAGGTTCAGTGGAAGATGAGCGTTGACCCTGTTTCACCTGGCCTTCTCTCTTCAGCTTCCTCCCCCTTCTCACTCTGTCTCAGAAGAGCTTACGCAGGTCTTTTGTAACACTTGAGGGATACTTGCTCCTACTGGATCTCAGTTTCCCTGTCACTTAGCCAACACTTTGCTCCTGCGCTGAATTTTTTATCAGCAACAAATTTTCTCTGGAAACAGAAAATGCTGGCTCACACTTTTCGCTAATGTTGGGCACGCTGGATATTCACTCACATCAGCCTAAGCAATCCGTACCCTGCAGACGTTGTGGGTTTGTACAGTTTGTGTGTTTGTGATTGCATTTTTGTCTGTGGCATCTTTGGGGATTTTTTCTTTCTCCTCATCTTCCTCCTCATTCTCCCTTTCCTCCTGTCTTATCCTCTTTTCCTTTTTTTAGAGTTATTGTGGGAAACACAACATTTGTCGTTTTACATCATGTAGGAAAATCATGATGTAAACTCTACTGGAATTGCTTCATTAAGGTAACACACTTTTCACCCTGTGCATAAGCAGCTGATGCTGGCAATACTTACGAACAAATAATTAGATCTGATGTGACACAAATTTTGTTAATGTTCATTCAAAGCTGCAGCTTAATACATTTTGCCACAATCACAGGACAAAGGTTGCACTGAAATTAAGACTGTGACCTGCAATCTTTCTGTCATTGTCTGCATTGCGTTAGATGGCATTGACAGGGCTGTCTTCCCATCTTCTTTTGGCTTTTGTTTCTATCATACCCCTCCTCTTCACCATACCTGCCTTCTCTTCTTCTCTTTCCTTAAAGTTATCATTCTTGAGATTCTCATGAAATTAAATTACATTTTTGATTCTATTAGTTGTTGGCATTTGTCAGCAATAGCAATTGTCTAACATGTAGGGGGATCTATTGGCAGAAATGGAATATAATACTCATGTATTTATCAGTGTTTAATCACCTGAAAAATAATTAAATCAAATAAAAAAAATAAGCATTGTGTTTTTGTTATATTAGAATGAGCCTTTCAAATCTACAGACACAGTGGGTCACCTTCCATGGAGTCCGCCATGTTGAACCATGCTTCACAACGAAGAAACATACACTGACTCTAGATAGGGGCGTTTGTGTTTTTTGCGCGTTTTGCAGCCACCATAATATCTCTTATCTATAACAAGGAAGGGGGAGGCAAGGGAGTTCTAATCTGCATCTACACCACTAGATACCAATGAATCAAACACACTGGTCCTTTAATGCATTTATATTCTGTAATTTTCTCT
Source organism: Morone saxatilis (assembly GCF_004916995.1). Taxonomy (NCBI): domain Eukaryota; kingdom Metazoa; phylum Chordata; class Actinopteri; family Moronidae; genus Morone; species Morone saxatilis. The sequence goes on from NW_023339696.1 coordinate 6,342,051, forward strand.
CTATAGGGTAGTTTTCATTGTTAGTGGTAGAATCCGATATTCCCACGCTGGATTCAAATTGTCTTCACAAACATGAGTGATTCACAAGAAATGACACAGCAATCATTTTGTGAACTTGCTGCAAATGCAAACCGAACATTCACTGCTGCAGTCACAGGAGTGCTGACCACGACAACCATAGTTTACTGACTTAATTCAAATTGGTTGCGCTGTAAACAGATACAGTTGCTCTTCTGTTTGTATTTCTGACAAAGTAGCTGCTCAGACGTGTGAGCAGTGTTACCACTAATAACTACAGGTGTAGTTTGAGGAAAATAAAACATGTTTGCCATCTTCCCTCATCCCTAACCCCCTCCTCCTTCTCTCCCCTGACTTACCAGTGTAACATTCTCCTCCCTGTCCTTCTCCCTGTAACCTTGCTTTCCTTTTTTCATTCATCCATCTGCCAGTCGTGCCTTTTACACCTCCGGCTCCCAACGTATGACTCTACCCATGTCCTCTTCTCTTCCCTCCCCTTCTGACACCTCTTCCAATCTCTCTCTCCTGCTCCTCCTGTCATTACATTTGTATCTATTTTATTCCTTTCCCTTTCCCTGTCCTCTCTTCCCTTTCCCGCTGTCTCCCTCCCAGTTTTTCAGATCTATGATTCATGGTTCTAGCGCTATGACTGAGACATGAATATTTTACTAGAACCAAATATAATTTTTTGGGAGAAAGGTGGGGGATGGGGAAAAATTAGACTGAGGGAAGGAATGATGGGAGTGAAAGGGAAAGGGAGGCTAAATGAGCTTGAGCATGTTTTGAGAAAGTAAAGGACGACATATTTTCCTTTTTATTTTACAATATGACAGGCATGTGCCAGATGTAACACGAAGTAGTGATGGGAGAAAAGTTATTCCAGCTGTGAGAAAAAGATGCAGCTGAGTTTTCTGACTGACTGACAGAATGCAGTCATTTAAAATGCTAAAGGTTTGATATGTTACCCTTTAGTTGACTTTTTTTTTTATAAAAGGGACACCATTTTGTTTGCCATTTTCACGATGATGATGCAGTCCAGCCAATGATTTAGCACTATTCCATTCAACAGGTGGCAGTAATGCACCAAAATACACAGCAAACGCCAATTGCGAAGAACAAAATTGAAAGCAAATAAATATGGATGTAAACAATACAGGATTCAATCTTGTAAGGCTTTACAAATGTTTCATGAGGAAGGACATGCACTCGCCATGTTCGTAAGAGCTCAAGGATAAACACAGTGAGTTTTGGTGAGTAATACTGAATGTGAACAAAACGTTGACTTGTGTGGGTGAGAGATGTCTAAATCTGTTGTATCCAAAAGTATATAGATTAGGGCTGAACATGTGATCAATACCTTTGGGGGATTCAAAATTGTAACTGTCCACAATTGTATATTTGCAGAGGTACAGTATGCACATAATTGGATGGCGGAAAAAAACAAACATTATTTCTTGGTATGTCTCTTTCCACTCTAACGGTGTGGTGTTGTAGCTCAGATAGTGAAAGGAAAGATGTCAACAGGGAACACAGTGACTGACAGTTAATGGGGAGATAGATGACCATCAGCCTATAGAGAACAGATGGTGGCAGGGGATAACTACACACACACACACACACACACACACACACATATACACACACACAACCATGGTACAAAATGATCACTCTATCAAGGGCACCTTGTGTTACTGGAAAATATGGGCGTGTGTATGCCGACGCATACTCACACACACGTAGTATCACTAATAAAAACGATGCTGAGTCAGTCAAGCTGCCAATCAAACTGTTCGCTTTCTTGCATAACTAAACTTAGATATAACAGTGAACATTGTTTTCACTAACACACTGTCTCTCTGTGCTGCATTATCTGAGCCAGTGTAACTATTTAACCTGCATTACCCCTTTGAATTGCTCTCTCTTTCATTCTCCCTTCCCAGTCTATTTCTTTTCATCTGTCACTGCAATCATTTCTCTTTTTTATTTGAATTGAATGTACTGTTCTGTTTTGTGCAGTTCAAGGTTCAAAGTTGCTTCAACTGTACCCAAGGGAACAGCTAACTTAGGACATTTCTACTTTGTATCTATAGTGTCTTTGTGACATTACCTGCAAAAATGAGAAAAACGGACTATTACTTAAGCTATTCCGCCACTGCCTGAATTTCAAACACTGAGACTTACAGTATGTGTTGTAGCTACCTGATATAGCCCCCATTGTTCTAGACATCTTTTTATGTTCACATAATAATGATTTCATGGCAACCCCAAAATGACCACCAACTACCGCGTTTCACCAGCACACTAAGTAACACAAATCAAACCCACTTGACAAGTTGCCTGACTTCTTCCTTCAGTGAGGTGTTGCCTCTTTCAGCGCGAGATTTACGAGACTCACAGAGTGACGTTTAAACAGGTGAGTAAAGTTACCTATAAAGCAGCACTGTGTGCATGCACGCTATGCCT
>NW_023339696.1:6344631-6344788 GCF_004916995.1 Morone saxatilis
TTCGGGAGATAAGCATAACTTTACCTGCTCTGTTGAACTCCACATGGACTTCTCGAATGATATGATGGAGCTGTGCTCTCCAAAGTCAAGTTCAGGAATAGCCAGTTAGTATATTGTCACTCAAAAATGAGGAGTTTGAGGAGTTTGATCAGTAAAG
>NW_023339696.1:6344918-6351709 GCF_004916995.1 Morone saxatilis
TTCTTATTGTTAACTGAGCATTGACTGTTAATTTACATTTAAGCATGAATATTTAACAGTATTTTACAATTATTTTAAAATACAGTAAGATACTGTAGTAATCCACCGTAAATTTACAGCAATTCGTTACAGTGTGGGGAGAAACACATAGGAGAGGAGATACCCAAGACTCATCTGTCCCAATTAAATTTGAGATCATAACAAGTGTTCCATCATTATAGTTAATGTCTTTACTTAGCACTAATTTCCAGCAACACATCCTGCGACATGCCGATCCTTGTAAGTAACATCTGTGGAGCTGGCGGATGCCTGCTTTGGAGGGTAGATGCTGTGTTAGTAAAGCACTATGCAATCGGTGAAACACGCTTCACTTTACCTCCGGTTTCAAACTTTAAAAGTAATGAATGGCCCAATAACTTGTTGGTTGTCCCTACATTAAATTTATTTCACAGTAAACATTTCACAAGAGCAAAATTTAGACGGATAAATATAACAACAATATGTTCACTAAATAAATTAAGACATTTAGCTTTAAAGGTCAAACGTGACCCCTAAAGTTTATAACTGTTGTTGGGTTTTCCAGAATTGATGGCTCCAGTCTTATCATTTGGGGACCTCATGTTTATATATATTCTGCAAAATTACAACCACACAGATGTTTGCAGCCACACACTTACACACATACTCAATCACAAATACAAAGACACAAACCTCCTCTGCACACACCCAGACTCACACACATTTAAACAGGCCATTACATTGATAGATTGCTGTGGCACTGAGGATGTCTAAATGCATCCTCAGGCATTATTCAGAGTAGCACTGACTCTGAAGATCCACACACTTCATCATCACAACCATTTATATAAGCTACTTTAATGACTCCATTCTCTCACACACACACACACACACACACCTGGCCTACGTCATATACACAGCTTGTCTAACATCACACATCGTAGGCGTGCAGGAGAAACACCGAGATCGGGCTGTGTACTTGTTAGCTAGTCAGTGCAGGTAACCTGTATTTGCTCGAGTCCACTCACCTCATCGTCCGCTGGGATGCAACCTGCGGCGCATCCTCTCCTCACTAAAGTGGGGGCAGAAAGCATTTCAGACAGCATTGTGTTGTTTACAGACTGACAGGTAAAAGGAGAGAAACACACCGAAATTGATGGTGGATTAATGTCAGACCCGGGTTAGCTGGTCTTTAGCACAGAGATAGTAAGAGGTCTCATTCTGCCACTATTGCCCAGTACAGTAAATGTCCCCCACACAGTCATTCCCTTCCTTTCTTCTTTGGATTAGACAAAACGTATTGCTGCCATACTGTTTGTTATGAATGTTCCTTTGACAGTTATTTATAGTTTTTATATAGTCCAATACTGTACAGAGATGGAGTTTTATTTAATCATTTTAGTTTATAAAGTTTGATTAAGTAAAAACTGTTTCTCCAGCTGCTCCCAGGTCTTTGAACTAGGGCTGCAGCTATCGATTAACTAAACAATGGAGTATTCTATTGATTATTTCATTGATTAATCGAGTAATCAGAAAGAAATACTTTTTTTACTTAAAAGATCTGATCCTTCCCCCACCTACAGCTTAGCTGCACCTGTTACCAGCCTTCCGCTTTAACAGTGGTGGCCTTGTGTAACCTGTGCAGGTTTGTTGTGGGAAGTGAGTTGTTCTTGGTGTGTCACATGTGTGTCAGGAGTAGTTACATTACATTAGTCAGCCATACAGTGTGTAGTTCAGGCTGCAGCAGTACAGTAGTTACTGAAAGGCAGTATGTTGTGTTTGCTGACACAGAAAAGAAATAAAAAGTCCCATTTAGTTATATAATGTTAACGTTACTACTGTGTCTTCTTGTGCTGTTCACAGTTGAGTTGGTCCAGAGTGTGGACAGCTAGTTAGCAGCTACGAATCAGGTTACAGACAATTAAAATAGTCTGAATTGGATATAAAACATTTCGTAGCTTGAAGCTGCACGCTATCAGATAATGATGATGTTTTCTTGTGATTTTATCTGCAGATAAACAATGATTTGTAGCTGCTGGCTAACTAGCTTTTCACAATGACGCACAAACGTTTAACAAACGTTTAGCTGGTTTAACAGCAGACACACTACACTGTGCAGTTTTCATTTTGGTTTTGCTTGAAATGATCCCAAACTGTGGACACTTTCTGTCATTTTCTCTGGCCTGTCTCTTTCCTTTGTCCTTCGCTATTCTTTCTTTCAAAGGTGCGTTGTGTGCCAGTAATCACAGGGCAAAACAAAGTATAGTTCAAAAATCTCTATCAAAGTCAGGGTATCGTATTGATATCAATCTTTTTTTTAATGATATCCAGCCCTAAACATTTGCATATTAACATGAATGTCACTTCCATCCAAAGCTGAACTCTGGAGCCACAAAACAAAGTGGTAGCAAATACATGACCCGATCACAATGATGTTTATTTTGCCTAATGGAGAAAGGCCATCTTGTGTTAAAATACAGAAAGTCATTTTAAATATACTTTTAGAATTAAATTATTTCATTATTTCAAGGCCATTTGTCACTTACACTGATTGTCAATATTGGCCTTTATGAACTATTACACATTACACAAATAAAACAAAATTCCCATGTGTTGGATAAAAGTTCATCAAAATTCACCTAACCACAGCTGCACACCCTGTTCCACTGAAATTATATATTAACACAAATGTATTCAAGCATATGATTGTATGGCAGTCTGATGAATATGGGGTCATTCAGTATGCAAAATTATGGGGATCAGGTACTGCACAGACAGCTGTGCACAGAGGTGTAGTTCAGAGATTTGAATTACAACTGTAACCATTTTCAGTTTGAGCCAATGACTCTCACTATGCCAAATGTTTCTAATGCATATTAACATTCAACAGCTTTTTCTTGCTCTCCATTTGCCTCTCCCTCCAGCTCTCCATCCATCCATCCATCCATGGCCATTTTGAGCTTTTTATTCAAATAATGCCCTGCTTCTCAGTTTACGAGATGCTGCCCCGTCTTCCTTCTCGCCTCATAATTTACAGTCACAGGCTTTTAGCTAATGCCTTTATTCAGAGCGACTTACAATCAACACAGCAGCAGAATAGTCACAATAGTCAGCAACAATACAGTGACAACAAATTGAGTAAGTGGAAAGAAAAAGTAGAAGAATAAATGTACAAATGTTGTGTTTTTTTTTATTCTCCATCCATCTATTCTCCTATTCTTTATTACTCTTCTCAGTTATTTTCACATGCTTTAACAGATCTTTTCCCTCTTGTATTCTGTTCCCCTTGTCAATCATCCTTTTCAATCACCAACCTCTTTTTCATCTCCTCTCTTTTCACCCCTTTCTCACCTCACCTCCTTTTTATTTCCCCTCACTGGCCCATTTGTCATGCATTGCATTGTTTGTGAACAAACCAGCCATTGCAAAGTCATCATCTCTGACACAAATTCATCAATCTGCGCTCTCTTCTGATAAAATACACTTCCTTGTTCTGTGAAAGAAAATGTATAGATAAAAGGGGGGAGCGGGTCATGGTGAAAATAGAGAGGGGGATTAGGGGTAAAAAGTTTGAGCGTGAGGGAGGAGGTGAAGAAAATAAAAATGGTTGATGCTTGGGAAGAAAGAATATAGGTGGCAAAGAGGATACCTGAGGTCAAAAGAGGGGGAAAAGACAAGGAAAATGGTGAATAAGTGGAAAAGAGAGACAGACAGTAGGAGACAGTGCACACGCATACAAGGGAATGGCTGTGTGATAAATAAAGACAGGAAGAGGGGGTAGGGGGATCGGGATAGTAAATAATGATCCAGTCTCAGAGATAGAAGGAGAAGAGAATCACTGTAATTAATGAAGGAAGGAAAGAGAAAGAGGAGATGGAGAAAAAATAAAGAGCACATAAATCACACTAAACAGAGGAAATAAGCAGGTAGGGGAGTGCAAGAGAGCAGCATCAACAGAGAATAACCTCCAGTGTGTGCATCATTGACTTAGACAACAATGTGTTCACACATCTGGATGTGAACAATATGGATGCCCTCAAACATCCCTAAAGCTGGAACTCTATTATTTCACTTTTACAATTTTACTGTCAAAGTCACTGTTTCCTTGAATGTGCACAGTCAAAAATAATGAGAACGTGTCATTGTCATAATATTTATGGACTCCAGTGAATAAGCTTAACTGGTTGACCTTTCCAGTGCAGCTCCCTTTAATAAAACACAAATTAATGAGGTGACTTTAAAGGGTCGGTTCACCCAAATTTCAATATTTAAATAAAATAAAACAAAGAATATCAGTGTTGTGAGCACCACAAAAAAATTCTATTCACCATTCATAGATTTTTTGGGTTGCTACTACTACTGTGTTCTGGTCTGCTCTGCTCCATTCTTTCCCTTTCTTGTCACTCTCTGTCTCTCCCAAAGTCTCTTCTCTCCCCTGGCTGATTTATGTCGTGCCACTTTGAGAACAGCATCTTTAGGCCTTTAGGAATATGGGTAGTATAATTTTATTCCTGAGCTGTTAAATATGAGTGAGAGAGCTTGTCAAACTATAATAACTGGCTCAAAGACAGAGAAGGAAATGAACATATTGCAGACCAGTGGTTCACTGGTTGGTGTATTTATGGGCATGAAACGTTCCAGTGTTTTTGAAGAGACGGTATGATTATATGGCCTCTGGCTTTACAAATATGAAAACGGATATTAACGTGCTACAGTCTAGTAACCTTTTTGAACATTAGGAAGCTTAAATAGAAAAGCTGAAGAAAAAGCCAATAGCAGAGTAAACAATATGTGATGCATTTGTGATGCATTCAGGAGTATCAAACATATTAATTTTTTGTATTTTTGTCACTTGTGTATTTAAAGTGCACTTCACAGTAGACCGGTCTTTGAAAAGACCTTTCTAGTTAAAGCTGATGTGCATCTACACATGTTTCAGTTTCTGGTCAGTTGACTAAAGTTGGCTAAAGCTGGGCAGGCCTGCAAACGTACTTATTCAAATTTATATACTGTTAATAATTATAGGTGTATATGCCCTGTACTAATATGCATGACAATGCTAATACAGGACAGTCACAGGTTTCAATAAAACAATAGTCTTATCTGCATTTTAATTAAGTGGCTGGATCCTCCAAAGTAGAACAACTGGCAGACATGTGTCCACTGGCAAATACTGAACTGGATAAATGGTTAAATCCAGAGAGACCTAGAGTTTTACTGTAGAGTGCATGTAATATATATTTAATATATATTGACTGAATGCTAACTTGAAAGCAAAGTTGTGTTCATGTGACATTTCTTCACCCTAATAAGCATTGCCTGAATGCACCATCAACCATGAAGTCCTGAAGCTGTTGTTTCTTCCAAATCAAAAAGCTGAATTCTGTGTGCCCATTTGGAGGAAACTTAGTTTGAAATTGAACAGCTTTGATAACCAATTATGGTGTATTTGGTATTGAAAATAACAGAGGGAATTGGTAATCAAAAGCCCTTACTGTTACACAAGACTTAAGACAAAAAAGGGGGGAAATATATAAACAGAAGGACTGAGACAAAATTGGAACTTGGATTAAAACTCAGAATTTGTGACAGTTACTTATTAATAAAGTGTGCTGCAGCATATGTAGACTGATTATTTCAGGAAGGTGTTTATGTACCCTGGAGCCACATAGTCAAACAACAGCTTCATCAGCACATCTGTTCATTTTGATGTGTGTGTGATATTCCACATGTACCATGCCTGCAGTGCTGCCCCTCAGTCCCAGCAACACATAATCAACTTCTCACTTTCATTCCTAAATGCTTCCCACACACATACAACCCAACGTGCCTCTAGGGGAGCATTACCGAGAGGAGAGAAATGGATGGAGAAATGGGGAACCAAAAAAAAGAGGATTTATTTTATTTCTCAGTGGGCAGTGATGGTCCAAGAGGGAACACCATGCAGGCCTACAATAGCCAAAACCACTGTGGGCTACACGCACATGAATGAGGCTTGATTAACATTGTGGACAACGAAAACTTGCATTGGTTATGGTGACTTAGTTCTTAGTTCGCAACAACTCATGGATGCTTTTGAGCATGTTTTATATACATTTCTCAGAGGATATTGGGGAGATCTGAAAGTGAATTGTAAATGTGTGCTCTGCGTGTTTCAAGAATCAAGTCAACAAAGCTCTATATTTAGGTCTGTATGGATATATCAACATGCATTAATATGTTTGTGTATCTGATCGTGCATTTGCAGGAAATGTTCTTTTTGTTTTTCACTCGAAAAAAAAAGGGTTGCAGTGGTGTGTGTGCGTTAATGTGTGTCTGTCTTTGGCCGGCTATAAAGACAATGGCACCGTTGAAGGCTTTTCTTGGCAGACTGACAGAAACACTGATGGCAAGTGATTGGATAAACCATGCCTGCAGGAGACACACACAAACACGCAAGCATGCACATAAACACACACTCATGATCCATGCTTTCCAATGCAGTGCTGTTTTTCACTGACCCTGATTTTATGCTTACACTCTGATTGGACGTGTCACTCATCACTCTGCTGATGCTGGGATTTGATTGGTTCGCTGTAAAGGTTGTTTGTTTTATTGTACAGGGTCAGGGTTTGAGATTGAGATTGAGATTGATGCGTGTAAAGACCCATACAAGGTGTGAGACTTGCTTATAACTTTCTATGACTGGCATGATGTATGGGACCATGGCGGACCATATATATACACACACACACACACACACACACACACACACACAGAAACACACATTCACA
>NW_023339696.1:6351809-6361106 GCF_004916995.1 Morone saxatilis
CTCTCTCTCTCACACACGCACGCACACACATACACACACACACAGTTTTGGACTCAGTAATCTTTCAAGTCAAATCCCTTTTATTGACCATGGGAATCATTACAGCATGAGGCCCAAGGGTGTATGAGGTGCACGTGCCCACAGTATTAATATGCTCTCACCTGTTTTTCTCTGCAAATCTTCTACTCTGTATCGTGTGAGTTTTATATGTATGATGTGTCTCAGCATTTTCAGTCACTTTATATTTTGACATGAAGTATGTTTAGCACATTAACATGACGTAAACATGCTTCACCCCCATCCTAGTGACCTTTCAGCTGAAAATCAAACATGAAGGAGTGTCAGTTTTGCTCAGTGTTGTGTATGTATAGTATGTACAGTTGATTATTGTTATAAAAAACAAACCAAAAGAGTCTGCTTTGGCTGGGTTGAGATAGATTAATGCGTTTAAAGGCCTATCAGATGCAAAACACTACATTGGCTATTCGCCACCCTATATAACATATATGCTAGACTGTACCACAAGACCCTATCAAACTCTCTCTACTATCTGCTCTATGCTTCAAGTCCCGTGGGTTTATTCTGAACTTGGAAAATCTCTCTTTCTCTGACACTCTCACTGCCCTTGGACAATTCAAGACGATGATCCCATACCACTTCACCTCTGTGTGCAATTGTTTTCACTGAGTATTGTCCTCTTTTGATTGGACAATTATTGTTATTCATTTATTTTAAACTCCTAACACTGTACACAAGTTTTGTTTCCCTGAGTTTCAGTGTCAGATTGCTTAATAGTAAATGTAATTAACTTTTGATCCATACCATGGTTTTGTGTTCAGCGTTTTGTATGTTATTCTTTCAGCAGGGACTTTATTTTATTAATTTCAAAAACTGTTAACATTAAAAAGTGAATCCAAAACCATAAATCTGTACAAATCAAGGCACCCAAAAGTATTAGTTAATGCAAGGCAATATGTCAGCATTTCTCTTATTTAAGGACAAAACTATGCACAACAAATGACAACAAGAAACAAGTTACACGTTGCCAAAGCTCTTTGAACGATGGAGAGATTAAATTCAGGTCCCACACTCTGCAGTAGAACTATTTGCAATATATTACACTAATGATATTAAAATAAAATAAAAAATGTATCTGTACAGCCCAAAATCTCAAATATGAATCAAAAGGATTCAACACCCCCAATTTATAGACGCTCCATTAGGAAAAACTATTAAAACTATAACTCAAATTACTGCACCATAAGCCCTCATTCCTATGGTATGACATCATATCTTGCTCCATCTAAATTTGTTGTACCCGTTGCAAACCATTGCAGCTTTAGTGAGTGTGCATGTCAGAAGTTTTTTTCTCCGTGTGTGTTTATGTTCCTCTTGTTAAGCTCTCCCATGTGCCTGTAAGTTGCAAGCAGGGGTTTGGTAATCCTGTTCCCCCTCGATCCCCTTTACCTCTTATCTCTACACTCCCCTCTGCTCTCTAACCTTCATCCCTCCCTCTCCTTAACCCTCCAACATCTCTTCTCTTTTTCCCTCAAGCCCTCCATCCTTTTATCCAGATTCCCTCCTGGTCTCCCTGCAACCCCTGCATCTCCCCTTCTCCTTCCCTCCTTCTCTCATCCAACCTTCCCGTCTTCACTCAACCTCCTCTGTCTTACAGCTGAATTTTGCTCTCACCCCATTTTTCACTCCCAAACCTCTTTTTATTTACAGCAAGGTACCCCACCGGCATCGGACATCACGCACCATCATCAAACAGGGAAGAACGCTTGCTTTAAAATCGATTTCAGCACTTTTATTTCATAGCCTGCTTTGTGTTCACTTTGCGCTGCCACTAATATAAGCTCCAACCTGAAAAGTTATTATTTAGTTATCTGGCACACAAAGACTAAGCTTCCAAAACCTGAAAAACATCTCCTGGATTGAACTCTCATAAGGCCTCTGCAAATTCCAGGAGTTAACTTTTCAAATTTAACAACCCTTTGCATTCGACACAAGACATTGGGTCTCTATGTTGTGTATCCCTTTTTGGGAACTATGTCAAAGGAAGTGAGAATATTCTACACCTTCCACCGCATGCTACATTCTAGTTGTTACATTTTTTTCTGACTTTTTTAGCTGAGCCGAAGTTATTATTTAGCTGCTATTTCCTTCCATGTAGCCTTGTGTGTGTGTGTGATAGTTTTGGAATATGTACATCAGTGTTTTCAACCAGTTACCAGTACTGGTACCAGAGAAATAACATATTTTTTTGGCATTCTCTCTCTTGCTCCAAAAAAGAACAAGACACGTCTCAAAAGGACCACGCAGGTTTAAGTTAATTTGCAATTGTCTGCAATTGCTTCTTCTTACTGGGGAAGCTGGTCATGGTTTCTCCATTTCCAGTTTCTCTATGTTAAATCCCCTATGAGCTTTTAACAATATTAGTGTTCTTATATTCTTTTGGTGTAGTGGTTTATGTGTTGGTGACATTTTCTCACACTGCTAACTGTGCAGTGCCAATATTTCCTGATCCTTCAGGCTGGGTACTTAGTTTGCTTTATAATAAAAGCGGCTCTATTTACTTACACAACACACACAAGTCTCCCACAACTCGCTCACAGTAGCCAAAAGGCAAAACTGTTTTCAAGCTACATTGTTAAAAAGTAACAAAGAATGAAAATAAAGTCACTCCTCATCTGAATTATGGGGTTCCTTTTTCCCTCTAATTTAAAATGTTGTTGCAAGATATACAGTATGGCCATTCAAGGAAGAGAAAGGTTCTTTATTTGTGACTCTGTTTCAAAAAGCCACTGACGTTACTGTACATCACCAATTTAGAGGCATATTAAGCTACATTTTTTACCCATTTTTTTCCATCACTTTTTCTGGTCCCACAGCACTGGTACACAGTCAGACACAGGCCAGTCTACACAGCGAGCCCTTCCAGCATTAAGTCAGCTCGCCTGGGTAGAAGCAATGCCTCTTCAGCCTCTCTCCCACTCAGCTGCTGGTTCTTATCAGTGTCCTCCAGCTGCCTCAGCTGAACATGCTTTTAGCTCCACCTTAACTCACCTGCATATGTGCTGTCTGTATGGAAGAGCAGCAGAGACAGAAAGACACAGACGTGGCTGGCTTTGGTATTCATACACATGTGTGAGTATGTTTGCATCTGCATATTCTTGTATTTGTTTGTCATTTGAGCTACACAAGAGAAGGTTGAAATGGCGTGACTGCCAGAATTACACACAGCATTTACTCATTTTGCCCACTCCTACGATCCTCTAATCCTACAGTGGTGGTCTATAGCTGCATTGAGAGAAAAACATTGGTTTTCAAGAAACAGGGAGAAGGATTACTCACCTGCATTTCACTCTCTATTCCACCTCTGATGAAAATGAATTTATCCAAAATGTTTTTAAATGTGAAGAGAGACTGCTGAATATTCTATGAGTCAGAATACACAGATTCAGGGATTATTTTAGGGTGTAACTCACAGTGGAATAAACACAACATAGGGACCTAAATGGATTGTCTATGTTTTACCTGAAAAACACAGAAGCAATACCCCAAAGACTACAACTGCTGACAAAGATATAAGAAAATATGTCAGATATCTTGTATTGCATTTGCATAATATTTTTTAGGAAGTATGCTTTTGAATATTCACAAAGACAGTGATTGAAAATATTGAACATTGAAGAATAATGTAAGATAAACAAATTTTAGTGCTCCCCTAGCATAATAGCCCCAAAGTACTGAATTTGTCCATTCAGTAAGATCAAAAAGCAAATAATGAGGAGGAAAAATAGCTGAATAAAATAATGGCGGTGAATGGGAGAAAAAGAGAACAAAGGCAAAATAAAAAACTGAAAAGGTTTAAATTAGGAAATGACAGTGAAAATAAGAGAGGAGATCACACGATTTGGAATTACAGCTGTAGGTGCTATGATAAACACAGAGGCACTGTTTTGCATTTGTTGGTGCAACAGTGGTTTAAAAGGGCACCACACTATGTTGCAATCAAGTAATTTTGGCTATTAAATTTGATTAATTATCAAAGTTAATAAATAATAACGTTAATAATAATACATTTAATTAATATTAAAAATCGTGGCATCACGATAGCCAATAATTGAGTGAATAATCTCATCAGTCAATACACTAAACTATTAATTTATTTGTTTAATTTAAAATCTGATTAATATTTTAATTAATAATTATAACCAAAAACACTATTAATAGTTAAAGTTGAAGGATTTAGAATTCTGCATAGAAGAGGTTGGTATAACATAACATAATAATATCAACATCACAACATCATAACTGTAATAAAAACACATGAGTAAAGTAACATTAACAGCAGTAGCAGTATTAAACAGTCCTGTGCTTAGCCGCTAACACTGTTAGAGAGTTGTCGGTGTGCTGTGTCAATCAGATATTGATCCTGTGAGCCAAGCTAGGAAACATTTGTTTCCCGGAGTCCAAAATGTCCTTGCTGTGCGGTGTCTGCTTGTGCAGGTTGCAGAAGGAAAGGCGTTTCGCTCCTATTCTCCTTTCAGAGTTATTGGCTCAGCGTTAACTTGATGTCGCTCCTGTAGAGTCAGCTGGCAGACTTTGTGTTAAAGCTGCAGACGCTAACTTCAGCTGTTTACTTCCGCTAGTGGTGTGCTAACAGGAATCTCAAGGAAAGGATCTTGTGCTGCACCTTAATCCTTTGTTGCGAGTTCATCGGCAGGCCTGATCACATTGAGGTCCGAGAGCTTGTCACCTGGTGTGGGTGATTGAGGAGAGTGGAGGAGAAAAAACGATGGCGATCCCACAGGTTTTGTTTACCTGGACACCACGTCATCAAGTCGCATCAGATTATGGTCACTTGAAGTGACCGGATGAGGTGACAGGAAGTGACCCACTAAAAGTCCAGTTAAAATCACACCAAATGAACAAATCCAATTTTAAAGGTCCCTGTTATCCCAACACAGCCATGTAAATTTGAGTGGGGAAGAGAAAAAAATACCTTTCTCTGTCACAAATTGTGGTTGAACAGATTTACAGCAAGTGAGAAAACGGAGGGAAAGATTGATAGTGAAGGGTTGGAAACCCTGAGAAAGGTGCTTGTGATTATTCAGTTATTTGGGTGAGATCAATAATGAGCTGTTTAATGATTATACGCTCAATATAGTGATCAATACTGTCTGGCATCTGACCTTTGAGTGTAGATACACACAGAAACAGACACACAATTTATATGCATATGCAAGACACCCCTCCCACATATACGTAAATGTATTTAAGCATGAATGTGGGAACACGCGCTAGAACACAAGAATACACTAACACACTTAGATGAACATGTAAACAGTATGTACACTTTAACCTGATGGGTCTGACTAGAGGCCACACATTTTGAGTTTGAATCTTCAGATTTGTGGACCATTTTTATGGGTTGATGTTTTTTCCACTGTTGATGTGCATTTAAGCTCCTAAAAGAACAATACTCACTTGATTACAAAGACACTACACACAGAATGTGCCTCCTGGGTGCTGCCTTACAATCGTAAACAATGTTACCTCTTTGCAGGCTGGCATCAAGAAAAAGGAAGCCATTAATATTAATGCATTTGCAGGAGCTCCTTGGTATGCATGATGTAGCATTATGTTACATTTTGATATTAACACTGGTTTAATGACTCCTTTTAATGAGAAAGACTTGCTAGTACTGACAATCCCACTGAGAATCAACATGGTTTTCAGCTCGGTACATCTTTTAGCTCATTGTTTTGTCAGACAAACCACAACAATGCCAACTCATTTCAAATTACAGACAGCAGCTCCCAGCTCACAGGCTCATACAAGTCCATTGTGCACTACCTGCCCAGCGCAGAGTGGCAGAGAGCCAAAGTGACTGGCTCTGATGAGAGTTGGACATCTTGCCAGCCAAAGAGACCCAGATATTTTTTCTCAGGAGTTGGCGGACTGAACTATGTAGGGATGAACATTACTGGATATTGGACTTTCATTTAACAGTTGGTGAGAAAGATAGTTCCAACAGGATACCTTTGTTTTCCGATGTATGTCCTGGATGTGAAAGAGTCAAGATCCAGATTCAAGGGTTTATTTGTCACATGCTCATATTTGCAGTGAAATGCAGGGGTGGTCTGACTTACATAATGGCGGGGGAGAATTTGCCTTGTAACTTTCCTTGGTCCACCTCTCTGGCATTGTTGGTTGTTTGGTAGAACTTTTTAAGGGCATATTTACCAAACTCCATAGTAACAGTGAAGGCAGCTACTTGGTACCTGGTCTAGTGCCATCACAGAACACCACACAGATCTGTCAGTGCTGCGTCAACCTCTGTGCTGGAAGCTATATTTTAGAAAGGGGGGTATTATGGTGTTCTTGGGGGGTGTTTTGTTTAGAGCAAGCTTACAAAAAAAAAAGACAAGCTAGAACTACACTAGTTGCAAAATAATGTCAGTGCCAGTTTACAGCACTGCAAGCACACATGACTGTGTATCATTTCCATAGAAGCAACTCTCTTTCCTTTGGTGTTTCTGTCAGCTTGCTGTAGCACAGCTCTATGCTGCCTTCATGGGAATGGCACGTCAGAGGATCATCTATAAAATTTCATACATGATTTCATACATGACCAACATGGTGTTACTGTGGTAATTCAGGAAAGTGAACACTATCTTTCTTGGAATTACCTGTGGAGGAGTTTCTTCCTCTTGAAAGCAGTCATTTCTCTTGAGGATACTCCATGAATGCTGTGTTATTGCCATGGTTACACATTTAGAAGAGGGATATGCCGGACTTCACCTAAAAGCAATTTAGTGGCTGAATCCAGACACACTTTATAACACTATTCAGTTCAAGTGGCCTCACTGGCTTGACTGCATACAATACAGCGTTGCAAGTGTGTATGAACACTATACTATACAGTCATAGTAAACATATACAATTTTCTAAAGCAATATTCTAAAACAGACACCTACCAACAGCTGGCTTGATTTAAGACACAACTGCAACTGTTCTGCAGCTTTACAAAACGGTTTTGTCTAGTCACAAACTTTAAAGTCTTAATTAAACATCTTTAATAAATCTATGAATGAAAGGAAATTCCCAAACATGGGACATTTAGCACATTTAAGTTACTTTAAATATCATAAAACAGTCAAACCAACAATCTGCTGAAATTCTGCCATATTTAATGCCATGATTTACATACTGAATATGTGACATATGTCGCCTCATTTACATCGACCAGCTGAGGATAGTTAGGGACAAGGCTAGGGCCAAGGTTAGGTCAGACAATGTTCCTGTCTGGATGGTGTAGCCTTTTCGGGTGGATGTGGCCAAATGTGAGTCCACTATCCAGGAATGTCTTGTTGGCATCCGAAGCGGCAACAAGGCCCAGTGGGTCAAAATGCCCCGCATTGCCTGTTCTCAGAGAAAAGACCAGGCTGATTCTTTGTACTTCCTCAACAATGTCTATTGTATTTGAGCATGAATCCATCCAATGCACCCACACACATCTCTTGTTTTCCACTAAAATAGTTAATAATAATGTTTATTGGCTTAAAAGTGTGAATGTCAAATCACTAGCCGTTTCTAAATGACTGCTGTTTGTGTTACCTAATTAAAGGTTGAATGTCAAATTTCTAACCTGTGTTTTAAAATATACCTTTTATTCAGGTGGCTTTTTTTCTCTCTGGGACATGAATGATAATGATATTCCAACAATAATAACAATAATAATTAATTAATGTAATTATTGTTGTTTCCTGATGCAGGACGAGGCTGTTGATCAGAGACCGAAGGCTCTGTCAATATAACTTGTGTTTAGATCTTCAAAGTTTAGATTAAATAATTATCTGCTCTTTAAAATTGATTTCATTTAGTTTTCGTCATGAAATTGGACAGAATGCTGAGATATACTGTATTTTTTTTTACATCCCTGAAAATCAAGAAGAACTTGTGACCTCTTGTGAAGCTTTGGCGACCCCTAGTTGACTCCCAGCTCGGGAACCACAGATTGTTATCCTCTTATGTTGACTGGTTTGTAAAACAGTGCTGTAAAGACCAACGTCTGGCTCCGCCCCGTGATGAGCGGACTGAAAATAATTGGGAAGCACCGACTTCGCTCACCCGTCCGTTGACATAAACGACACGTTTCCCAGTGGTGGTGCCGTGGGCGAACTCAATCCTGAAAACGCCGTCGCTCAGCGCCACCTCCCACACCGCCACCAGATCTCCACCCAGCATCTCTGACACGCCTTTAGGATCCTGAAAAATCACAGAATGGTCATCCGTACGGTACGCCGAGGAGGTGCTCAGTCAGCGTACGCCGAGGAGGTGCTCGGTCAGCGCCCCCCACTCTGCTCGGCTGTGCCGCGGTGTCGGCTCAGCAGCAGGTGCATTACTGTAAGAGGCTTACAGGCGTGAGCTCACTGAACGCTGCCACAGACACTCAGCACGAGCTCCAGGTTCGTTATCCGGGTTTGTCTGAGGCAGCAAAAAACCTCAGACAGGAAGCTTGTTTGTGGCTGATGTCCTGGGGCTGACCTCTGACCTTCACCTGGACTAAAGGCACAGAGGAAGGAGGAAGAGGTTGAGGAGGAGGAGGAGGAGCTGATATGGTGACATATGTCGCCTCATTTACCTCGACCAGGCTGAGGATAGTTAGGGACAGAAGGCTTAGGGCCAATGGTTAGGTGTACAATGTTCCTGTCTGGATGGGTGCAGCCGTTTCGGATCCGGGATGTGGGCCAAATGTGAGGTCCAACTATCCAGGAATGTCTTGGTTGGCATCCGTAACGGCAACCAAGGCCCAGTGGTTTTCAAAATGGGGCCCCCCGCATTTGCCTTGTTCTCAGAGAAAAGACCAGGCTGATTATTTTGTACTTCCTCAACAATGTTCTATTGTATGGTTGGAGCATGAAATCACTCCAATGCACCCACACACATTCTTTGTTTTCCCACTAAAAATAGTGAATTAATATGTTTTGGGCTTACAAGTGTGAATGTCAAATCACTAGCCGTTTTCTAAATGACTGCTGTTTTGTGTTTACTACATTAAAGGTTTGATGTCAATTTTCTAACCTATGCATTTTTAAACAAATACACTGGAGCCATAACATTAGACCACCTGGGCACCTTGACTGGTCGTGGGCTACGTAGCCCCATATGCAACGAACTGTGATGCACATGGTGTGTTTCTGACACTTTTATCAGAACCAGCATTAACCTTTTAAGCAGTTTGAAAGCTACAGCTCGCGCTCTCGCGCTCTGGATCGGACCAAC
>NW_023339696.1:6361131-6372521 GCF_004916995.1 Morone saxatilis
GCCTTCACTCCTCACGTGCATCAGACCTTGTGTCCAGTTCACCACTTTTCCTTCCTTGGACCACTTTTGATAGGTACTGACCACTTACACTGCCCATTTTTCCTGCTTCTAACACATCAACTTGGGGGCAAAATGTTTACTTGCTGCCTAATATATCCCACCCACTAAAAGGTGCCAAGATAAACAGATACTCAGTGTGATTCACTTCACCTTTCAGTGCTGTGTTATGTTATGACTGATCGGTGTATAATTTCTATTCACATGGCTTTTTTTTTTTTCTCCCTGAGAAATGATAATGATATATATTCCCTGAATATATATGTTGATTATTGTTGTTTTTTGGTGATGATCATCATAATAACACACAATAATATTAAGCGGAGACAATTAGCCTTCTTTTTTATGGAGGGCGGTAAGGGACCTAGATAATGGAAAGGGGGGCGCTGAGCCAAAAAAAATGATATATGGGATATATTATCTGAATAATAAAGATCATCAGCACACACCTTCCGAATTAGAAAATGGTGAATTCATTGAGTCATTTACTTCATTTCCATCCATTGTCCTCTAGGGGCCTGGAAGTAGAGAAGGTGGATAATAAAGAGGTGAGAATGATGAACAGAGTCTGAAAGTCTGTTCAACGGTTGTTACACTCAAGCACAGTATAATTCATGATAAGCTACTGTATCTTAAAACTGCAGTAGCTCAAAAGTTTCATTGTCAAGTGCAAAGTAAGCGATTGATTGTATATAATCACATAATTTGGCATATTTAAGTTTGCCTGTAGCACACGCAGCATGTCCCATAGAGACAAAGGTACGATAGCCAGGGTGCGTTCCTTTACAAATCAACAGCAAGTGATCAAGTAACTTTTTTTTAATTGCTGAGAAAAGTTACCCAAAAGTAATGACTTGATTCAGAAGATACTTTTTTAAATTCTTATCACAAATGCGCTCATTTTGCTGCAGTTATAAAGTGAGTTTCCATCCGTTTTATGCACATTTTAAATGAGTGCATAATGAAACATGAACATGAAAAAAAGACTAAATATTGTGAAAGCATTTTAGTTTGCCTTTCCTTTTACAGTGTCTATGCCTTCAACCCTCACTCCTCTCACGCTCTCTCTCTCTAATGGAGGTACTTAGCATGTGTAGCGTGTAAGCAATGCGGAGAAGTGTTGATTCTGTATTCAATTAGCCATGTCTGCCTGGGAACAAGTGAACCACCCCAGCCTCTATCTGTCTATCCACACACACACACAGAGAGAGAGAGAGAGAGAGAGAGAGAGAGATAGTGGAGCCTGAGAAAAGGTTGGGGGTTAATTAACAAATTCAGTACTATAGATTTTCAGGTCATCATTTTAAAACTGTCTCTCATAATCTCTTTACCAGTTGCACCTGTTTGTTTCCAAATATAATCCATTCAGATTTAGAGTATCTATAGGTGTGTTGGCTGCATTTGTGTGTGTGTGTGTGTGTGTGTGTGTGTGTGTGTAGCCACATTGCTAAGAGGAGGAACAGATAACTTGTCTAAATCACTATTCTCTGTGATTAATTACACTGCAGTCCTGCTCATTCCTTATAACAAACACAACACCTCTGTTTACCTATTCCTCTCTCTTCCCCCTGCCTCCCCTTTGATCTCCTTTTCCCCTTCTTTCTTATCCTGTCTCCCCATCCGTGCCTCCTCCTTTGCTTTTTGCCCTTTTTGTGCTTCACTAGCCATCATTTTACTCTCATCTTTTTTTTTAACTCTCTCTTCCACCTCGCTTTCTTGCTCTTTCTATCTGCTTATTGCTGAACCTCTCTCCTTCGCCAAACACGCCTCTCTCTCTTTCCCTCACAGTGTTTTTCAAATAAGTACACTGATGATTCATTATGGATTTTGGTGCACTTAGTGTTTCACACATTTCACCCTTCGTCACGCTAGAGGTTGAATCACATTTTCAGGAAGGAACCTATTATTCACTCGCGGAGTGAGAGAGCAACATTTGGAAGCAAATATTGGTACAACATTACATCACAATGGTCCGTCCACTGAAAAGCCACACTGTCACTCTGGGTGTGTGTGTTGAGACCTGATCGGTTTAGAAATCAGCATGGAGTTCAAGGGGAATTCCCAACCAATTTTACACATAAAGGTCAGTTTACTCATCATGGGGAGCACTACGCAGCCAGCGAAAACAGTATAATGTCCTCTCTGGTTCTGGAGGGACTAAATCAGTAAATCAAATTATGCTGATGATGTCCTCAGGGTTATCTGCTACTATTCTGGAGACTAGGGAGGGTCTAATAAAAAATGCTATTAAGTTGCACTGTGGGAGGTGTTTGTGGAGCTTGACCCATAATAAGGACTGAAATTCATGATAGGTGACCTATACTCTGCTTCAATTTTGACCATTTTCCTTCATAAATCTGTGTCTTGGTGAGTCACCCAACTTTGTGGAAGTCCAAAACTAAATTACTGGAGTACCTATATAAAATTTAATAGCAGTGTATCATCACACATTACTGATGTCCACTTCGTCCACTTTGATAAATCAGCTCTACCTGTATAAAGACTGAAAGTGAAGTATCACTTCTAAATGATTTTGTACCTCACTCATAATCTCCTCTTCCTTTGTGTTACACTACTTTTTAAAACTTGTCTTTACAATAATGGTAAACTGCAGGTATCTTTGTGCCAAGAAGATACTGTGTCCTTAAGGTAATCTTCAAGAGAGCACTGGAGGATCACCTCTTTCACTTGACCAGCAAACGGTTTCAGAACAAAAGAACTGCATCAGGGAGCGGTCCAGCCCAAACATAATAATAGCATTTTAGCATCAAATAGCAAAGACATTTCTAAAGAGACTAAAGTGTGTTTGTTTTAGGTGAAAAGCAGTAATATCCACACATTAGAATCTTACTGTGACTGAAAGTGTTTATGTTACTAACCATTTTGTAAAAGTGCGTGCCAGGTATGTAACTGTGGAACAAAAATGGAACAACGTTATATGTGAAACGTATTCAAAATTGTGATTATGTGGTGATTTTACAGATAACACAAATCATTTCTAATTTTTGCCTTTTAGTTTTAAAAAAGATGCGCTTCAAGGGGGGAAAAAATCTGCAGACACACACACACATTCCTCCTCCCCTTTGAGCCTCTACATATTAGAAGTCCAATATATATTCTGTGCTGTCAGCTTTACATTATTTATGCCTTTTTACCGGGTGTGTTAGCAGATAACCGGGCCTTGTGTTGTATCTCATGGTCACATACCTACCTAACCTTCTCTCTTCCATCCCTCCATTGCTCTCTCCCTACTGTACACAGTCTCTTCTGTTAATCTCTTTGGCTACAGCCACGTCTTCCTGCTTCAGGTGCTTATTCCTTCTTTTCGTTATTCTTTATCTTTCCCTATTTTCCACCTGGAAATTTGCATGGTCATAGCGTAATTTACTTTCGCAGTGCAAGGTTTCTTCTAACTGGTTCAATCAACAATACTTAATATTACTTTTTACATCACTTATCATTTCTAAGCATCGCCTTTTGAAATGTTAAGATCAAGGTCATCATTTCATTGCAAGGTTAATTTGATGCTAGTGTCTTTGATGCTATGAGTTGTACTACAATCTTATGTAGAGCTCTTTCTTGCTTCTTGTTTTGCTTTATCTCTAGATCTTGTCCAAGCTGAGAAAAAAGGTAGTGGCTGAATGCATTTCCTTTTTTTCACTTGTGCTGCATCCATCCATACTTTTTCTAAAAACACTTATTATTATATGCTAAAAATAATACATTAAGTTTGGAAGTGTTATCAGTATGTTCAACTTATTGACCTTTTAAAGACAAAATGTATTTTTATCACATATTTTACTATGTGTATTATCCTGTCATATGATGGAATTTATGCACACATACCCCATACAGACAGCATACTTTGGTTTATAACCATTTGAAGTTTTCAATTTTCTTTCTTAGTGTTTAGTTTTCCAATATTGCTCAAACAAAGTAAAGATATTCCCTTATTATATAATTTATTTTTAAATACAATGTGAATTACTGTGAAATCCGAATGACAATAAATGAAATTCTTTATTTGTGCTTGTCTTAGCCTCTCTGTTCTTTGCTATTCATGTAATCATTTTGCTCTATGTTCTGCCTTTGTAAATGTAATTGAATGAATTAATGAAGGCTATCTGTTTTTAAGCTTATAACCACACACCGCTATATTTTCCCTCTGCCCTTATATCTTTCTCTTCTCGCCTTTCTCACTCCATGCGCCTCACTCCTAACCAGGTGCTTTGGGAGATAACTAACCTTGTCATGGCCAAACTAATTTTTTCCTTTACCTTCTTCTTCCCCTTGCTTTAAGATTTTTCTCTCCTCTTCCCCTCTCTATCTTTTCCCTCCTTCCCTCCAGGCCTCTCTGCCTCCTGCTCTTTTCCCCTTTCTCTCCCTCACTCAATCCTTGCTGTTCTTCACTGCTTGGCTTTCTCTTGTGTTTTAACAGCAATGGTGGTGTGTGGTTCATCTGACAAAGCAGGGCTTTTGTTGTGGTAGTGTACTTACCATACAAAGGCTGTGATGGCATGATATGGTTGTTTAGATTAAGCAAGGGATCAATGAGAGAACAAGAGAAAGTATGTGATTGTATACTGTATGTGTGTCAACATGCACTAAAGCAGATTTGTAAAATGACAGCAGCTGGTAGAAATAAGTCCCCACATTTGCATACATATACTCTACATTTGTCAATGTACTCTTCTTTTTATGTCAGAATAAAAGAGACTGACCATAAAGCTTTCTTTCAGACTAGACAAGAAAAGGTTTAAAAACTCAGTGAAAAAGAGAAAGCAGCTTTGCACACAACATGTGCTACAGAGAAACAGGTGCTATGAACTGCGAGATAAACCTTCAGTCAGAAAAAGAAACCAACCAGCAAGTGGTTTTCATATTGACGACACATTCAGCCTATAAAAATGATGATTATGGATCTCTTGTTAACATTGCTATTAGCATTATCCTGAAGAAGCCCAAAGAATAACAATACACATGCTTATGCTGTTAGGCCCTTGATAATTTATGATGTATATGATTATTTGACTTATATGTGTTCATTGCCACATTTTTTCTACATAACTTTTATTGAATGTAAAATGTGCTTCACTGTGACCTTCATCAGTAACTGTTCTGATATTTCTTGTGTGCAGCAGGTGGGCTGAATCATAGATTCATAAGGAGCTACATGTGTGCAGATGTGTGTGTGTGTGTGTGTGTGATAATTTTTGTTCAGTCTCCTTTTAAGTTAGAAGGCCCAGAGAGCAACAAGGGATCAATAGTTCTGATTGGGTATTCCTAATGGTTTAATCCAAGGTAATACATTACATACAAACTCAAACACACTCACACACTTTTGTATTACTATGTATGTGATGACCAAAGGCTGTTCATGTTTCCAGTTGATCAGAATTTCAGCTTTATTTCAGCTTTATTTGTTTTATGACCAAATACACTGTACCTGTGAAAAACCTCAAAAATGAAACCTAAACATCACGTTTTTTTTTATTTGTGCACTAACTGAAACTAATGCTGCACATAAATATTTTTAACACGTTCATGCTTACAACATAAAACCCAGAAGTCCTTTATGTTGCTATGAATCAAAAACAAGCTTTGAACCTTCATTTTACCATGTCTTTTTCTAATAGTCTCACAGAGCTCAGTCTTGTTTTATTACAGTGTTTTTGGTCAGTATTCGTATTGAGTGCAAGACAGCCAAGCAATAACCTTTCATAACCTATAAGTGTTGCCAAAGCCAAGAAAACAACACTCGTGTGAATTATCACCTCAAAGAGGTGAGAAAAATGTCTAACTTTGGAACATTTTCAGCATCTTTCTGTCCTTGCGGAGACCCTTGTCTGAGAATAGAAATGATAGAAATAAAGGAACAAACGAAAAATGTGTATATTTTACTGTACGGACACCTGACATGATGGTTTGAATTGAAGATACATGTTAACTCTAATTCTACATTCTGTAAATTAAGCGTTGGTTATCTTAATTGAAAATTAGATAAATTAAGGAGAGGCAACCAGCAAAAATATACACACACACAGTGTATATTCATATTATACTGTATGTGGTAGGGCACATTGGAATGATTTGGAAGTGAGACAGTTGCAAGGCAATATTGTGTTGTTTGCTGTGTATATACAGTATGTTATCCTGTGTGTAGGTGTGTGTGTGTGTGTGTGTGTTTACTAATGGTTCTCCCTCTCTGTCCTTGTGTTTGTTATAGGAGAGGGGACAGGGGGTTCAAAGATACAAATCCCTTTAGCTCAGTTGTTGTAGAACAATGTAGAGTGTGTCTGTGTGCAAGAGGGATGGATGAGATAGAGAGATAAAGAATTCCATCTACTTGTCAGAGTTCCCCAGAGACAGAATCGATCTTGCAAGAAGACAGAGCTGAAAATTGAAATTGTAGCATATTTTCTTTTTTTTTATTTAACTACATCTCACACACTCATGAGACAGATCTAAGAAATTGTCTTAAAATTGACACATCGCATCTCACTCGCCTTCCAAGCATGGAGGAGAAACTATGGTGGCCGCGAAATGAGAACAAACCTTTCTAGGGCCAGTATTTGGTTTATTTCTTTGGCTGTAGAAACATGGCGGTTCAACATTGCAGACTCCATTGAAGGCAACCTGTAGATATAAATGGCTCATTCTAAGGTAATAAAAACATAAGGATTCATTCAGGTGATTATACACTAATGAAAATATACCATGGATATTATATTCCACCTTGCCAATAGAGCCTCATAATGTTATACACTGGACCTTTAAATAGATCACACATATATACTGAACACATGTTTTATTCATGTCCACATTGTTGAAAACTAAGGAGGTCTTTATAGCTAGTCAGCTGCATAATGCATTCTCTCTTGACACCCTAAGCTTAATTTTGGGCATTGAAGTAAGTAAGACAGTGCAAAGAGTGATCAGGTAGCTTCTATATGCTACAATCCAGATCAGTGTCGATGTAATGTGTACTAAGTGTACTAAGTGTAAGTTTCTATTTGTCACTTTTTTCTTACAACGTTTGGTAGAGTGACCTCTGCAAAACGACAGACGTCACAAGGCTTTTTAAACACTTTCATGTTCCTCTTTCATTACATCCTCATTTTCTTCTTTCACTTGCTTGTTGTCTCTCTTGTTCCCTTTCAAGTGCTGTCTTAGCTCTCTTTCTAAAGCTTGCTGAGACCTTGGCAAGGACGCGCACATACACACACACACAGACACTTGCACAATCTTAGTCTTCCTTTGCTGCCACAGTACCAAGCATATCATCCATATTTTATCCTGTTTAAACAAATTAAATGTAAAGCATAGACATGCAGTTTCAACAACCCAAAGGTCAGACATGTTTAAAACAAAAAGATGACTTTTTGTCTTTGTGGTGTGTGTGTGTGAGTGAATGTGAATATGCATTGTGGTATGTTCACATGTATAAGTGGTTCAGTCCCAGGACTTGCAGGGGCATCGCTTGACAGAACACTTATATATGTATATATATATATATATATATATATATATATATATTGTTTTTTTTTTTTTTTATATATATATATATTGTTTTTTTTTTTTTTTTCAGACTGCTTTGGGTGTCCTTATATCTGTCCTGTGAAGATATAAAAGTATTGATGATATGGCAATTTAATTTGGTCTAATTTTAGTGATTATGAGATATTTATGTAGCCACAAAGCAAAAATAAAGCCAACTAAAATATAAATTTTCCTCCAGAGGGGCAGCTTAGCCAAAAAGGGTACATGGGCTGTTGCTGGGGCAACTTTAGCCCAGCCTTGTGCACATCCTTGGTTCAGTCTGAGTATGTCTATATGTGCTTTTGCTCTGGTCAGGACACACACCTAGTAAGTTATCAGAGGGAAGGCAGAGTGAAACAGAGAGGAGACCTAAAATAATCCACAAACACCAAGATCCTTTGTAACAGCAGCAATAATTAGTGCAATTACTGGACAACAGAGTAGAGCAAATGAAGTAGAGGAGGACAGATGGCACTGACCATAGGTCAGCACAGGCCTGACATGTTTGCCTTAGCCTAGCCTGTCCCTGATGTGTTCACACCACACCCGAACCAATCCTTATTGGATCCAATACTGTGTGTATTGCTGTATTACCCCAGTTATGCAGGGGGGGTTTCTTTGTGTGTTGGATGTTGTTCAGTTATACTCAGTTAAACCAATCAATGACATTACATTCAAGCAGTGCTTAAAACATGAAAAAAAAGACAAAAAACAACCCATTTCATTGCTGTCAGTTAACAACTGACATGAAACCAATATAATAGATATAAAGATAATGTGCATTTTTACCGACTTACATGTTCTGCAGGAACTGGTATGTTTGTCACTGTGTGTTTCCATCAGATCACTTGACTGACAAGTGATCTGTGGGAAACACAGCACAAAGACACAACAGAAGACCTGAAGGTGCTGCTGAAATGTGAACCCTTGCATACATTAGCATTTAAACTGAGCAGTGAGAGAAAAAACTGTAAGACAGCAACAGAAGAACATTTTGAGCCATTAATGTTCTAGTATTATAATTTTAGTTGCAACTTTTTGTTCTGCACTCTCCGTTGTAAATTGCAGCAGCATAATACAAACCCTTTCTGACAAATTGTATAATAAAAGGAACGTTAAACAAATGTGCGTGAGTCTTAGTGTGTGTGTGTGTGTGTGTGTGTGAGAATGAGAGAGAGATAAAGCCAGTCTGTTTGAACCTGACAGTTTGATTTCTAATGGCTTAATTATTGTTCGAGCTTTGTTATTGCCTTCTCTGAAAAACAGTAAACTGATAAGCTGCATAATCATTACCCCTATTGGTATGTGTGTGTGATTGCGAGGGTGTGTGAAGGCATGTGTGCGCATCATTATGTTTGATATCACTGTTTTGTCTCACAACGATAAAAGGCAACATTTTCCCACACCGACATCTCCTAACCGTGCGCGCCTCAGTGCCTTTTACTTTCTCCTCGATTGTTTCCAATTATCTTTCTTCTTCACTTGCACAGATTAAAAAGACTTTAACACCATACAGCAGACTGATTGGAGACTTGCTGGTGGACAGGCAAGCTCCAGTGTTAAGTAAGCATTAAGGGAGAGTAGAGGGAAAGAATTAAAGTAATAATGGAGAGTTATACAGCCTTGACAGTGGGGTAACACTACCAAAAAAAAAGAAAAAAGAAAAGAAAGTAGGAAGTGTTGGGATTAAAATGCTGCTGGCTTTAAAGATTTGTTTGTTATTGTTCAACAGTTGAAATGTAGATTTGGATGGAAAATGATACATTTGTAGAGTTAAAGATCAACTGCACACAGTAGATCGCTGTCCGCATGAAGATGTTTGCATTTTTAAGTGATTTATTTCTGTCGTTTATTATGACATGAGGCCTCACAATTGTTAAGCTCCAAATATTTACAGGAGCGTTAAATGTTGTATAGTCCCTTGCAACCCCTAAAATATATAAAAAATATATAAACAAATCTCTGAACTAGAGATACTACACTAATATCTAACTTGTACTTTGAAAGACTTAAATGTCCAGTGTGTAACATTTAGGAGGATCAACTGGCAGACATGAAATATAATATTCATATGTTGGTTTTCATTAGTTTATAATACCCTGAGAATAACAATCATTACATTTTCATTACCTTTGAATTAACTGTTTTTATCTACAGAATCTGCAGTAGCCTAGAACAGACAAAACAAAAGGCCTTTCATGTTTTTTGCTACTTTTCCAGCCACTTTAATTTCTCCTATATGCTTGGAAGGCTGAGCTGTATTCAAATGGTTGCAATCTGCACAGCCACTTCACAGCTGGACGCCACTAAATCCTACACACTGGTCCTTAATGTAGGATATAATGGGTTCATCTTGCATGCAACTGCAAGCAACTTTACTGGCTGCAGACACCAATGTGGCCCAGATTAGAGAAAAAATTACATCATCTTTCACTGAGCAGCAGGAAACACTCCATTATGGGTGCAAAACCCAGTTGCTTAATGAAATTTCACCTAGAGTTGCTGCCAACAGATATCATTATAATTCAAGCATGGACCGTAAAAGATCATCATAATGTGATATTACAAAGTTTGGTTCAGATGGTGCAATGGAGCTAATAACTGACATAGAAGGGCAGAGGAGAGCATACAATGACTCTGTGAAGGTTTTAATTGACTTACATGAGGCAGCCCTCAAATTGATTTTTTAGTAGATTCAGACTTAAAATGAAGTCAAAATAAATATGTAACATCTAAAAAACATCTAATTAATGAGGCTAGTAAATTGATTTTTTTAAATTCTGACAGAGCCAGGCTAGCTGTTTCCCATTGTTTCCAGTCTACCAGCTAAGCTAAGTGGCTGCTGGTTCCTGCTTCATATGTACAGTACAGACATGATATAATACATTTGAGCTTGTTCACCTTAACAGTGTAAGTTCATTTACTGCCTTACAAATGTGAGTTAAGTGAAGTAAGGTTGGAAAATGTGTTTAAAGTTTTGAATTGTAAAAGCTATTGAAGTTAACGGAACATGTTCAATAAGCTTAAGAAAATTGAACCAACAACTTGGGTGACACTGACCTTTTACATTTTCTCAGTTTTTGAAAAGTTATTTTCATTCCACAAAAATAACTTACAGCAAGAGCTACTCCTGTCAGAGCTACTTTGCTCCAGCCCTGGCACAAAGACAATGTGAAACTGCTTCCATTGAATTTATGAACTTTTACTCATAAGAGGGTAGGGACTGAATTCAGTACTAACCATCATCATGGTTCACATTGTTCATTATTGTGACAACAAACACCTGTGACTATAAAATTGTATTATAAAAGATATTAGAGACACACAGCAAGTTTACATAAATTGTTGTTTTTTTTCAAACTATAAAAAAAAGAGTCTCAGGAAAGTTTTAACTCTGAAATAATGCATGTGGGAAGTATGCTAATATACTGATCATGTTTATTCAGAAACTTAATTTTATAAGTTGATTAAACTAATCATTTCAAGTCAGATGTCTTCAAGGAAAATGAAAAAACTAATGTTCATATAATCTTTCTGAAGGAGTCTAAAATAAAAACGTTTAAGTTTAATCAGCTTGAAAAAATACAACTTGTATATTAACATTAAGTTAATAAGAAAAGATTTGTTGATTCCACTCAATATTGTATTTGTTTTTACAGTGTATTTTGATCCTCTTATCTAATTCTCAGCAAGAGAATAGATAATATATTTTCTAAAATATCAAATATCAAATTCCTTTTTAAGTAATAAATGTATGTGTAATAAATTGTATAAATTAATAACTAAAAATAAAT